>NW_006442207.1:12359735-12382203 GCF_000325575.1 Pteropus alecto
TAATAAATAAATAAATTGTTTAATTAAATAAAAAGAAGAACTTTTGATTTCATAGTCAGACTGACCACACATATGCATTTATCTCCTCGACTTCCAGAGACTCCATTATAATGACGATAAAGGAATAAACAACACAATAATGATGAGAACATAAGGCGGTGAAGGGGACATCAGTTTTGGAACAGTTGCTCTCATTTCCACACTACAGCTTTCCAAGTATTTTTCACATCATTATCCCATCTAATCTTTATAAAAGCCTATAAGCAGATTGTAGTATAATCTACATTTGACAATTTAGAAAACAGTGACTCAAAGAGATTAATTATATTGTCTAAGGTCACACCACTTTTTGAGTGGCAGGGGATGGGACCTAGGCCTCCTGACCTAATCCATGTGTTCCCATGTCACAAAGCCTCATCCTGGATGTTAGCAGAATGGAGCTCTGTATGGGAACAAGTATCTGCCTTAAAATAAAACACAGCAAAACAAAAAAAACGCCTCCCCATAAGACTGTGTGTCCTGATCTCTTCTGGCAATTCAAGGTTAGCATAGACGTCACTAAAGTATAGCTCCCCACCATGCTGACATAGCAGAATTAGTCCTAACAAGGTTAAGGATTACATTCGTCCCCGATAGCAAAGAAAGGAATGAGGCGATAAAGTCAATTTTAAAAACCAGTGAAAGTGCCTGAGCTGACCCTTTGTGAAGAAATAATCAGCTGCCTTCCTAGTTAGAATCAACAGCCAAGTGTCAAGATTTTTTTTTAGTGCCCTACCTGATAGGTAGGAAAACAGCTTTACAAGAGAAAAAAACTTCACAACACTCAGGTTACCTAAATTTTGAGCCAATAAATCTGAACCAAATGCAGACCCCATGTTGTTGTATAACTAACAGAAGTAAATAGTATTCATAACTTCTTCTCCTTTAAAAATTATATAACTTTTGGTATGCTGTTATTTACTTTTATAATAACATTTTTTTCAATATTGTCCTTAAAATCTCAGGCATATGAGTGAGCAGGGATTTTAAGATTTTATTAAACTAATTTCAAGAGTATGGAGGTTTAGTTTCTACAATAATGTCTCTTACAAATACATCTTGGTGAAGACAGTGAGCTAGTCTACAAAATGCCATACTAATGTAAGACATTATTAAATCATTTCTATATAGATATTCTTATTTGATCTCTACGAGGACCCTGTAAACAAAAACTCTCAGAATATCTTCTATCATGAAGATACACATCTCACGCATATGGAGGGTGGGGAGCCCCTGCACATTTTCTTTTCAGAAGGCAGTTAATTTAAAGTTCCATCTTTAACTTCCCAAAGATCCGGAATCTTGATAGATATGAAACAAATAGCCCTGAGAAACACTGTACAAGCTATAAGAGTATATTTATAGCAACCTTGAGTAGTCAGTCTAAGGTTTCTGCTGCTCTGTATATGCATTCTAGGATCATGCACAGCAGCAAACAGGAGACAAAATAAAACAAATATCTTAACATCCAATAAAACACCATTCGGTCTAAAATAAAAAGAAAATGTCAAGCAAATCTGCACACTACTTGGAGATCTTCAAATTCTTTTAGTCCCTAAAGATTGCTCCCACTATTTTTTCAAAGCTATACCATTCTTCCTGCCTCCCTCCTCTCTTCCCCAACTCAACGTTTTCTCAAGACGAAGGAGATGGACAGAGTGTTTAAAATCTCAATAAATCGTTAGCAAGTTTGACTGTGCAGAAAAAATATCAGGCATGCTTATTTGTTTCTGCCTGATGTTCACCATGCAACAAAATGACCTGAGATCAGATGTGTGTCTACTGCACAAGGCATTTCTTATGCCACATGTAAACAAGCTAAGTTGCTCAAGGCGGTTTATTAAGACGGTCACTCGGGCATGATTTGGCAACAAATTGAAGAAAAAAAGAGAAACACGGACTCCTGTAATTTTCTATGAAAATAATATCAAACGTAACAAGTCAGTGTATATTGTATGAGCAGACTCAGTGATCTTGCTGGACTTTGGGGCTCACTGGTGTATGGTTAAGTTTAAAATAAGTTCTCTCTTGGGCTAGTGCGTTCTGCAGCCATGGGCTACGAGCAGCTCAAATCAGCTCCTTCCCTTTATTAAGTCATGCTAAGTTTAGTTTAAAACCCTAAATGAGAATCAGTTCAGCAAAACGTGGTGACATTTGTGTGTTCAATAGGAAATGGGCTATATTCATAACAGTAAGGATAGGGACCTACATAACAACATCATAACTCTCATTTGTTTTTTTCATAACTCTCATTTTTGATTCCAGTCTCTCTCAGCTTCTCTGTGTAGCCATTGGGTACCTGGAAGCCATATTTTTCCATGTGATATTCAATATCTTTTAGCCACTTCTACCTAAGGGAAGAAAAATATAGATTTGATAATCAACATTTTAAAAAATACACTACATTTCCCCTAAAATTTTCCTTTCACCCATGGAATATACTTCCCTCAGACTCTTTTGGGTAAGTATTCAAGGTTACTCTGGGCATGTAGGATATACTGCAGCCTGGGACAATTCATTGGGGCATAATCTCCCTGCTTGAATAAGCTCTTCATTCATTAACAAAATCTTGCTGGATCGATGGCAGAAGGAAGGAAAAGCTCAAACTCCACTGGGTCATTAAGATATTCATATATCAGATCAAACCTCTTGACTCTGTTCTCCCAGAAGAGCCCGTAACTGTCAAAGTTCACAGTTTCCAGGGCAGAGCGCACTCGTGGCCCAAACGAGCACGGCGTCTAGCAGCCTTCTTTAGTTCTCCTTGAAGAGTCACAGAGGAAACTTTATCTCTAAAAGGATGCTTTTGAGAATTTTTTCCTCTTTATCCTCCAAATCGTTGCCTCGCCTGACCGTTTCTCATGTCTATTCCAGTGACATGTCCCCTCTCACCAACCATCTGACTAAATGTACAGCAATCTCTGCCACTTGACTACCCAAGTCCAAAATCTAACAGTTTTCCAGACACTCAGGGATAACCAGACCACAGCCATAATACCTGGGAAATAGAAAATATATATACACATACTGTTTTCCCTTCTGGAGACTAGAAGATGAGGAACCACTAAATCTTATAAATCCTTTTTCCCTCCCTCCTTTTCTTCCTTCCTTCCTCCCTTCCTTCCTTCCATCATTCAGTCAATTTTGATTTAAGTGTTTTATCTCCTCCACTAAACTGGAAGCTCCATTAAGGCTGGGACTCTGACTACTTTGCTTACCACTGTGTTGTTGGGCACTCTGCCAGGTACTAAGACAAATAAGCCACCTAAAATATTTGTTGAATAAATACATTTAGGCATTAGCTGAGTATCTAATGCAGGTCCAGGACTGTGCTAGTTATTGCAGAAAAAAATGTAAGACAAAATTTCTGTCCCTTAGGTGTACTTAACCTGGGTGGTAAAACATGAGCACAGAAACATTTCCCGTGATTTATTGACAAACTAAGTGGCACAGGTAGTAAGCGTTATAGTGGTTTGGGGAAGGGGGTGCTCGAGGATTGGAGAAAGCTTCACAGAGTAGGTAGGACCTCAGCGAAGTGCTGGATGGGCAGGATTTGGAAGGTAGAAAGGAGGAGGAAGGCATTCCAGATTGATAACTGCATGCTGGGCAGGCAAAAGTCATCCTGGCAGTTCTGATGACAGGAGGAAGGGAAAGGCCTGGCTAGAGGAGTATGGTGTATCAGAGGGAGCCAAGGTTGGTTAGGAAGAAAAAGCCAAATTGCTGGCCCGTCTTGAATGTCAGGTCCAAGGAGTGTGAGTAAAGGGTGGAGGGGGAGTCATTGAAAGTTCTTTAGCAGAGCAGAAGATGGTCAGTGCCGTGATTATCAGTTCTGGTAGACAAGGAGGGTCAGATGGATTGGAGGAGACAGGTTAATTCCTAGTAAGCAGCATCACTATCTTTTGAGAAAGCTGTTATCTGGGGTCTTCATGGGGGCAGCGCAGAGCACTCTTCCTCAAGGCTACTTCCTCTCATGTCCATTCTGCAGAACTTCCCAGATGTGCTTGGGGGTCCATGGGCCTGGCTGCAGTGACACAAGCATTGGCCTAGAGGTCCGCTGATTTCTTCAGCATCTGCCCATCGAAGGTCTGACCCAGGAGGCACAGGTGAGGTGAGTCGAGGAGAGAAATGCTGACGCCGGTGTCAGCAGGCCCACCCATCCAAACCTCCCTGAAAAGCTCTAAGCCCAGACTCTACCCTGCCCTCGTCCCAGAGGTGCTGGGGGGCAGAGGCACTGCCTGGGCTTTCTTAGGCCTAGGGCTCCCATCCGGCCGAGGTTGTATCTTTGGCCATTCTCTACTGCTCTCACCTGCCTGCAAGTCCTTTCGGATTGGGCTTTGGGTGAGTCGCTGGGTGCAGGGCGGCCACTGCATGGAGTGGGGGAAAGGGAGCTGAAAGGAAGAGGGTGCCGAGCACAGGCTTGGGGCAGGGGAGCACCGGGATAGACACGCAGCAGGCCCAGAGACTTAGAGGTGGTGGTGGAGGAGGGGGTCAGGGAAAGGGGCTGGGGGCCTGCGCGGAAGGCGAGGGGTGGCACACTCACTGTCCCCTGGACCTCCCGACTCCGACACTCGAGTCCCCCAAGTCGGCTCCCGAGGCTGAGTGCGCCCAAGGCCCAACCCCAGGGCAGGCAGCCCTGAGCCCAGCGGGCTTCCAAGGCAGCATGCAGCCTCCGCCTGCCAGATGTGCCTCGGGGCTGTAGAAACCCTCCAGCTCTTCCACGCCTACGCAGCAGCGCAGTAACCTCGAGCTCTGACCCACCCGGGCCCAATGTCATCTTGGATGTCTTTAGTCTTTCCAACCAGGAAGAGGCTATTGCAATTAATTACAATCATCCTTTATTGCTCACTGTGATTTTCATTTTATAAATCTTATTCTGACTGAAATGAATACCCCCATATGTACTGATTTTTGCCCGTTTAGGGAACAATATCACCTTTTCTCCACCTATTTTTTAAAGTCAGGTTTATTGATATAATTTACATTCAGTAAAATTCACCTTTTTTTAGTGTGTGTTTCTGTAAATTCTGACCAACATATACATGGCCACAGTCAAGACTTAGAATAGTCCTCTCTCCCCAAAAAGTTTCTTCTTGTCCCTTTGTACTAAAAGCCCTGCTGTTGAGGAAAGACTGTCCAACCCTATAGAAAAGTTTTATAACAGTTTATTTGAGCCAAGTTTTTGAGGACATGCCCCAAAGCAAGACGATGGATTAAGAAAATGCTCTGGGGCAGGCGTCCCCAAACCCTGGGCCACAGACCAGTCAGTGGCCTGTTAGAAACCTGACCACACAGCAGGAGGTGAGAGGCAGGTGAGCATGAGAGAAGCTTCATCTATATTTGTAGCCGCCTTCCAGCGCTAGCATCACCACCTCAGCTCTACCTCAGATCAGCAGGCATTAGATTCTCACAGGAGCACCCATCCCTGGTGCCAAAAAGGTTGGGGACCACTGCTCTGGAGAATGGCAGTTTTGAGTTCCTTGTATGCATTTAGAATCAAAGGAGAAACATAAAGAAAGTACATGAAATCCACTGGTGGTAGATTAAAAAGGCAGGAGAAAGCAAAGCGGGGAAATCTCTAGAATTGGGTAAAAAGCAAAATGGAGAAACATACTTCTTTTACATTGGTGGGTACAGGATAGTTAATATAGAGATGGTATGCGGGCAACAAGATAACAATGAGGGGTTCTGTGGTCTCATGCTCTGGTGTCTGCAGTTCTGCCTTCAAGGACTCTAGAAAATTACTCTGACATTTCAAAGCTATGTTATCCTAGATGCCTAAGAACAATGGACAAGACTCCCTTAAGGCAAAGGTTGATCTTTGGTAAGGAAGCTATAGGCCTGGGAGTGAGTATCAGCTATGACCTGCCCATTTAGGAATTTATAATCAGGCAATCCTATGCGGTTACTTTCAGTCACTGAGCTTGTCAGGCCTTCCATGTGCCCCCCACCCCTAGCTTGTTAGGTTTATTACATAGCCCCTTTTGCATTCACACCAAAACAACCATACATCTGTTCTCCCTCCTTTTCCAGAATGTCATAGAGATGGAATCAATACTGTATCATTCTTAGTCAATTTTGAATTGTATTTAGGAAAGCAACTTCACTCAGTTCATTCTTACAATTTTTGGTCAATTCACTGTGTCTACTAGGTATTATCATTATATCTTGCAGAAAGTTGTATTTATTTATTTATCTTGTTCTTCCACCCTTGTATCTTATGTATCTTATTTCCTTTTGTGGTTTTAACAAGCGTATCTGTTCATCAGGATAGTAAGGAAATATGGGGTTCCAAGTGAAAGGATATCTACATGGAAGATTTACTAAATTATATTCATTTTTCAATCTCATCTACCAATAACAATCTTCCTGATGTCAATTAGTTGTTGTTAAATATTAATAGGTATTTTTACTTTCTTAACAAATTAAACCCATGGGAAAAAAAAAAACTCTTATTGGAATATTTTTATAAGTTAGACTATTTCCAACTATAAAGTATGTAAAAATTAGTGTTTGGAAAGGTATCAGTTTTTTGGCAATCATGTAATGATGAAAACACTCCTAAATATTAGTTTTCTAAACACTCCCTCCATAAAATTTGTTCCTTTAGAAAAGCAGTCACTTTCCCACTCGTTAAAATGGCATCTTTATCTTGAAGAGACATATTAATGGGAGTTAAGGAAAGGGCTTTATCGTTTTCACTTGTGCTTTGGCCTTATTATACTATCTCCAATCTGTGGTGATTCACAAGAATCATCTGATAAGCCTTAATCCACTTAAACCACACACACATAAACTTCAACAAAGCAAACCACCATCAACTTATATTGAGTGGTTCCCAGTTTTCCCTCCAGTATCCAATGTGCAAGGCTGATTCTGGACCAGATTGCTTGTGACTATCACTCACACTGATCGATCAGTGCCTCCGCCACAGTTTTTTGTTTTGTTTTGCTAAATGACAAGTATGCGATGTAGATCAGTATGCCACATAGTCCAAATTAGAGGTCTCATATCAAGCCATATTTTAAATAGTAGCAAAAGCTAATTTTCTCTTTTTTTTTTTAAGATAAAAATAAACATATGTAGAAATTTTCATATTTTCTCTCCTTCCCTCCAAGGATTGTCTTATGCGTACCTCCCCACAATCCACCTTGGATGCTACCGGTTTTACAATACCAGGATAGTTCAGAAATGCAGATTTGGTTTCAGTACACAGAAGCAGAGCTTTCCAAAATGGTCAGCATCCCTAAGTAAAGGATGTTCTGGAGCAGGGGTCCCCAACTTCCAGTCCCCAAATACCAGAAGCATTCAAACAGAAGCTAGATGTCTACTTGCCAGAGATGCAGAGCTAGGGCAAAGGGACTGAATTGAATTACTTTCAAAATCCTTTCCTTTGTATTAAGTACTAAATATGACAGGTGAAACCCTTGTTCCTATTTATAAGGAAAGTAACAGAGCTAGACCAGTAGTCAAAAGACCTACTCAAGCTCGGTGACCTTGGGTAAGTCATTTCATCTCCCTGCTCATCTATAAAACCTGGGGCAAGAATTTAATCACCTTTGAGGTCCCATACAGCTCTAATACTCTGGGGGGTTTTGATTCTTCTTTACCAAATATTATATGTTGGTTCTTAAAACATACTCTTTAGAAAGAAATTTTTTAAAATTTTAAATTAGAAATAGAAGTTGAAATTTTTCGAGTGCCTCTTTGGTGTATATTATAGTGATATATGACTTTATTTTTTCTTATTAATATGTATTTCATAGCTATTATATAAACTTTGTAATTCTGGAATTTATCATTCTCCAAAATATTTCCTATTTTCTAAGATTTTATTAGGACTTTTCCATCTATGTACATAAATAAGAATCCCCTAAATTTCCTTATGTTATCTTTTTTTTTTCTTAATGAAACCCACATTAGTTAGGCAAATGAACTGAGTATCTTACTATCATTTTCTGTACTTTGGGAGTATATAGAAATGATTTCTTCTTTGACAATTTAGAAAAGTCTTGGGAAAGCCATACAAGCAAATGACATTTTAATTGGTTATTTTTGAAAACATTTCTCATAAACGGTCTGGACATATTCTCTTTTAAATGTCAGTTCTGTAATAATAAATCTTTATAGGGAGCTAGATATTTTGATACTAGTAATCAAATTTTTAGCATCAAGTTGACAGATAACTTTTCAAATCTAATTGATTTATTTTACATATCCTCTATTCAACTATAAATTTACTAATTTGTACTTTTATAATTGAGTTGACACTTTTTAATCTATAAGAACCAATTAATGGTTTCTTATATTTTCAAATTTTTGTTATTCATGCTTCATTTTCTTATTCCATTTTGATTTCTTTTTTTATTTCTAAATTCTAAACACAAATCCCTTAAAATGTTTTTTTATTTCTACCCTTAGCCCTGATACAGAGATTTAAAGCATGATTTTTTTTCTTTTCTTCATATTACTGCTTTGGTATCATCACATAAATTTTCTTGCATAGAAGTTGAATTTTCATTAGTTTAAAAATATTATCCTCCAACATATCCTCTATAACCCAGGAGTTAAAGAAGCATTTTTTGTTTCCATATGTTTGATCACCATTTAAATCTACGTAACCTGTATATTTCTATGAGAAACAAACTATCAAGTTATGTTTACATTTTGGCCTGTTTTCACATTTCTGGCTATTTTTCTTTCATGTATTTTAGCATTATGGTCTTTAAAACAACTAAATTCAGTACTACCAGGTTTTTATTATTTAATGTAAATTTTACCTTTATTTACTATTAAAATTTTGATTGTGAAAAATTTAGTTTATCATATATAATGTAAACAATCACTGCTTCTTCATATTTGTTCCAGCATGATGAAAAATACTTAGACCATCCCTTTAATTTTTTTTCATCTTAAGTATTTCTTTGCTTCTTGGATACTTGGATACTTGGCTACTTGAACTTCTGCTTTCTAAATTGCTAACCCTGTTTTTAAAAATCTTTAGTCCTTAGATTTTTCTAAGCAGATAATCTTACCATACGATAACAATAGTTATACTTATTTTTAATTTCTGCCCTAGGCATGGCCACCAGCAAAATGTTAACTAGAAACACTGATAGTAACATCCTTGGATAAATGCTTCGAATGTTTTACTCTTAATATGACATTTGCTGTAAGTATGCAACACTTCTCTTAATGGTAAACTGAGCCTGTTTACATTTAATACTTATAATAAATGTTTCTAGAATAAAAGCATAAGTGAATTCCTTCATACCTAGTATGTCTTTACCTTAAGTTAATGTGTATATGTACAATGAGGAATACATGCAATATATGACTAGTCAATTTGATGATATATAATATGATTTAAATTGGACTCTTCTTTGTTTTTTCTTTTAGTGAAAACATCATTTTCTTATGTCAGCTTTCTCCCAAACCCTTAGTAAATTAAAAACTGAACTGGAACAGGATAGAAACTCAAAATAAAGACATTCAGACTTGCCTATAGACAATGATAATGCCATTTAACGGGATGAATTCAACAAATATGGGTAAATAACTACAAATATAAGGTTTGCCCCATGGCTCCACCCCACACTGCAATCACTCACAGTAATTCAGCTGCCTTTGCATTTGGCAATAATGTCATACACATGAATTTGCTGATTACTAGCAAAATTACAAAATGAACCCAAGGCCACTTAATCAAAAGTCACAACAACAAAGAAATTCTAGGAATGCAGGTCAAGGCAAGAGCTTGCAGTTGGCTAGATATAATCTTTTAAATATATATATATATTTTTTTGTCTAATTTTTATTTAGGAATTTGCTACAATGAATAAAATAAGTATCTCCTCTTAGTTATTAGAAAAGAAAACAAGTATTACCTATCACCATTCTGTGACCATAAAATTAAAATATTTCCTGAATGTATGATTTAAATAAAATATCTTTAAAAATAATATTAATTATTCTTACATGTTCACAATAGAAGCTCTATTTCTGAATGTAACACACTACTCAGTATTTGCTTAAGAGTCACATTTAGACAATATGGCTTTTGACATTAAAGTTCTATGAGAAAAGCGAAGACATCTTTTAACTTTGCTTTAATATCAAACTAATAGAGCAACTTTGAAAAAACAGAGCAACTTAAAACTTCAATATGCGCATGGGTTAGTCTGATTCAAGAAATGCTTCCAAAATTCAACCATCTAGCTGCTTTTCAGGAGAAACTGTACATCATCACAAATCTTTTCTAACTTAACTTTTGGAGAAGAAAATGGAAAATCAACCCCACATTACAATGGTTTTGTTAGATATTTCCTCCTCAGCATCAGGCAAAGCCTTCTTATAAACGGTTCTATTTCAACAGATGATTCAACTGATCCTGTAGATCCGATGACTGCTCAACACTAGAAATTAGGATAGAGAGAAAAGTTTATCCAAGATGAGCAATAAAGACATCTCTTCGTGTAAATTATTTGTACTTTAATGTATAAGAACTGTTGACGCTAAATCAAAATTTACATTGGCCTATTAGTGTCCTAGGAGTTTTAAAACTACAAAGAAAAGGTTTGTATAGCCAATTAGTAGTGTAAACAATATTGCAAATTTAATCCACTTAAAAAAAAACAAGGCTGTTCAATGACTTTAACACATTTACTCTACTTATTATTGCCAATGGAAAAAGTTTTTATTCCTTAAGGTTGGTCTCCACACCCTGTAACTTTTAGAAAGCCTTTACTAGCCATGCATGCCTTTGATTTACTGCATGCCTTTGAAATATATTATATTCTTTATATCCCAAATGAGCTATCCCAGAGTGTATGTCAACTGTCAGCCAGAGCTCTGCACTGATCTTAGGTCCAGCGGTATAATTCCCCCTAGCCTGTGTCAGTTGGTCACCCATTCCCCTACCTTTGGGATTACTTACTTCTTCTGAATAGCTTCTTGCCTAAATCAGAAAAGGAAAGAAGAAAATAAACAAAAGAAAACTCAGTGAACTAGCAGAAGTTATTTATGGCCAGATATACATAGGCAGAACAAATTTCCAGCTTATACACATTCAATATTTCTGTCTATCCTAAGTTGGTGCTTTTGATCCCCTGTTCAATATGAGTGAAGAGCTGCTAAAAAATATAGATTCTTAATCTAAAGAGGTAATAATACTCTATCATAGAGTGTGGGATATGGTCAAAAAATGACATGCATGCCTCAAATTCAGTTTATGTATGCGGTGTCAAATGGTCACATACCTGATATGTACACACCCAAAGAATGAACGTCTAGCTATTTAAATAGCAAGAGTTAAATTTCCAATAGAACATAAGTAAAATATCAACTATGTAAAATATAAAACAAAATGACATAGATGAAAAGCTAATAAAATTATAATTTTATCCAAAATTATAATGGAGAAGGTATCTACATTTCAAAATTTCCTGGATGGTTTACATATAGCCAGGGCTGGCCTATGTAGGATACAAGTCACAGTTACACTTGACTCCCCAGTGAAGGCGCAGACTCCTCAGGAGAAAGCTCAGGCACAGTCGACAAATACTGATTAAGTGCCTACTGGGTGCCAAGCACTGTGCTAGCATGGTCCTGGCATGGGCCCTGCCCTTATGGGGCTTACAGTGTCTTTCTCTGAGGAGCCCTCAAATTAACACAGAAAGGTTTACAAAAGGTGGTCCCTGCTCTTGATCTCGCCCTCCAACCCTAACTTCTGTAGTCTCACGCATCTTTCCCAGAAGGAACTCATCCTTGACCAACCCCACCTGTACTCCCAACTCCTGCCTCCACAGGAAAATGTGATGAAGCACCAAGGCAACAAGAAGCAGGCTGAGGATAATGATTTTGGAGTAAGCAGTCAGTGGAGAGGGCATACTCACTGGTATTGAAGATGGGTTGTTATGATTGCCATTTTCCTTAAACTCTGCATTAAAAAAACAACAACAAAGAAGTAAAACATTCTACTTCCCTGGAGCCATACAAACTATGTATATAAAACCCAAATCATAAAAGAAATGGTTTCTTACATCTTCCGAGTGCAAGATGGCATCTTCCTGTAGTACCATGTTTCGAGCTGCCTGACCTAGCAGCTAAAAGACAAAAATAAAATGGTAATAATCAAAATTTCCAAAATTCCTGCAATCTTCTCTCTGCAGCTGTTATACTACCGCCTTCTCATCTCCCCCACTCTCCCATACAAACACTCCAAATGTAATAGAGGGTAATGTTCCATTGTTGAAAATCCATTTCACTGTCACTGTAGCAGTTCTGGCAGGGGACTCGACATCTGTTCCAAAGGCCACTGCCTAAGAATTCCAGTGTTCCACAACTGCTGAGCTCTCTGCATAGCTTATTAGTCAAGTGTGAGAGAAGTCTGCAAAAAACCTTTGCACAAGCCCAGAGGGAACCTAACTTCTGATTCTTTAAAGGCAGTTTTGAGATTTGGGGTTGTTTGAGAGGAGTGAGGGGGGCAAGGGTTAGGATAGACCTGAAAAGGAAAGAAGGAATGTAGCTGCTTAGAAATGGAGTGAGAGCCACAGAAGGGGGAAAAAAAAAAAAAAGGCCTGGGAAGAAGCTCAGGATTTAAAGTAGGAAACCACCAAGTGAAGGATGCCAGATAGGGCTGGGGAAGAGAAAAGAAAGGAGAATGTGGAAGCGGATTGTAATGAGTTCACTAATCGCTGGGTCCTGGGACCAAGAGAGAAAAGCTGACCTATGATTCAACTGGGTGGCCTGTGGTCAAGGAGATGTGACTCAGCACTGAGAGGCAAGAAGAGCTCAGAGATTTCTGGCCTATTGTTGCATCCTGTTCCTGGCAGACGTTAACTCCACCCATGTAAAGGGAGCTACCGTTATGTGTCCTGCTAATCTTCCCTGCTCCCTTGGGTCTGACTCTGGTGAAAAGGAGACCCATGACTTCAAGTTAACCAGGAATACCAGCACAGCCACAGCCCCCAGAGTCCTTCCCCCATGGCAACTTTTTCTTATTTTCCTTTTTAAGTTCTAAAATTAATAAACCTTTACAAGCTTCTAAAGTCAAAACAATAAAGTAAGACCTCCCATCCCTTTCCCTTCCCCTCCCTGTTCTCTCTCACCTACGCATAAATACTTTAAATTAGTTTTTGGTTTATCTTTCCACTGTTCCTTTTTAAAACAAGGGAGAGATATGCATATTCTGTCCTCTTTACTTAAAATGTAACCTACTGTATGCCCTCTTCCACATCCTATTATTTTTACTTGACAGTATACACCAAGCTGGATCTACAGTACTATACACTGAAAGCAGCAGAGTATTCCACTATCCAGACGTCCCATAAGAGTATTCAACCAGTCCTCCACTGTGGACTTTGGAGCTGTTTCCAGTCTTTTGCTATTATGAGCAGTGCTACAAAAAAAGTATCTTATATACCTGGCATCTTTTTGCCAGCATATCTTTGAGACAGACTCATAGAATCATGATTGTGACAGCTGGACCAGAGGGTTTTAATTTTGCTACATACTGCCGAATTCCCTTGCGACAGAGTTATATCATTTTATATTCTCATTCACAATGTATGAGAGTACCTGTTCCCTGCTGTGGCCACTTTTAAGAAGCAAAGTCCAAACTCCTATAGATGGGGGATGATGACTGACAAACTAATGGCAGAAAGGAAGAGTTCTATTGGAATTGTCATTCATTCACTCATTCAGCAAATATTTATTAAGTGCTTATAATATGCCAGTAAGAGACGCAGTCACTGTCCTTACAGGGCTCACAATCTGGGGTTACAAAAAAGGACACAGGCACTACAATAATTTGTTGTAAGTACTGACAAGGAAGCGCCGGATGCCTTGAGAGCATGAGAACAGAGGAGTGGGGGTATCTAACCCATTTCACAGGTAGGTGTTCAGGGAGGGCTTCCTAAAAGAAGTGACTTCTAAGCTAAAGCCTAAAAGATGAGGTTTAGAATTTGTCTTAAATGTAATTTTACAGAAAAGTGGTATGATCAGATTTACCGTTTTAGAAGTGTGGTAAGCAGAATGGACTAGAGGGGGCACTAAAGGTAGAGAGATTGGTTAGCAAAATATGGCAGTAGTCTAAGCAAGCAGTGAGAGTGGCCTGAACCACAGAAGTGGCAGTAAAAAAAAAAGGGGGGGGGTGTAAATGAAAGACATTTAGAACATAGACTTGAGGGGACCTGTGACTGCCTGAAATGCAGGAGCTGTTGTACTGTAGAACAGTGGTCCTCAAACTTTTTGGCACCAGGGACCGGTGCTCCTATGAGAATCTAATGCCTGCTGATCTGAGGTGGAGCTGAGGCGGTGATGCTAGTGCTGGGGAGTGGCTGCAAATACAGATGAAGCTTCGCTCGCTCGCCTGCCACTCACCTCCCGTTGCACAGACCGGAACCTGTCGGGGGCCTGGGGGCTGGGGACCCCTGCTGTAGTACCAAGGCCTTTTCTTTGATGATAGATATATTCAGTGGCCTTGCGCATCATTTTCTTAAATGAACCACATCTAAGGTTTCCTGTTTGGGTCTCTTTAAAGTGAAACATCTTGAATATACCTATAAAACCATCTGAGTACAAGTTTTTTAGATTTCTAGGAATTTTCCCCCCGGCTTTTACCACTGTCTTGCTCATAATTAACTCGGTAACAGTTTGTCTTAGCACTCCACTTCGACCTCATCGATAGCAAATCTTTTTTTTTTTTTTTTCCACTCATATTTCATCATCTTCCTTATTATTTCGTTAACGTAGGTGCACTAGCAAGCATAAGTGCCTTACACGGGTTTAGGAAAAAACACAAAGGACCACTACTAAGCGTACGATTCAACTGGAGGAGAAGTGCAGGTGTCATGAGAGGAACGTAACAGCCACAAGCATTCGTTGCGCTGTGGGCGCAAGTTGCTGTTTTCCCTCACTTTTGCTCCAGCCCTACTGGCCTCTATACTTTCCTGTGCACATTCCCATCTCAAGGCCTTTGCGTTTGCCACTTCCTCTATTTGGAACTCTCTGCCTCCACATGTCCACATGGCTTGCTCCTTCACTTCGTTCAAGTGTCTGTTCAAATGTCACCTGCTCAGAGAGCCCTTCCCTGACCACTCTGTTAAGGTAAACTCTTTCACCACTCTATTCCCAGCTGTATTTTTCACAGCATTTATAACCAGCCAATTTTTTATGTTTCATTTCTCTGTCTATTCACTGAAATGTTAGCTTCCTAAGTAGAGAGATTAATTTTGTTTATCACCTCTCCCTTGAATAGCTCCTGACACAGAGCAGACAATGAATATTTCTTAAATGAATGCTGTGGAATGAGTGTTTCACACACAGAAATCATCGGAATAGCTATGTGGATTCGGTGGAAGAGAGAAGCAATGCTCCATGGGCTGAGAAGGACTGAAACCCAGTAAGACACTCCAATAACCTCATAGTCTGCCAAAGGAAATGGCAAAAACATGTAAGTATAGAAAACGGCGATATGGTATTGATAAGTGTCATGTAAGAGATCCAGTAAAAAGACCACGTTCAGAGACAAGAGATGATACATCAACCCTGCCTGTGAAAGTTGGATTGGTTTCAGCTTAACTCAAGCCACACCACTTACTGAAAAATGTGAAAATGTGAAAAATACACGGGAGGAGGAACAGGAATGAGCAAGCCACATCGGGGCAGTCATAGCAGCTTTTTGGACACTTAATCCAGCTAGTACCACATGAAAGGTGTGGTCCAAGAGTATGGGCCTCGAACCAGTCTGCTTAGGTTTGAATCCTAGCTCTACGCATTCCTAGCTACTGTGTGACCTTGAACAAGTTAAATTCCTCTCTGTATCCTCTCTGTATCCTCTATGTATACCTTCTATTCCAAGTGTTTAGATTCATTTGTCTGTTCTTTCATTTAATTCTTGTTCTTTAAGGTATAATTTATGTGTGATAGCTATATTCTTTTAAAGTGCACAATTTTTGAGTATGTATTCTCTCTGTATCCTTTATTAGTGATTATAAAGACTTAACAAATTAAACTACAGAAAACACAGCAGTGTCCAGCACATAGTAGATGCTCAATAAATGTAAGTTTATTATGATGAATATGGATGCTCAGTTCATGCTAGTGGTTAACTATGGACTATAGACACCATCTATTTTTTTTTTAATTTATATATTTTTACTATGTTTCTCTCCAAAAAAGATTCAAGACAATTTATACCAAACTGTGTGTGTGCACATACATACACACATTTTCCTAAAAGTCATGAAAAAGAGAAGGAAGTACGTTTACCACTAAAACTGACATGAGAACTTCTGTGCAACCAAGGCAAAAAGTGAAACACAATGAGTTGCATAATTCTTATTTGGTAAAAGGCAATATGACAATTCTTCAAAAGAGATAACTTTCCTCTGACGTTGAATCCTTAAATGAATATATCATGTGGGACCTCACACAAAGCATCTTTGGGATCGCCAGACTACTGACTTCAAACAAAAGTGTTATGGTAAATGCAAACGCTTCATACAGTTGTTTCTTGTAGCCACTATCAATAAAAGCTAAGGAAATAACACAAAAGCTAATTCTGTAAAGACAAGTCTATTGGACCCTAAACTAATATGAATAAAACTGCTATGAACCTTCATGTACAAATCTAAAGACTTGTGGACATATTAGGCTTGCTTCTGCAACTGCATAACATAACAACACAGAAACTGATGAAATATGAGTAAAAAAATTAAAGAGTTGCTATTTCTATGAAAACTAACTCAAAAATCAAAAATATTTGTTGAAGGTGAGTAGCTAAGATACACTGCTAAGTTAATTATGAGCAAGACAATGGCCTACAGGACAAAGTCATAGAAATCTAAGATTGTACTCAAATTGTTTTACAGTTGTATTCAAGATGTTGTTCCACTTTAAAGAGACCACATCTGGACATCTTAAATGACATGCTATGTGTGTGGTTGATTTATGTAACAAAATGACAGACATAGTTTCCATTTTCCTTGGGTAAAAACTTAGGTGTGTAAATGGCCAGGTCAATAAAACCCATTTTGTCCCTTCACTTGTCAATGGGAATTTGGGTTGTTTCCACTTTGGTGTTATTACGGATAAAGGTGCTATGAACATTTACAAGTCTTTGTATGGACATAGATTTTCATTTCACTTGGGTGAATATCTAGTAAAACAGACAGGTCTTTTTGGAGAGAGATAGCGTGTACGTATATAAAGCTTTCTGTCATGAAAAGGCATCAAATAATTCCATACGTGGAACCAGCCTGATAAAGGGGAAATCAGGGCAAAGAAGAAAGCTAATCTAAGAAACAGAAAACCAAGAACGTGCCCAGAAAGACAAGTCAGAAAAGAATAAACTCAGACAGATGATGCACAAAATTAGGGAAGAAATACGGGACGTTGAGGGCAAAATCATACGGAATTTCGGGGCCGAAAGGAACAGATCTTCGCTAAAGACAATCCCGAGAAACAAATGAGAAACTGGTTGGGATCACTGTCTCAACTGTCGTCCTGCAACAATCACCGCTTTAAAGTAGATTCCCATCATCTCGTTTCCTCCCCCTCCTACAGCGTTAGTCGTCCCAGAGACTACAGAACCCAGAAGGCAACGCTCCACGAACGAGCGCTAGCCTCCGCTACCGGCTCACAGCCTACAATTCCCAAGATGCAACGCGACGCCTTCCCACAACCCTGGAAGACGGGCTGTGCCTCAGGGTAAGAGGCCCGGAGAGCTCTCCCAGCTCACCTCGGAGCTCCGGGAGCCCTTCAGCACCTGCTTAGTGAGCGCGATCACGTCAGTACCGCAGGTGTTCACTTTCTCCGTGAGAAGCCCCTTCACGGACTGACCGAATCGCGCTTGCGAATCTGGCGTCCCTGTCGCCATCCCCTCAGCTAGTGAACGCCTCCGCACGGGTGATGGCGAGGCGTCAGGGCCAGAAGACCGGCAAAGCGGAAGGAAAAGTGGAGGGTTTCCCCCCCCACCACCCGCCGTGGGAAAAGGAAGGGACGCATGCGCCTACGGACGTTAATCTAGCCCAAGTTTAAATTATTTTAAAATACTCAGGTGATCCCTAAGGAAGACAGAGCCCAGGCAAACACCTCTGGAGGGGTTGGAGGACACTTTCGGTAAAACCATGGTCTAATATCAGAAGGCCTAGATTGCAGTCCCAATTCTGCGGTTTAGTTGTTTGGCTGCAAATTATTCAACCTCTGCATCTTGTGCTCATCTGTAAAAAAAATAATAATGTTAAAGTCCCCAAAGACTTAAGATCATTCAGTGCCATTTTAACAAACATTTCATGAACGAAATACCAAACACTGTGGGCTGAGGATGGAGAAAGAAATGAGATACAGTCCAGGTCTCCAGGCAGTTCTCAGGCTGTTGAGGCATGTAAACAGGAACTAGGAAGACCAACCCAACAGAAGAAAATGGCAAAGTTCACAACAGGCAATTTTTAAAAACCAAATGGCCAATATACGTAAATTCTCAACGCCACTAGTAATTTTTAATGATAAATGACCTCTTTGTTCTGTTAGAAGCAAACATTACCTTGGAAATAGTATCTAAAATATTTCATGTAGCTCTATTTTTTTAGCTAATGCACAAGAGAAGTGAGAATGGCATATTGTAAATTTTATTTAAAATCACCTATACTCGGGATTAACATTACCTTCTATTCCAAGTGTTTAGATTCATTTGTCTGTTCTTTCACTTCTTGTTCTTTAAGGTATAATTTATGTGTGATAGCTATATTCTTTTAAAGTGTACAATTTTTTGAGTGTGACAGATGTGTAACACCTGTGAACCACCACCACTATTAAGATACAGAACATTTTCATCACCCCCAGAAGTTTCCAAGTGCCCCTTTGTAGTCCACCTGTGCTTCAATCCAGGCAACAACTGATGGGCTTTCCTGCACTATAGATTAATTTGTATTTCTAGAAAGTTATATAAATGGAATCATACAGGAAATACTTTTGTGTGTGTGACTTTTTTCACTCAGCATAATGATTTCGAGAGTCAACCACATGGTTGTGTGTGTCATTAGTTTGTTTCTTTTTACTGATGGGAAACATTCCATTGCTTAGGTATACTTCATTTTGTTTATCCACTACTTGTTAATGGATATTTGGGTCTATTTGGGGACTATTATGAATAAAGCTTCTATGAACATTCATATACAAGTCTTTATGTGAGCTGTTTTCATTTATCTTTGGTAATATCTAGGAATGGAATAGCTAGGTCATATGGTAGGTGTTTAACTTCTCAAGAAACTGCCAAACCATTTCCCAAAGTTGTTTACTATTTTACATTCCCAACAGTGGTGTAGGAGACTCCAGTTGCTGCACACTCATAAACTTAGGGAAGATTGATTGTCCTACAGCCATGGTAACAAGTAGCCACCTGTGGTAGACATACTGTCCACTGATAGCTGGTTTTCATGACCCCCATATTCTGGTTTTCATGCCCTCGTGTGGCCCCCTCTCTTACTTGTGAGAAGAGCCTTCTGACCAATAGTATATGCATAGGTGATGGGAGACAGATGATTATGTGTACATGATTATGTGACTACATAAGATTGTAAGGCCCATCTTGCTGGAGTCACTCCTTTGCAGGCTGTAAGGACCTTGTTGAAGGACTTCATGTGACAAGGAACTGCAAGCACCATCTAGTCACTGAGAGTTGAGCCTCTAGCTGACAGCCAGCATAACAATGAAGTCAAATAACCAAAAGTAAATGAATGATACCAACAACAAGGCATATGGGGAAGCATATTTTTCCCCTATCAAGCCCCAAGATGAGAACCCGGCCCTGCCCACAGCTTAATTGCAGCCTTGAGAAACCCTAAGTATGTGACTTAGAAAAGCTGTACTTGGATTCCTGACCCACAGAAACTATAAGATAATAAATGTGTTTTGTTTTAGTCCACTAAATTTGTGGTAATATCATTATATAGCAATAGAAAACTAATACACCAGCATAACTTGTTTGAAATCTGTTCAGTCAATGACAACTCACCTCAGTAAATCCCTTTTACAGACCAAGCAATCACAGTCTGTCCCTCATTTCCTGTATAGATATTGATATAAACAAAACCAGTCCATATTTGTATCTCTGAGTTTTCATGCTGTGTCCTTTGACCAACTTTAATGTCCTTAGCAAGGTATACCAGAGCCTTCTATTGATAATTATCTGTGTTCCTTAAAATGTAGCCATGAATATTTTTGTTAGTAATGGCTGGAATGGCATGAAAACCAAGATAAATATCAAACTGGTCATAGTGTCGATTATAAACAATCACCTTTCACAAGACTGCCAGGAGGTATGGCCCCTGCATTCTTTGTCTTGTCTATTATTAGTACCTGAGCTATGCTATTTAAAAAGTACTATAACAGGTTTGTTAGCAGAGAATAATTTGCACAGAACTGCTAGATCATCTGTCTGCTCCAACCCTACATTCCTGTAAGTAAATAACAGATAATTTTATATTCTGTAGAATTGCCTGCTTTGTTTGTTGGTCTTAAGATACCTTCTCATTGCAGTACCCATTACATCTTGGCCCCACTGTTGGACACTTCTGAGAGTCAGTCATTCAGGGATAGATTCATGTAAAAAAAATCATACCTCAAAGAGCCAATCAATCAAAAATTGCCTCCCCAAAGTAATGTCATGTCTACAGATGTTATCAACAAATTTATATCCATCAATCCCTGAAGTCAATGCTTCCCAAAAACTCTATTATGATCAGCAATCTACTCTGCCTGGAGAGACTGCCTGCTCTCAATAAATTCAATTTTGTCTTTTTATTTCATGATTTGAGTTTTATACTTATCACCTTTTGACAGTTCTAGAGATTCCATCAAGATCAGTTTGAAGACCCTCAATTGGCAGCATTTCTAGGAAACTCAGATCAAGAGGTGAACTCACTGGACCTTTTGTTTGGTGTCATATTGTTTGACAAATATTTTTGCCATTAACATGATTATTCTCATGTTATTCTCCTGCAGCTTGCTTTGCTTTTGCTGTTGTTTATCTCTATATACAAAGTAAGTTTCAAAGGCTTTTGCTTTTTCCAGGATTATCTTGTTTGTTTGTTTTTTTTAATGTGTCCCACAGGGAATGGATGGAGTCACAGGCATGATAATCTCCAACCCATTCCAAACTGGCCCTTGAGGGTAAATAGTTGAGGTCTGTTAGACTGGAGACTGGCTGACATTATCCCTTTTGCTCACGGAAACTACTCAACATTTTTCTACTAGTTTGACTGACTAATTATGAATCATGGTTACTTTCTCCTATTATCACCTACTGGTGTAACTTTATTAATACAGTGTGCTGGCTGGAAAATTACTGCTTGGCTATCACCCATGGGAACATCGGCATCGCCCATGGAAACATAGGCTATCACCCATGGGAACATAACATTCTAACAATAAGCTTTCTGCTTCTGTACCTCCGCTTGCACAACCGACCTGTGGGTTGACAGGCAGTGAATAGGAGAAAAATAGACCTTTGTGTTTAAGACAGAATGAGGAATGGGATTTAGGGCTTAAAAACCCTGTACCTCTACATTTCGGGGCTGCTTAATTTGGGGTCTGCGTACCCCTGGCAGACCCAGCTGGCTGAATAAAGTGCATGTTTCCTATAACTCACTGAGTTCTGGTGGTCCGTGTGTCTTTCCGGGGCTGGTAGCTACAGCATTTGGAGGCCCCAGCGAGATCTCAGGGAGTGGCCCTGGGATCTAAGACTGGACTGGCCTCCGAAGCGGTTGCTGTCCCTGTTACGGATTCAAAGGGGTGGCCAACCTGAGACATTCCAGGGCCCTTGAATGCCACAACTGGGTTAATGCAATCATCAAGGATGCAACTTTCAGGACACGCTCTTTGTTCTTGGTCCCGACGGGCATCTGGAATCTCCGAGGCCTCGGCATCTAGATAAAAAGTACCTTTCTGTTTCTGTTGACCGGTCATTGGGGGTCCGTGGAGAGACTGGATGCAGTCATATCTCCCAGACCATGGCCAAGCCGCAGGACGCCATCTCCTGTGCCCTGTTGTCGGGTTCTGTTTATTGTCTCTGGTCTTGTCTAGGTTGTAGATGGCGGACTTCTCTGGGTCCACCTACATACACCTCAGTAATTGCTCTCGTCTGAGTGTCTGTTTTGTGTTTTGGGTTTTCTGCGCAAGCGATGTGGGGAAGCCCAAGTTCACAGAAGACACCCTTGGGGTGTCTCCTGCGACATTTCAAAGAAGAGTTTGTACAAGGAGCTAACTATGGTATACAGTTTTCTCCAGGCCAGACTAAGAACATTGTGTAAAGTTGAGCGGCTGTCTTTTGATGTAAACTGGCCTCCTGAGGGTTCTTTTGACAAGAGTTTAATGAGAAATGTTTGGAAGATTGTCCAAACATTTGTCATGGGAGATCCGAGACATCCTGATC
>NW_006442207.1:12384991-12403904 GCF_000325575.1 Pteropus alecto
GGACTACTTCTGCTAGTGAATCGACTTGAAGTTCTAGCCTGAATAGAAGAGGTTTAAATTTATTATTCTTAGAACAAGATAGATTATGTATGGCTCTAGGTGAAACCTGTTGCTTCTATGCCAATAACTCTGGAATAATTAGAAAAAGGTTACAACTAGTACAGAGAAATTTAGATGCCAGGGAAAAAAACAACTAGAATCAAATAACTGGTTTCATAGGATGTTCGATTGGTCACCATAGCTAACAACCCTTCTATCTGCTGTAGCTGGACCTTTAATCCTCCTCCTCCTCTTGTTAACTTTTAGCCCATGTTTCCTTACTTTCTTGTTTACATATATAAGAAAGAAAATTAATTCTATTAGACTTTTAGTATTACAAAATAGAGGCTATGAGCAAATTCCACATGAAGAATCAAGGATTTGATTTTCTGCTAAGGCCAGTCGTGAATGTTGGCTGGAAAATTGCTGCTTGGCTATCGCCCATGGGAACATAGGCTATCACCCATGGGAACATAGGCACCGCCCAAGGCAACATAGGTTATCGCCCATAGGAACATAGGCACGCCCATGGGAACATAGGCTATCACCCATGGGAACATAACATTCTAACAATAAGCTTTCTGCTTCTGTACCTCCGCTTGCACAACCGACCTGTGGGTTGACAGGCAGTGAATAGGAGAAAAATAGACCTTTGTGTTTAAGACAGAATGAGGAATGGGATTTAGGGCTTAAAAACCCTGTACCTCTACATTTCGGGGCTGCTTAATTTGGGGTCTGCGTACCCCTGGCAGACCCAGCTGGCTGAATAAAGAGCGTGTTTCCTATAACTCACTGAATTCTGGTGGTCCATGTGTCTTTCCGGGGCTGGCGGCTACAACAACAGAAAGTCTATAACCTTTACCTAATGAAGTATAATCCCTAAATTGTGTTTCTGGAATTCAAGAGGTATCCATGACCAGAATGGAACGTTTGGATATATCGATACTAAAACTTGATGCAATATTGTTTGTTGATTGATCTCTTAGTAAATATAAAAAGTGACAGTACCAGGCTTAATATAGGTAGTCCTATCACTCTTCTAAAATACACCTCCTTATCAGAAGTCAAATCGTTCACATGGTTGAACTGTAACCCTTTCTAGGGCATATAATATTATATGCCACCTAAAATTATTGCTGGTTCTAAAGGTAGAGAGTCACAGTATTATACTATGGAAGTTAGTACAATACTACAAACATACTTAAAAGATCATCATGTTAAACAGGCTGCTATGATTAAAAGTTTGTATGTAAGGACCTCATATAAAACAACAAAAATAATAACAAATTAATGGAGAAGCTAAAGGATTCAATCATAAATACACAAAATCTGGTCTACTGAATTCTAAAAAGAAACAGGAGGAACAACTGAATTTAAGATCCATGAAGACAAGATCTTTCAAAACCAGCATTGTCACCTGGTTGCACCAGATAAAACCTCAAACAGATACTAGATGAGTTTCTCCACAACATATCTCTTTCCAGGAGGTACAGCTTGACCACAATATAAAACACTGATTGGGAAATTTTTTCTAAGATACCAGAGAATATGGCCAGTTCATGCCTCATCTAGAATTAAATTAATTTGCAAAAATTTGTAAATGTACGATTCTAATTCTATGACATTCCAGAAAAGGCAAAACTATTGAGACAGGTAAAAAGATCAGTACTTACCAGGAGTTAGGGGGAGTAGATAAGTAGGAACATAGAGATTATAGATAATTGGTATCATTTTTTTTCTTTACATTTTTGGTGGAATTCACCAGTGAAACCATCTGGGCCTGATGTTTTCTGTTTTTGAGCGTTATTAATTATTTATTCAACTACTTTAATAGATAGAGACCTATTCAGATTATCTATTCTCATTGTTTGAATTTTGGTAGATTGTATTTTCAAGGAATTAGTCCATCTCATTTAGGTTATCAAATTTATGGGCATAGAGTTGTTTATAGTATTCCTTTATTATCCTTTTAATGTCCATGGGATCAGTAAAGATGGCCCCTCCTTCATTTCTGATATTAGCAATTTGTGCCTACCCTCTTAGAAAAAAAGCCAGGTTAGCCTGGCTTGAGGTTTGTCAATTTTATTGATTTTTTAAAGAATAAGCTTTTGGTTTTGTTGATTTTCTCTATTGTTTTTCCATTTTAAATTTTATTGATTTCTGCTTTAATTTTTATTATTTATTTTCTTCTGGCTTAACTTAGGTTTATATTGCCTTTCTTTCTCTAGTTTCCTAAGGTGGAAACTTATCGATTCTAGATAGTTCTTTTCTTCTAACATATGTATTCAGAGCTATAAAATTCCTTCTAAGTACTTCTTTCACTGCATACCACAAATTTTGATAAGTTGTATTTTCATTTTTATTTAGTTCAAAATATTTTTTGCATTTCTCTTAAGATTTTTTCTTTGACTTGCTTGTTATTTAATTTCCAAATATTTTGGGTTTTTCCGGCTATCTTTCTATTATTGGTCTCTTTTATTGTATGGTCTGAGAGCATACTTTGTGTGACTTTTGTTCTTTTAAACAAAATATAGTCTATCTTGAATATAGTCTATCTTGGTGAATGTTTTTATGAACTTAAGAAGAATGAGTATTCCGCTCTTGTGGACTGAAGTAGTCTATAAATGTCAATTAAATTCAGTTGATTTATAATAAACACTAATCATCTGGGTCGGGCAACTGCAATGCTGCCTAATTTTGGCTGGAAGCTCACAGAAAACAAGTATGAAACTTACTTGGATAAATGTAATTAATAAAAAATATCTTTATGTTGTGAGAAAATTCCTGCTTTGGGTTAAGATGGAGTAACAAGAATTGGATTTACCTTCAGACCCGAAACAAACTATATAGGAAAAGCAGATAAAATATATGAAATAGTTTTTTTTTAAGACACTGGACATTGGACAATAAAGGCCAGAGACCTGTGAGGGATGGGAAACAAATGAAATGAGTCCAGTGTTTCTCCAGCTTACTGCCTGAACAAAAGTTTCTAAGCTATGGCACAGGAAAGGAAAATGTAAGCAGAGCCTAGTGAAGGAGACAAAGCTGAGAGAGGAAGAGACAAGGCTGGGAATCTGGAGGTCAAGGAGACTAGAGGTCGCAGGACAACAGAGAGAGCTTTACAGAGAAACTCAAGGTATCTGCAGAGTGGTGCCCTTGAATCTTTAACTGGGTCCCCTTAAGGGCATTCATGTGAGAAAACTTCTCCATGTCAGTGAAAGAACCCCCTGAAAGGGTTAGAGGAAATGATGTTTGTCATTCCCACAGGGTTGACAATAGCTCCTATTCCCATCAGCCAGAGTGGAAAACTTAAAAATTCATAGGGCATTGGATAGAGTACTGAGAAGGGTTTTTGCCTTAGTAACAAGGTATAATTAGCACTAGATTAAATGCTGGTCTCACCCAGTAAGTCAAAAGTAAGACCCAAAGGATCAAACCCACAAAGGTTTAATTAAAATGCAATTATACATTTGTTTTTATTTTAAAACGGTAGCTTTATTTTTTACAAGTTAGTTAAAATACAATTTTTTTTTTTAATAAACTAAGATTCTTCAGGAATCAGATGATAGATGTATCACTGATACCCAAGGATGAAAGTGAAATGTACAGCCAGACTGTGTTGAGACTAGAGCTCTTAAATCAGCATCTAAGACCACTATCCCCATTGTCATGATGGTGCAGGGTCAAGTTCTCAAAAAGGAGAATTTGGTTATAATAACTCAGTCTGAGAATTTATTCCCCTTTGGCCATATTCTCCTAATCCAATCACGGTCACAAGCCACAAATGCACAAACTGTGAGTGAAGTCAGACGAGTGTAGGAGGCAATGATTGACATCTCTAGTATAGGAGTCATCCATTTCTAAACTCTGTGAGGGTCAAGAGCAGTACCTATCTGCTAAAGGTTGAATATTGGTGATAGTTAAAACCTTGACAGGGGTGAGATCAGCCAGAGAGAATGTAGATGGAGAAGGGCCAAGGACAGACTTGACATGCACGAGAATATAGTGGGCAAGAGGAACAAAAGAATTACAAATAATCCAGAGCTGTGTGATATTTCCTATTACACAGTTTGAAGTAGATGAAAATAATCAATAATGCTAATGAAGAATTTTTATAACAGAAAGTCTGAAAGACATCCAATGGATTTGGCAATACGAAGGTCGTTGCTGACGTTATTAACAGAAGTACCAATTGTGTGGTGGGATCAGAGGCCAAACTGCAATGTGCGTACCATGATGAGGAATAAGATAGAGAGACACAAGTATCCATTATATTATTTTACCAAGAAGTCTGATTGAAAAAGGAAGGAGAGAAATTAAGGAAAATTAGAGGAGAATGTGGCATCAGTGGAGGATTTTTTAATTTCATTTGGGATAAAAGTTTTAAGTGTACTTCTCAGCCGAGAAGAAGCCAATGTAGAGGATGAACTGAAGATGCAGAAGGAAAATGAAGAAAGAAATGAGACTCTTTGGGAGATATGAGGGAACAGGTTCAAGGATATAGGTGGAAGGGTCGATTTTTTAAAGAATATTTTATTTATTACTGTCAGTTAAAACACTTTCTACCTTTGTTCCTCTTTTCTTTTTTATATTTTTAACTCAACTTTGAAATGGGTAATGCATTAACATGATTCAAACATTAACACGATTCAAATTTCTTAAAGGTACAAAAGGGAATACACTAAAAAGTCTTGTCCAACAGTGGGACAAAGATATAATGGCCACCATAAGGAGAAGGTATCTTAAGACCAACAAACAAAGCAGGCAACTCTAGAATATAAAATAAGTTATTATAGGATAATTTACTTACAAATACGTAGGGTCAGAGTAGACAAATGACCCAGCATTTCTGTGCAGATTATTCTCTGCTAACGTGCCCGTTACAGTACTTTTTTTATAGTATAACTCAGGTACTGATGATTGATAAGATGAAGTATGCAGTATCTGCCAGGGGCCCTAACTCCTGGTGGCCTTGTGAAAGATGATGGTTTATAATTGATATGGTAACCAGTTTGGTATTGATCTTGGCCGTCATGCCATTTCAGTCATTACTAACAAAAATATTTATGGCTACATTTTAAGGAACGCAGATAATCATCAACTAGAAGGCTTTGGTATACTTTGCTAAGGCCATTAAGGTTGGTCAAAGGTCACACACAGCATGAAAACTCGGGGATACAAAGATGGATTGGTTTTGTTTACATCAACATACATAGTCTTCCACTACCACTCCCAGCTTTCTAATTCTTCTTCCCAAAGACAACCAAATTCATGAGCTTCTTGTGTAGCCTTTCAGAGATATTTTATGCATATACAAGCAAAACAGTACATATATTGTTCTCCCTTTTTTTAAAAACACAAATGGAGGCATTTAATACACACCATTCTTACTCATAGACACAGAGAATAAACTGATGGTTGCCAGATGGGAGGAGGTTTGGAGGATGGGTGAAAAAGGGGAAGAGATTAAGAAGTACAAATCAGCAGTCACAAGACAGTCACGGGGATATAAAGTACAGTGTAGAGAATATAGTCAATGACATTGTAATAACTATGGATGGTACCGGGTGGGTACTAGATTTATTGGGGATTACTCCATAAATTATATAAATGTCTAACCATTATGCTGAATACCTGAAACTAATATAACAGTGAATGTCAACTGTAACTGAAAATAAATAAATACACATCATTCTTGCTTTTGCTTTTTTTTTTTTTTTTTAACCTAACAATGTATGTTGGAAATCTTTCCAGAATAAGCACAGAAAGTGTTTCCTCTTTTTTCTGACTATGTTGTATTTCAATCTCCTATTAATGAGAACAATATTACTGGCAATTATAAACCTTGCTGAAGTGCTTTGTTTAGTACATCAAACTGTGAAATGTCCACAGGTTAAATTCCCAGAATTGGAAAAATTGATTCAAAAAGTATGTACAACAGAACATTTCAGTCTATATTATGAGAAGCAGAAAAACATTGCAGTTGAGAGCTAAGAGCTCTAGTCTGCTTAAATCCCAGCTTCATCATTGACCAGTTCTAGGCCTTGAGCAAATCCTTCTGTCTGTTTCCTCATCTGTAAAATGGGGATAGTAATAATTATAGCACCCACCTTATAGAGTATTATAAGGATTAAATGAGATAGTATGTGTAATACATAGCGAGTGTTCAATAAAGTTATTATTCTTTTGCCAAATTGTTAGAGGGTTTGATTAGAAACAGGAGAAACAATTTTTTGCCTTTAAGGTTGAAGGAAAGGAAGTGATATAATGGAAATTAAGGGAAATTGAATTTAACGGTCTCAGATTCTTTAATTAAAAGGCGAGATTACCTGCCGAGCATGCAAAGAATGGGGTTGAGAATGGAGCTCGAAGTTTGGAGGAGCGGTTGAAGTAGAATAAGGGTGACAAACTTTGGATTTGAGGAGATGAGGGAACTGTGAGGATGGGATGTTGGCTGATCAACCCCCATGGACTCTAAAGTCATGCTGGATGAAAGCAGGATGGAAAAGAAGGATGGGAGCCTGTGCCCAAATCTTAAAATGAATCTTAAATGAAAATGAGCAACAGTAAGTAATTGCAATAACAAACGTTTGAAACTGCAAAGGAGAAAGACTCTGTACTCAAAGGTGGATGAGTGGTGGTCTGGAGGCTGTGGGGAGTGCAGAGAATGTCAACTCCATTGCCTAACCTGGACATTAGGTGTTTTTATTCAAAAGAACAGCAGGGAAAGGGCTGACCTCATAGAAGAGTCCAGTTTAGGTAAGGCAGGAGGTTGAGAGCATATTCTATAGCTAGATAAGGAAAATATGGAAATACGCTTGTTCTAGAAAGAGAGAATACCAGAGAACTCAAGGGAAAAGAAAAGGTTTTGGAGAGAGGGAGAGAAGCAGTTTGAGGATGGGTGGCATAGAAGAATCATGAAGCAAGATGGGGATGGGAATAAGTGAGGATACAGGGAACTCGGAGCTAATGGTAAAGTCCCTGTTTTGAGAAGCTGATGAAAGCTATGGATCCTCTCTCCAGAAAAATATGTATTTATAGATTCATGTAAATTTTGCACACAATCTCAGGAAGGTCACAAACTCCCGAGGCACCGAACTTTTTTAAGTAAACTTTTTATTGAAATATAACATACATACAAATTGATGTTCAGCTCAAAGTGAATATACTTGTATTACCAGCAACCATATCAACAACCAAAACATTACCTGCTCCCCAGAAGCCACCACATGAGTCCTCTTTCAGTTATTAACCACCCTCAAAGGTAACCACTATCCTGACACCTATAACCACAGATTAGCTTTATCTGTTTTTAAACATATATATGTTAAAGAGTGTTCAGATCAGCACTATTTGTAATAATCCCAAACTAGGGGAAAAAAACAATATTTATGCATCATAGAATGGATAAACTGTCATACTTTACACAGTGGAATACTATACAGAGATGAGAATGAACGAACTGCAACTACAAGCACCAATATGGTTGAACCTCACAATATAGTTATACAGCATACATTCTTATGAGCCTGGTTTCTTCACTCAATATTATGTTTGTGAGGCTCATCCGTGTCGGTGCATGTAGTTGCAGTTCATTCATTCTCATCTCTGTATAGTATTCCACTGTGTAAAGTATGACAATTTATCCATTCTACGATGCATAAATATTGTTTTTTTCCCCTAGTTTGGGATTATTACAAATAGTGCTGATCTGAACACCCTTTCTCATGCCTTTTGGTGAATATAAATACACATTCTGTTGGTTAAATACCTAAGAACGAAGTTGAAGATTTAGTAGATGATGGGGCTTATGCTTTAGACAAGGAACAAGGGAAATAGAGGTCCGAGGGAAGTGGAATTCATCCAAGCTTTCCATCTCAATTCTAGTATAAAATTACACGGGACGTTTTGCTTCAATCATTTACCAACGTTAAGAATGAAATAAAATCACAACGGTCATAGACTTGATGGGTAAGGAGATTCTTTGAAAAGATTAATAAAACTCCTGACAAGTCAAAAAAATATATATACCCGAGGTTTCCTGCAGCACACAGGCAAGAGCATGGCAGCCATCCATCCCCTCCAGCGACAGGCTCGTGGCCACCCAGGACTGCTACCTGGGCCACCTGAGTTCCACTTCCAGGAACAGCTCCTGTGGAAGTGCCGCGTACCCTGGGGAAGCCATCCCCAACACCCTGGCCTCCCCAAGGCTGACCCAGGTCACTGGCGGGAGAGATGCTTTTTCCAGAAGTCCACTCTCCTATTCGTGGCCACAGTGTTGGAGTCCCCAGAGCACTCGCCGTCTCCCTGGGCCTGCGGCAGCGCGATCACCTGTACCTGGCTCGGCAAGCTACAAGAAGTCAGCTTGGTGTCCAGCCCAGCAAAGCCAACGCTGGGCCACCATCCTGAGTGGCCACCGGCAGCCACCAGACTTCCAGAGGCACTAAGCTCTTTAGAGCCCCTTTCATCCCTCCCTACCTCCATAGACTAGGCAGGCTGCAGCCAGCAGAAGCAGTTAGGTTCCTTAATATCCAAACAGCAAAACACCTAATAGGAACTTGAGAGAGCCTCACTCTTTACAAGCCTAGCAACACGCTAGCCTTCCTGACACCCTGTAACTGTGTGCTTTGCACCGAATGGAAAATAAACGACGAGCAGCCAGCAAATAAATGAATAAACAAATAAATAAATAAAATGTCCCAAATAATTCTAATGTATATCAAATTTGGGGAAACATTCGGCTCTTTGATTTTGAAAATAATTAATTGATTGGTATATGGTAATATTTATTGATTTGTCCTATGATTTCAGATGATTATATACGGGCAGAAAATAAAAATGTCGCACAAACTCACACACAATTCATATTTCTCTCCCAGTTGATTGACCCCACTTAGGACCCTGTCCGGATCACAGGACTCAGGACTCCCCCGTTTCATCTTTCTGTCAAACCTGACACAAGATCTCTTCACCCAGTCTACCCTAGCACTGATAGCAGATTTATCCTCCTAAAACATCGCTGTTCCCCTGTCACTCCACTGCTACAGAATTGTAAATAGCTTCTCATCCTCCCTAGCCATCCATTTCACAGCTCCAGAGCCTGATTCGGGCTGTCAGATCTTATTCCTCAGGGATCCCCCACAGCTCACACCCTTCGTGTGTCCAGTCAGAACCATCAGCATTCCACACACATCAGGCCCCTCCGGCCTCCACATACTTGACTCGGCTGCTGTCGGTCCCTTCCAGTGTCCTTCTTCCTCCACTCCCCACACACTGCCTACTAGTCCTAACTTTTTTCAAGGCCTACCGTAAATCCCCTTTCTTTCATTAAGGCTTCTCTGACTACCCCAACCTATACCTCTGATCTTAAATGGTCCTAAAAGTCTGAACTATATGTGAACATGTGGAATAGTGGGCAATCAGACAGTCTGGCATACAAGGCCTTTCTGGCTCATCTTCATCAGGGTGTCCCTATCTGCCACCTTCCTACCTAATTTCAGCAGCTCTCGCACCGGTCTGTACTCCAAAGTATAGACACTGGCAGGTCACCCCCAGAGAGGGGCAGAACATCCATCTCCCTCCTTTGTGATTTCCACTCCGTGAGTCCTGGCTGCCTGTCTGAGGTCCCACCTCTTCTATGATGACTGACACCAGGGACGTCACCTCCTTGTGGCTGGGACTTTATCTCATAATATTAAATCATTGGTAAATGTTGATTGAGCCACTGAAGGCTGTTTGTCAGGAATATCAACTAATAAGAGCTCAAAAACACTAAGAAGCCATTTTGGTATAATAATGATAACAGTAAATAATGAATGAACACTTACTTCGTGACAGACGGTGCTTTTACATGCATGATCTCATCGAATCATGACAACTCTGAGAAGCAGAGTCCATTATTATTCCCAATAACAGAGGAGGAAACTGAAATTTAAAAAGGTTAACATAAAATTATCATATGACCCAGTAATTCCACTCCTACATATATATCCAAAAGAACTGAAAACAGGTACTCAAACAGATACTTGTATACCCATATTCATAGCAGCATTATTTTCAATAGCCAAAAGGTGAAAACAACCTAAGTACCCATCAACTAATGAAGGGATAAACAAGAAGTGGTATATCCATACAATGGAATATTATTCAGTCATAAAAAAGAATGAAGTTCTGATATCTGCTACAACATAGAGAAACCTCGAAAACATCATACTAGGTAAAATAAGCCAGACACAAAAAATATTGTATGATTCCACTTATGTGAAATAGACATATTCATAGAGACACAGTAGATTAGAAGTTACCAGAAGCTGCGGGGAGGGGAAAACGGGAAATTACTGCTTAGTGGGTGCAGTTTCTGTTTCGGATGATGGAAAAGTTTTTAAAGTAGATAGCAGTGATGGTTTGGACAACATTGTGAGTATATTTAATGCTACTTAACACTTTAAAACAGTTAAAATGGTAAATTTTGTGTTGTGTATATTATAACATAACAAAACGAATATTTTGAAAAACATCAAATAGCTGGAAAGTGGTTAAGCTAGGACCTGAATCCAAACCTATCTTACTCTAGGGCCTATGCTCTCAACCCTCGGGCCTCACTGCCTCTGGAAAGAGCAGCAAAACATGACATCTGGGTCCTTGTCGTCCGTGTCTTATGTGACCTTATACAAGCCTGACCTTTTAAGGCCTCACTTTGCTCAGCTGTTACATAAGACAAAATACCTTTGACAGCCCCTACTGGTTGCAACCTTCCTGACAATCATCTATCTATTGATGTTGATTTTACAACACTGAATGCCCCCAACGTGATTCCTGACCCAGACACCATTTGCTTCTGGCGCACTCTGGGGACGGGGTGGGGAACCAACTGTCCTCTCACGACCTGCCCCTCCCTTAGGGATTTGCCCTGGAGTTGAGCCAGCCCTTGAGGAGTCTTCTACTCCCCCTTCTTTCCCCCATTCTGGCTGTACTCCAGGATAAATTTCCACAAGGCAAGAGATAACACAGTCAAGGTGAAGATCAGGGCAGGTCTTAAAAAGGCTTCCTTGTGTCCTAGAGCAGCTGCAGCAATTCCCCACCACAGCTGTCTGTCCTGTCTGCAGGCACCCAGCCACCATGTGGGGGCTCTTGGCTGTCTTGCTGCTCACCCTAGCCTATTTCTTTCAGCCCAAAGTAAAGCGCCCTGGTGCTAAGTACCCCAAGAGCCTCCCATCTCTGCCCTTGGTGGGCAGCTTGCCGTTCCTCCCTAGACATGGCCATCCGCACGTGAATTTCTTCAAGCTACAGGAAAAATATGGCCCCATCTATTCCTTTCGTATGGGTAGCAAGACTGTAGTGATGATTGGCCACCACCAGCTAGCCAAGGAGGCGCTTATCAAGAAGGGCAAGGAATTCTCTGGACGGCCCCAAGTGGTAAGTATTGCCCATCATCCTTCCTCTCTCACTGTCCCCCAGGGTTGTTCAGTTCTTTGGCCAAGACCATGCCTAGAATGACCCTTCAAGTTCCAACAACCTGTAATCCTTCCCCAAAACAGACTAGCAGGGCTATGGGTGGGGAGCGATCCCTCAAGGCTCCATCTGGCCTCTAAACTAGGCAGGAAGAATTAAAGAGAGACCTCATATTCTGGGCTGCCTAGGAGGTGGAGTAGGGTGGGAGCTGTGGCCTAAGGGGGTCAGGGTTCCTCACTCCTGTCATCTCACCCCTGAACTGGATGATGATCTCTCTAAGCTCAGACTTCCCTAATTAGATGACATAGTGCATATAAAGACCTTAGCCTGGTATCCAGTGCATTAGTGCTCGATTAATAGTTCTATGGGTGTTATTCTTCATGTGAAAATGGGGATAGTAATGATTGCCCTCTCTGAGAAGGTGCAAGGGAGAAGTAGCCCGATTGGGTGGGGGGGGAGGAGGGTGGCGGTGGGTGCTGTTTCTCTGGAACGATCCCAAGCTGCTGCAGCTCACAGGGGACTGACCCATGGTAGCATTTTGAGGATGAAGATGTACTATCCTTCTGAGCTTTTGGTGGTACTCCTAGGAAATGTGAGGGGCTAGCTATCCAGGAACAGCACCAACACCCCATCCTAGTACCCTGCTGCTGGGCACTACCCTAAACACCCCAGGCAGGGCCCCCCAGCCACTCATCTTTGATCAAGCCAAGGGTTGACTTGTTTTTACTGACCAGTCAGCCAGATTTGCTGGCCAACTACCTCCTTCTCAACTACACTGAGCTCTTTCCAGTGCAAAGAGGAAAAGGCTAGTCAGCTGGGGATTGCAGGTCAGGGAAGAGAACAGGAGAAGCTTGAGACCTGTATGCTTTTTGGGGTGCCTCTGGGAAGAGGTGGCTTGGCCTAAGTTCAGACTAAGTGGACATCTGCACTCTCCAGATGTGGCCCTGGGTGGGCGCACAGCCTTGCAATGGCAGGGCAAACAAAAAGGAGATGAGCTGCTGTGCCTTTAGCATTCCCCCACAGGGCCCAGGGAAAGGCGGAGGTCTGGGAAGTCCTCAGTCTCTGCAAGTCCCCACCCCCATTCCTGACCCTAGGACAGGCACAATTCAGAGAGCTTATCCCATCCACAGCTGCCCTCCTCTGGTCAGAAACCGATGAGAAAAGAGAGGCCCGGAGTCCATTAGTCATTGAAATCGAACCCCAGAACCCCTGCATTGTAATTCAGGGTTCTTTCTTTCTTCACACTGTCTCTCTGATGGAATTGGGAGTAGAGGAGCCTTTGGCCCTGCCCTACCAAGGCCTTACAGTCATGGTGGAGTGGAACAGGGATGCCCCACAAGGAGGCCAGCATGGCAGGTAGCTTCCTTCTCCCTCAGGAAGGGAGAATGGGTGTAGGACGCCCGGGGCAAGGGAAGGTAGATGGTGTCTGATTCCTACAGCCTTTCCTGCTCTCCAAAGACAACTCTAGACATCCTGTCAGACAACCAAAGGGGCGTTGCCTTTGCTGACCATAGTGCCGCCTGGCAGCTGCATCGGAAGCTGGTGTTGGCCACCTTTGCCCTGTTCAAGGATGGCAACCAGAGGCTAGAGAAAATCAGTAAGTGCCCAGCTGGCTTCTCAGCTCTGGAGGGAGAAGAGGGTTGGGTAGGGAGGGGAGAGGGGTTATGGATGGCTCAATCTAGCGATTTCTTGGCTACTGTTGCCATCTAGTGGCCATGTACTATATGTCCCTGGCTCAGAGGGAACTGGTAGAGAGGGGGTGAAGGTAGTGCTTAATTCTCCAGCCTCATGTCCCTCTCTTCCCTCAGTATGTCAGGAAATCAGTTCATTTTGTGATTTCCTGGCCACCCAGAATGGACAGTCCATAGATTTGTCCATGCATCTCTTCCTGGCGGTGACCAACATCATCTGCTTGATCTGCTTCAATACCTCATATAAGAAGGAGCATCCTATGCTGAAGATCATATATTCATACAATGAAGGCATCATGGATGCTCTGGGCAAGGACCATATAGTAGACATATTCTCTTATTTTAAGGTGAGGACAAGACTGGGCTCCACCTTTAGATCCCAGCAGACCCTAACAGTGTCTCCAATTCTTTCTTCTTAATGACCAGCTCCAGACCCACCTTTTTCCTGACCACCTCAGCCACAGTGACCTCTGCCTCCTCTGACTCTTAAAAGCTGCCACTTCTCTACATAAATAGGTTTAGCTTTTAATCATGTATTTTATATTCACAACAAAGGCTCTCTATTTACTAATTGCCATGTGCCGGTATTGAGCACTATATATGCATTAATCATGGCATTCCACTTGGAGACAGGTTTTATTATCCCCATGCAGATGAGAAAATAGCCTTTGAGAAGTTAAGAAACTTCTCTAAGCCTTCAGACGCAAGTCTATCTTACTCTTAAGGGCTGGGCACACTGCAGAGTCTGCTAAGTGAAACCTCAATCAGTGCTTGATGTTTGATTAAATGAGGAGGAGAAAGTGGAGACCACGCCCTTCTCCCTTGTTTGAAATTCTCCTAGTTGTCATTGGTGGTCTCATTCTGTGTTCCCATCTTGCCTTCCATTTTGGCTGAAGGTTAGGGTTGGGGTGGGAACCCTCCAGAAGGCTAGGATTTGGCCCCGGGAGGGATTCTGGTAGCTGTAGAAGCAAAATGGAAGAGGAATGGACTTGATATTCTTTCTACTTTCCAGGTTTTCCCCAACAAAACCCTGAAAAAGATGAAGGCTTGTGTTAAAATGCGAAATGATATGTTCACTGAAATCTATAAAAAACTTAAGGTAGGTGATGGAGTAGAAGAGATTATGAGTTGGGTTAAAAGCATTAGTGTGCGGCTGGGTATGAGAGCAGGGTTAGGGTCCGTTATGAACACCATAAGATGCTCAGTGCCCAGCAGAGAGCCTGGCACATAGTAGTTGCTCAATACAAACTGACTTCACTAATGAATATGGGTTGGAAGTGAGGAGTTGGAGAGGATCCTAGAAAGAACCCATCCACCCCCAAAATTTAAAGAGGATCTAGCGCTGCCTCGTCTCCATAAGCTCATAAGTTCTGCCTAGACTCACTCCACGCCCTCACTTCCAAGCGGAAGAAGCCTTTGTATCTCCAGTCTGGGATGGAAGTATGGCAAGGTGTTACAGATAATGCTCTTTCCTTATCACTGTTTCCCAACCTTGCCCAACCAGGAGAATTTCAGCAGCAACTCTATCAATAGCCTGGTGGACATACTGATCCAAGCCAAGATGAACTTAGACAATAACGCTGCTGGCCCAGACCAGGATCCAGAGATAATTTCAGATCGACACATTCTTGCAACCATAGGAGACATCTTCGGGGCCGGTACAGAAACCACAACCTCTGTGGTGAAGTGGACTGTGGCCTTCCTGCTACACAATCCTCAGGTAGGCTTCTCCTTACTCCAGTCTTCCCAACCACTCTTGACCCCAGCCAGACCCACCTTTAGCCCCAAAGAGAAGGAGAGGCAATACCCCCGGGCCTTTTATGCAGGATGGCTGGACTACCCATGCGGTTGTTGGTTCTGGCCCTAGCACGGAGCGGCCCCATCTTTTGCAGAGAAAGCCTGGGAGGCAGAGCCACCACTGGGAAGAGGCTGGGCCAGCTCTTCTAAGCCCACGCCTCTCTCAGGCTTAAGCACTCTGGGCACATCTACCCTTCTCTGGCCTGCAGTTGCAGAAGAAGATCCAGGAGGAGATTGACCGGAATGTAGGTTTCAGTCGCACACCAACTATCGGTGACCGGAACCAACTCGTCCTGCTGGAGGCCACCATCCGAGAGGTGCTTCGCATTCGGCCCGTGGCAGCTACGCTCCTCCCACACAAGGCTGTCGTTGACTCCAGGTGTGCCTTCCTTCCCAATAACGTCCAGCCCTATGATGCCTTCGACATTGCTTGCCAGCCCACCTCGCTTCTCCTCCACGCCCCCACACCCCCAGCTTGCTGGTCAGCCTACAGTCAACCACTGACTATCAATCATCCTACCCCTGACCCTATTGATCAATGTACCCACCGCCCACTAACACTCAGTGACTAATCCACAGATCTACCTGACTTCCCTCAGAAGCTGCCTGCTGTCCTGGACACTTGTGGTCTGGGAGGAAAGACTGCTGCTCACAACACACACATTGCACCAGCTCAAAAATGCATTCCCACATGCCCCGGCAAGCACCAATGCCCACGTTCAAAAGTGCTGATACATAAGTGTTTGTCGGGACGGGAGGACTGAAGAAGGGCTGGATTCATTTTGAATCTGGCGGAAGCTGAGGAAAAGATGAGGAAGTGGGCATGAGGGAGTAAAGAGCTCTTTTCCCCAGGGCAGGGGACTATGGAGGCTTAGGACCGAGCAGGTAGGGAGGACGATATCCCAGACCCCTTTCCCTCTTCCTCTCTGGGGCAGCATTGGCGAGTTTACCATTGACAAGGGAACAAATATTGTCGTCAATATATGGGCACTGCATCACAATGAGAAAGAGTGGCACCAGCCCGACCAGTTCATGCCCGGTAAGTCCATTTTCTGTCCTGCTCTCAGCCTGCTCTCTGTGCTCTGCCACTCCAGCGCCACCGCCCCTCTGCCCAGCTGACAATTAGAAAACTCCTGGCCCCAGCTACATGGACCTGTTGACACCCCCATCCTACCCTAGACTTACCCAAACTCTTCACAGCTGGGTTTCCTACTTTCTCCTTCCACCAACTGCAAATCTCCTCTAAGAAGCCCTCTAGGCATATGTCTCACATTAAATTGGCCCCCTCTCCCCTTGGATGGTAGCATTTTTATCTGTCGATACTGCTTCCTTTCTATCCTTCCTGAATATTTCATTTCCTCTGTGTGATCAAGGGCTACATGACAGCAGGGCCATGTCTCTCCTCAGACTAGGGTTTCCCCAAGTAAGGCTGCCTACCTCCTTAGACTGGGGCTCCTCAGTCAGGGCAAAGGCACTCCTCCACCTCCTTTGGCCTTGGCCCCTGCCTGATGTCTCCTTATGTCCACAGAGCGCTTCCTGGACCCCACAGGGAGCCAGCTCATCTCGCCATCGTTAAGCTACATGCCCTTTGGAGCAGGACCCCGCTCCTGCGTAGGTGAGAATCTGGCCCGCCAGGTGCTCTTCCTCTTCATGTCCTGGCTGCTGCAGAGGTTCGACCTGGAGATCCCGGATGATGGGAAGCTGCCCTCCCTGGAGGGCGATCCCAATTTGGTCTTTCTGATCGACTCTTACAAAGTGAAGGTTAAAATGCGCCAGGCCTGGAGGGAAGCCCAGGTTGAGGATCGCACCTAGAAGCTGTACCTAGCACTCCACCCTCTGTGGCTACCCCACCCTCCCCCACCATTCCCCTGCCCACCCCGCCTTCTTCTCTACCCTGCAGCCCCCAACAGTGATATGCATAAATTAAAGTTTTTCTTCAGAAGGTCCCTGAGTGGCTCATTCCTTTAATTTGTTCATTCATTCTTTCAACAAATATTTTATTGAGCGCCTCCTATGTGCCATTCACTGTCCCTGGACACTCACGCTCCCTGGTCTCCTCAAGCTGACATTTCTAGTGACAGCTGACAAATAACTAAGCATTTCAGAGACTCATAAGTATTTTGAAGTCAATTTTACTAGGTGACGGTGATTTGAGAAGAGAATGGCAGAGGTGGGGGGGTGTCACTGTAAACCATTGATTGGGGAGGTGTAAACCCTGGAAAGTGTCCCGTGCTGAGGGGGCAGCAGGTGAGAATTTCTCAAGGTGGGAGAAGTCAGTGTGGCTGGAGCAGCTCCTAGCAAATGAAGGGGAGAGTGGTCCCTGATGAGGTCATATTGAAGATAGCGGCCGGGTCCCACGGAGCCTTTGAAATGAGCAGGAAGGAATCTAGGTTTTCGTTCCAAGTGTGATTGAAAGTCATTGGAGGGTTTAAACATGTAAGTTCTGGCATATACTTTTAAAAGATCACCCTAGTTGCCGAGTGGAGATTGGTCTGTAGAGGGATGAGAGTGAGGACGGGGAGGAAGAGGTGGTTGTGCTGGTCCAGGAGAGCAAGACAATGGTGGCTCAGACCCTGGTGACAACAGCGGAGAAGGCGAGAAGTGGTGGAACTGAGTTTATATTTTGAGAGTGGAGCAATGGATCTCTGCTTTGATCAAATGGGCATTGCTGCATGTACCTCAGCGGTTCGGCTTCGGGGGAATGTGCGTAATCCACAAACTCAACCGACCACTGCCCATCCCTCTTGTCTTGGTCCTCAAACACTGGCAGGTCTCCTTTCCCTCATCCTGTCCTGATGTAAATAAACACTGCCAGGAAAGGGCTTCCACAGTGGCCTTCGGGCTCTGGCCCTGCTCCCCTGCCAACCCCAGGAAGTTGATAATGCTGGAACCCAGACATCTTCAAGCCTTGAAACCAGCATCTTTAAACCTTGGTCACTGGCCAGTCTGCAAATGAAAGCTGTCCCAAGATCCCCTGGGAGAAACTGACCCTACCCTTTAGCCTGGAGAGAGGCCCCAACCCCAGCTCCCTGGCGCCAGCCAGACCAGGGTCAGATTATCAACACCCTGTCCTTCCCTTCTGACTGGAGGAGGGTTCTGGAAGGCTGAAATCCTGCGCGGCAAGTTCTCAGACAGAAGAATCAAGAGAGGCTCGGAAAGGAGGGAGGGACAAGGTTCTTCCTTCAAAGAACGTGGTTAGTCCAGTGGCAGTAGGTCATTCTCTACCGTCCCCACTCCCAACTCAGTCCTGGCCTTCACTGGCCAAGGACCCTGGGACCTTGCTAAGGAGCCCATAGGAGAGTTTGTGGACAGCTGTGGCTGACCCCAGCCCCCATCACATGCAGCCTGGAGAGATGAAGACACCACAGTGAGCCGACGAGAAAAGGTTAATTAAATTGGAGATGGTCCCTCTCCTGGGTTCGTCTGCCTCATCGCTGGCTGCTGTTCTAATGCCAAGCTACCTGCAGCTCAAAGCAGAGCAGAGCAGACCGGCCAGAGAGAGCGAAGTATTCCAAATTTGCTCAGAATTTTAAAAGCACTTCGCAGACTAATGATGAACAGATAAATAATTAGTGGAGGGGCTGTTTCTCTTTTAGAAGCAGTGATTGAGTGTAACTGGGATGGAAACATCTATTCTCTAACTATTAAATCAGATCATTGAATGGCCGGGAAATGAGACGAATCTTCATATTGAAAATGACAAAAAGGAGAGGCAGTAAAGGGAGAGGGGTGACTTGCACCGAGTCACACAGCTACTTACACACAGCTACTTAGCAGGAGGGCTGGGACCAGAACCCAAGACTTCAGTGATGCAGGATGAGGAGTCAGACGTGCTTTCCCACCTGTCCCGTGTCCGTGCAGAAAGGCTCTCAGGTGTCTGGCTGGGGAGAGTCCGAGGCTGAGTGTCCTTTCAGGAAATGACTTCATGAACTCTG
>NW_006442207.1:12404373-12451882 GCF_000325575.1 Pteropus alecto
TCCAGGGCTTAAATCCTCCTCCAGAACATATCTCAAGACTCCCAGCCCATCATGATTGCCCCCTTTTGGCACTCAGCTTCTGTTCCTTGGTACTGAATCCCACATGCATCTGAGTACCTGCCTGGGTTTACATGGATGAGGTGTCCCCAAGGGACACCAGTCACCCCTATATCTCTGGAGTTTAAGACTGAGCCTCATTACGTTCTTCATTCTGAACACCAGTACCTGACAAGTAGGTTAGCCACGCAGGAGAACTGAATCAAGTGCTCCAAATCACTTGGCTAATTGGTTCAGTGATATACTCCATCCCCTTATGCAGAAGCCTAGATCTCTGGATAAACTGGAAGGTTTTCACCAAGATCCCACAGTCACCTTTTGTGCCTCAAACGCCCTCAACCATGATGTGATGGTAAATAAGTGTTGAACAAACAGTCTTCTGGTGCTGTGGTGGGGAATAGCTCTGATTTGCAGTTTTTGCTGATTGCAATGACATAAACTCTCTCATCATGACTGATTTCAAGCCACCGATGTGATGTCACCGACCACAGAGTCGGGAAGAGATGCATAGTAGCATTATGTTATTCACCTTACATTATTTGGTAAATACCATTTCCTACAGCTCGTATAATTCCGGAAAATTTAATCGGCTCTCGTGAGCTATATGACTTGGCCCTTCTAGCAGAATCGGGCTGCCCCGTTCCTCAGAAGAGCAGGGCCCCAGAGTCCTCATTCTGAAGGGAGGGGACCGCTTCCCTGGCAACTTTGGTGCGTAGAGTAGGGGTGAGTGAGTGTGTCAATGTCCTGGTCGGCCTCTGGTGGCCACAAAATCCGAAGCAAATGAGGAGTACCCTCTCCAGTCACGCTCACAGGTATAAACACCCAGCTCTGGAGGACAGGAATCCAATCACTGAGTGGGGGCGGGAGAGGACTGGACGAGGAGGCCCCGAACACCCAGGTTCTAGGCTCCAGATCTCCCGGTTTCCTAACTCCAGGTCTTAGGCCCACTGCTAGCTTCTTGAAGCCCAGTTTCCTCATTTGTAAAGTGGAGGCAACTTACCACGCGTCCTGCCCATTATCTGAGGCTCTGGTGAGGATGCAAAGCGGAAAGGGCTGTGTGAGCAGGGGAGTGCCACGCTGACGGGAGCCACAGAAGGTAAGCGGGTGGGCTTTGGAGGCGAGTTGGTTCAGTGTCGTCATTTACAGACCTAACGACCACGGGCAACTTACTGGCCTTAAACCCAGTTTTATCACCTGTAATATGGGCAGCCGAGGTGTGCACAGAAATAGTATCACCAGCCGCAGAGTGTTGCTGAGGATCAAATATGGACTGACCTAGGCAACGTGTTCAGTGCCTTGACAAACAGTGGCTCTATTACCATTGCTTATATCTGGATCTGCACACACACAAAAATCTTTCTCTAAGGATACTATACAAACATCCCAAAGGCCACCAACTTGGTTAGGAGGAGTGGGTGTGTTCAGAAAGGCCCACCGAGGACAGGACCTCCAGGGACTGACTCAAGCAGCTCCAGATGGCCCTGCCTGCTGCCGCCTCCTTCATCCCTAGAGCCGAGCAGGCTTGCTTGCAGCCGTGGAGTGGGCAGAGAGCCGGGAGACAAACTTTTCCTGGTTCCCACACCGAGGGTGTTTTGTAACATTTTCCAGAGGGGTTGGGTTTCTTAAGCCTTCTTGCTGAGATGTGCAATGGAACGCTAGACCGTGGTGAGGGGCAGGCTTATGCAAAGTGAGCAGCAACTTCAGATCAGACAAAAACCCTCTTCTTCCACTCCAAGCCATCCAAAGCTCTCTCTCCCCTCAGAGAAACAGCAAAACACTCTTGCAAGGAAAAGATACAAAGACAACGCAGCAGAGATTTACCTCTTGAGACTCTGTTTCTAAGGGGTTAAACCTCCCTGTGAATGGGAACACTGAGGGGCCCCTACCACCTGTCCCAGGTGGGAGGCCATTTCAGCACTGAGGGGCTCTGGTAGGCAAAGCTCGGCTAGGTGTGGGGGGCCTTTGGGGTCTTATGACAAGGGAGGAGGGTGAAAGGGGATACTGAGAAAACGATGTCAGGTTCACCTTTCACCACGCTACTCCCCTGCTCAATACACCTTCCTCTGGTTCCTTCTCACCTTTGAAAACAAAAGTTCTCCAAGTGATACCAACATTGCAACCGTCACTACAACTAGTTAATTGCATGGGCTTTGAAGTCAATTGATGCGGGTTCAAATCCTGCCTCTATCGGTTATTAGCTGTGTGATCTTGGACAAGTTAGTTAATTCTGAATGCCTAAGTAGGAATAATTACAGTTCTTACCTCAAAGGCCTGTTCTGAGGCTGAAATGAAAAAATGCAGGTAAGGTCCTTACATAAGAACCAGCATGGTGTAAATTAGTCGACAAATGAAACAATAGAGACAAATTATTTTTTGTTACCGGCTTACCTCTCCAGCTTCATCTCCTGTCATTTTCCAGAATGCAATTATCTAGAAAGATTAGATTGCTCACAGGTTTAGACGTGACACCCACACTCTCCAGTTTTAGGCCTCCCGTGCTTTTTTGTGCTTTTCAGGACCCAGTACACAGTAAGCACTCAATAATCTACAAAATGAACATTTGCCTAGAATTCTTTTTCTACCTTTCTTCATCTGGCAAGCTCAATTTAGAGGTCCCTGTTCCAGCACAGCTGCCCTGAACACCCGGGTGGGCTACATTCCTTCACAGCATCCTGGGCACAAATGCTTCACGGTTCTTACTATGTGCTACTAAAATTGTTTACGTTCCTTTCTTCCTTTCTAGACCATTAGCTCTTCTAAAGAGGAGCCCAGTCTAAAGCATATTTGCATTCCCAATGCCTAGCACATGATAGGTGCTCGATAAATGCTCGACTCTTAAGTATTAAGGCCAATTACTCGCCCCCAGGCTGGAAACCTGGATCCCAAACACCTCCCAGGATCCACTGCCCTTTACAGTAGGTTCAATCAGGTTTCCAGCAGGTTCATCCAACAGTCAGCCAAACCTATTTCTCGCTCCTCCTCCTGAGTCAAACCCTGTTTTTATACCTTCCTCCTCAGCTGAAAACAGAGAAAACTGGAGAATAGAATGTTTCCTGAAATTCTTGTGTATATCAAAGCTACTCCGGTTCATGCTTCAGAGCACTGGTACTGTCTCCACTTGAACTTGGTCACCTAGGGCAATAGAGACTGAGAAATATGAACTCAGGGACCCAGGGGCCTGGGCAGTGAGGGGGGCCCTACATACCTGGGTCTCAAGGGTATGTGCAGACTGACATGCAGCCTGTTAGAGTTGTATGTTTCTATGCCACTCAATTAAAGGTGGCAGGGATGATGTACTCCCTCACTTCCTCCCTGTGGTTTTAGAACAGAACTGTCTCTAGATGTTAATGTGGATCCACTGAGGTTGCTTGGAGGAGCCCAACAGTTTAGAAGGAACTAGGCAGCAACCATCCCCAAAGGGCCAGTACTGCATCCTCTGGCCCCGGGTCAAAGATGGGGTGGGGACATGTCTGGCTTACACTGGACTCTTAGAAACAATAGTGCTGACTGCAGGATAAACCCAGAGGCAAGCGAAGACAATGCTCTCTGCCAGCATCTCCACTGGCCTATTAGTGAACGCTCCACTTGGGGAGGCAGGAACCCCTTCCGCAGGGCTCCACGTCGCCCCATCTTGCCCACCTGCAAGCTGCCCACAAAGAGGTCTTGCTGTGTTGAGGTGAAGGCTATTCCTTCCCTTCAAAGAGGGACTTACACCCCACTCAGAGTTCTAAGAGGATGGCCTTACGAAGAGAGTAAAATGACAATGAATCTGAGGAATTGTCCCATGATGGCAGATGTTGGTACAGCGGTGGCTTAAGTCAGTTCTGAGGTTCCTGGCTGGTAGGTAAGACCTCCAACTACCTCCCATGATCCCTCAAGAGTCTCTTCATTTGTACTGTTCACCGCATCTCAATCTACGTCATACTGCTAGTTGACTATTTCACAGGGGTGTGTTTTGTCTTCCTAACTATAGTTTAGCTTCTAGAGGACAGGGATCTTGTCACATATTTTCACGTTCTCCTTAGGCTCCAGCACAGTGCTTGCTGGGCACCCAGTAAGAGACTAATACTTTTCTTGCCTATTAAAGTCCAAGGCTAAGCACCCATCCACATTTCCATCACATCATTATGAGAGATTTCAGAGTGCTTGCTTCCTCTTGAATTTGTTTTAGCTTCGAGGTATCTGATAAGACTTGTTTCTGTTTTGGGGGGGGTCTGATTTTAACATGTTTATGGCGCTTTACAGAGTATTCCAATGTCAGACACGTTTCCCTTGGAAGGGCGAGGGTTTTGGGGAAATTCCTCAGAACAAAGTGTGGCCTGAGCGGCAGCATTACCCGGCTTGCCCTTGGCCTTGGGGCTCCTGCTTGGCGCAGGAGCCTGTCTGTCCTTGGCTGCTGTGTGACTTATCTCAGCCTCTGTGTGGTGAAGGTTAAAGTGCTTGTGGTTAAGAATCTTGAGGTGGGAATCCCTGAAGTCTGAGGTAGAGGTAAAAGGAAAAAAAATGCTTCAAGAAAAAAAGCACAGTAGAGGCTTTTGGGATCAATTTTATTTGGGCTTCTCACAGTGGTTAGAGCCACTCCGTCTTCAAGAACAATCACAGCACAGGAAATGCGTCACCGAGACTGCCCAGAAAAGTCTGACCAGCTGAATCTTATTGCTTAAAATACACATATTCACAATAACTGACAAATGGTGATGTGCCTCACATAGGAATGTGTTAGCATTTGCAAATCTTCTGACTGTAGCACCAAACCCTCCACCAACCCCCCTTCCATCTCATTTACCTGGAAACTCACTCAGATCTCCCTGGCCCCCTAACCAGTCCCTCAACTCCCCATTTCCATCTCTCCACGCAGAGTAGCCTCCTGTAGCAGGGGCCAGACTGCAGCCTTGGGAATCGAGCCCAGGTCCACAGGTTCCATTTCATTCTTCTTGTGCCTTTAGGGTAGGACACTGCAGTGAACCCTGTGGTTAACACTCTGACCAGTTCCCCATTCTTACTGGGGAAGGAAACTTGAGAGGGCCAGAATTCATCCATTTGATCAGTTAACTGAAGGATTCATTTTGGTAAAACTTGATCTCCTTGGAGACACTTCAGTGAGTTGTCTGGGACTTTAAAAAAAAAAAAAAAAAAAAAAAAGCGGGGGAGGGAAAGGACACGCACTCCCGCCCACTCTCGCCACACTGGCTTGCTTGCATCACTGGACCTCAGTAGAGGGAGGTGAGCCCTGTGGTGTCTGCCAAACCCTCCTAACAACTCTGGGCAGAGCCAGCGTCAGGGCCACAGCTAGTACAAGCTTGTCGTTGAAGATCCAATTAGGCTTCTGTCTGAAGTTCCGCCTTCACCTTCTGTCCCGAGTGGTTGCAGACATCCCCCGGGAGCTGATACCAAGGACCAGGAGTAGCCAAAGGAGGCAGACAGGTTCAGAGCACGTTTCCATTGACAGGGAACAGAACACAGGCCTCCGAGTGTCCACGGAGCAATGTGCAAATTGCAGTGATGGGTAGAGTAAAACCTCTACTTCGAGCACAGTATCTCTGGCAAACACTGGGGACTGCTGTCGACAATGCTGCTGAATACACCCAAGTACACACACAGTCGGACATTTGTTCAGTAAACAGTAAATGCGTAAAATAAATTACCTTGAGAGGGCCATACTTGCTCTAAACGTGTAGTTAATGTGAGCAGAATGGCTGCCATTCAAAGTTTGTTCACAGGAAAATAGGGCTGGGGGCTCACACACAATGGACAGACACACACAGGTTATCCAAAACGTCATTGTATACGGACTTCACTTTGTTCAACATGGATTTTGGTTTTGTGAACTCCAAATGCAGACACTTGTTCACCTCACAGCCTTGAGTTTGTCTATTTTTGTATACATATACATTTTTTTTCCTTTCTTACCGTAACGTCAATGCCTAGTATGAATATCGTCATTCAAGAGTGGGGGAAAAAAACCAAACTCTTCATATGAAGAGGGCTGGGCAGGGAATGTTAGTTTCGGCTATTTGCTTTCTCCATTCAGATTATTCCTATCGAAGCTCAACTGGTTATCTGAAGCCAAACTACACTCATGAAGATCCTGTGGTCCTTCTGGACGGCTGCTCTCACTCCCCTACCTGGGCCACTTAGACTCTTCACCTAGGCTACAACAATTAGTCAGCCCACTCACAAGGGGTGGGGGGTCAGTAGCAGGGAAAGGGCATGAAACCACAGATAACCAAGGCATTGTCTCCAAGTGGTCAGTTAAAAAAAAAAAAAAAAAAACTTACTCGAAATCAAGAGAAAATACTGTGTGAGAGCCAGGCTGAGGGGCTGCCCTGCCCCAGGACCCCCAGCCTCATTTGTTCACAGAGAACAGTGAGACAGGAAGGCCCGCAGACTGTGCTTGGGACCGGGGAGGGCCCTGATCACCTGTGGGCACAGACCGAAGGGCAGAGATGCAGAAAGCTGCGCCTCTATCCACCAGCACGGCTTAGGGCCTCCTGTGCACCCACAGAAGTTCCAGGGAGAGCCCCACCCAAGCTGGTACACAAAACATCTCCTTCTGGCTCAATGGCAGCCAGGCTCGTTGAAGGCCAACTTGGGAAAGGGCCACAAATTTCCCTTTTCCAGAACAGAATTCTTGCCTGCCCACTGGTAAAGTTCTTGTTTTCAGCTCGCTTTTGTTTCTGTTTTCTTAAAAGAAAAACTAAAGAGAAGGCAGCATAATCTTCTACACCTGAACCAGTTGCAGCCGGCCAGAGCCCCTCAAGGATGAACGACAGTGATGCATCAATCTCATCGTCTGGATTTGAGAGCACAACAAGCCCCCTACCAACCTCCCGCACGAGTGCCCATCACTGCTCATCCTCCCACGGCATTAGCCCAGTTCCGGCTCTGCAGACAATGGCGAGGGGTGACAACCCCAGGGTCTCTGCGGGCTTCTTTCTTCACCCAGGACCGAGACCTGTTGCCTCTCCGGGCTGAGACACAGGAAGGTTCTCTTACACTAACACCAGAGCAAAATTCTACTCCATCACCAAGAGTCACCTCAGGGCACAGTCTCAGCCCCTTCCTTGGGGGCTTCTGAAATACATATCTCTCCAACCCATATTTCAGATAGTGAAATATGACTTGAAAAAGGGAAAAAGGGGATGGGGGTGGGAATGAGACACAGAACCATCTTCTTGGCCTTCTGCAACACCGCTTCTGCGGGGGGAGAGGCGAACCGCACCTGGAGATGTACAAACATGGAGGAGCGGAGGAGGGGGAGAAAAAGAAAAGAAAAGGAAAAGAACCAAGCGGCTGTGCCACTTGCTCTAAAAGTCACTTAATGCTTCTCTCGTGGTTCTCCCCTACCCTGGTTGCTTTGCCAAGTTCTCGGGCACAGGCAGGGCCTGCTCTAGCTGGGGGAGCTGCTGCTCTGAGAGTTTGGGGAGTCCTGCTCATTGATAGTGTTCAGCAGCAGGCACGCGGGTGGCCGAGGCAGGTGGGGGTGCCCAGGCTCTCGGGCCTGCTCCTCAGAGGGCTGGCAGAGCCCTTCCTCCTCGTCGCCAGGGGGCCGCACGTGGCAGCTGTCGCAGAAGTCCAGGGGCCCATCCAGAGCTTCGTCGATGAGAGCGCTGAACTCTTTGAGGTCGTCGTGGTGGCCCCGATTGCACACACACACCTCGATGCCCGAGTCGCCCGTGAAGCGGCGATGTCTGCCTGGCGTCTTGTCCTTGCTGTCAGGGAGGCCGCTGCCCTGCTCGCAGCTGTAATCTTTTAGCAGCTCCTCCTTACATTCGGAATCCTTGTCCAAGAAGGCCCCAGGGGCCAGCTCCCCCAGGCTGGCCACAGAGCCGCTGGGCTCCATTCCAGAGGCTTTGGTGGCTGCTGGGTTGGCTGGCATGTCGGAGGGCTCAGGGTCAGCGATGATGCTTGGGGGTCTCGTGCTGCTTCTGCTGGGCCCAGACAAGGGGCTGCTCTGCGCCCCCTGGGGGCCCCTGGTGGGATCGGCGCCCGGGGGGCTGCCGCCTGCAGGGCCACACTGTGCAGGCAGCTGCTGCTGCTGGAGCTGGAAGGCACTGTATGGTGGGGGAGGAGTTGGAGGTCGGTTCACCACTTCCTCATAAGGAGGTAGTAAATAATTTGGCAAAAACCCTAAAATGGGGAGGTAGGGAGGAGAAATTACTGCACTGGCAATTGTTCTAGGACATCCTGTAAAGCTCACTCCACATGTCTCTTCCACCCCCAGCATACCCAAGTGGTCAGCTACAGCCCTCAGTTAAAGGCAGGGCAGAGGGCTGTGGGAGTAACCTAATCTAGCTTCTTGAAACCTGAGAGCCCCTAAAGTTGCTTCATAAGCAAAGATTTCTGCTTGTCTGGTCTGGAGTGAAGGCAGAGGGTTAGGCAAATGTGGATGATCAAGAGATCATTTCGGCCTGGAATGGACCTGTTTCCACACGCGCACACGTCTCAGGTTTCATGGTCAGACTGTGTCCTCCGTCTACATCCCATGGGCCTCAGGGTCAGGGACTCTGCCTCAAGACCTTCTGACACTTTCTTCTTACCCCTACTCTTCCAGATGTATACTACGAAGAAGGCCTTTTTCTGGGAGGTTAGAAATCTGTGTTCTACCTCCCTCTAGGTGGCTAGAGATGGTCTGGAAAGGCAAACCAAAGCTCATCCTTACTCAGCCCAAGTGCAGGTGGGATACCAGCAAAGGGTGAGGGACCTGTCATCCAAGGCTTATTAAGGACAAGCCAGGTGAATTATCTTTTGACTGTGCTGAATGCCTTGAGGCACTGATGACCTAATTATAACAAAGTCGCTAGCATTTATTGAGCACTTATTATATGCCAGGCACTATGCTAAGCCTTAAATAACCCTTTTAGGTGTGGAAGTCCACATTGTGACCACTTTCTTCTGTAGAACACAGTGCAGAATGGCTTTGGACAAGCTGCATAGCTGAGCTACCACTGACCATTTGAGAGGTCACATTTAAGGAGGCCCAGGGAAATCAGGTGAGTGCCCTTCAGTGAGTCACTGAGTTTCTTGGTTCTCAGAAGTCCCAGTGTCACTCCTCACACCTGCCCCTTTCACGGCGGCCTCTGCTCAGCGTTATCACTTGGTGGTAAACAAAATGGATTACAGATTATTGAACTCTAAATCTTAATTCACTCATACCATACACCATCCAACTACCTGGCTCAAAAAATATCTGCCAAAGAAGAGACCTGGTCAGAACCCAACCGGTGTGGATTTGGCATGGCCCAGTGGCTTCAAGGAGCTGCAACCACAGCACTGGCTCCTCTAGGCTTAAGGTGAGCACCCCCTTGTTCCCGCACTTTCGAGATCCTGCTCTGTGCTGGCCAAGGAAGCAAACCCCTGCTGCCCACAGTCTGTGCGTCCTGCACTCCTGAGGGTGGGGTTGGTGGCTTTTGGTGTACGTACTGAAATAAAATGGCAGCGCTGAGTAATTGTGGGCTTCCCGGTAGGCGATCAGGTTGATTTCATGTTGCCGCTGCTGGGCCTGAAGGCGGTGCTTGGCTCGGCGGTGGTGGCAGACGCAGCAGCAGCTCAGGATGATGATAATGGTCCACACCAGCCAGAACCCTGTCGGGGGGAAGGTGAGACAGAGAGGCAGGCACACAGTGAACACCAGCCAGAGGGGCAGCTCTCAGGACAGGGAGGTCCCCAGCGGTGGCCACCTGGTCAAAGCTGGCACGGTCGGGCCCACCCAGCGAATCCACATTTAGAACCTCAATTCCATTTCCATAAATGTTTGTGCCAGAGTGAAAGAGGGCAGAAATGTAAGAATGACAGTAAAGAAGGTCACTCACTCTGGGATGCCTCCAGGGACCTTGGGGAAGGGAAGAATGCCAAGGCATCTCTCCAGCACCATCTCTCTCCTCCTGTAGTTTAGGTTTAGAGGGCATTATATATGCTCCCCTTTTTAGACAGTGTACTATTCCTCTCTTGAGAGATCTCTGAAAAGAGGCTTCAGCCTCTCTTGGTGTGCATCTTTTCCCCAATCCTGTCATTTCCCAGGCTCACTTCCTGCTGCTGACACCAGGCTGTTTATTAAAAGCAAAGAGCACCTCAAAATCCCCACAACTCGGCAGATTAGCAACCGCGAGGGGCCTCAGAGGGGCTTCCTGATAAAGAAATTCTCAGAGTTCTCCTGATATCACCAAAAAGAGCAGAGGCTTTTCTCTACCATATATGCCTCCGTAATACAAGAGTCCTTGAAGTTAGAGGTGGAAAATTCTAATTGCCTCCTGTCCATCTCTCCCCTAGGGAGTGTAAATGACTTCTTCTGTGCATAACATAATCTGGTACAATTCCATCTCCCACTGTCACAAACAATCCACTCCCACCTCCTTTTGGCTTACAGTTGCATGAGACTCGGGGCCATTAGCAGCTTCCCTTTCTTCCTCCCAGTCCAGAGACGGGTAGAGGAGCAGGGGATAAGGCCCGCAGCCTTCTTTCCTCTGGTGCATTATTTCTTCTTACCTCCCACTGGTTCTCTCGGATCATTACTCAGAGAATCTTGGCAAAACCCAAGAACCCCTCTCCGATCTTCAAATGTATGCAAGAAAGCCTTCTAAACATTTTTAAAATTAATTAATGAGCAATTTTGCTTTAAAATATACATACATATGGGAAGAAATTGAAAACCACCAAAGTAGTGACTTATGTTTAAGTAGTGGGATCATAAGAAATTTTAATTTCCTTTTCCCAATTATTTTCTTTCAAATGATAAAACTGGAAACAAAATAAATTAAAACTTTAAAAATATCTGATTAATTTTATTTTTGTGGCTTTTATTTTAAAAATTAATATATTTCTGGATGGGTTTTTTAATTCCTCTGGGACTATATTCATGAAATAACTTAAGTCATTAAAAAAGTCATTCCTAGAATACTATTTTTGACATATAAAGATGTTTCTGATATTAAATGAAAAAAGCAGATTGCAAAACAGTATAAAATATGATCCCATTTTTTACTTAAAAAAAAGTACATAGAAACATCTAGAAGGATGATCAGGAAGTTAATCATGAGGTAATTCCGGGATGACAGGACAGTAGATTTTTTTCTGGTACTAGCTTCCTCGTTTTCTGCTTATCTACACTTCTTAATTTTTCTAAGATGAACATGTACTTCTTTGAAATAAAAGGAATACTTTAAAATTTTTATATATATATATTTTTAATTATAGTAGACATACAATATTATATTAGTTTCAGGCGTACAACACAGTGATTAGACACTTATGTAACTTATAAAGTGATCACCCCAATAAATCCAGTACTCATCTGACATCATAGTTATTACAGTTCTACTAACTATATTCCTCATGCTATACTCTACATCCCCATGACTATTTTGTAACTACCAATTTGTACCTTTTAATGCCCTCAAAAAGCTTCCACATATGATATTCTCTGTCTGACTCCACTCAGCACAATACTCTCTAGGACCATCCATGTTGCTGCAGATGGCAAGATTTCATTCTTTTTATGGCTGAGTAACAGTCCATTGTGTATACAATACACCACCCCTTCTTTATCCATTCATCTATTGATGGACACCCAAGATGTCTCCACATCTTGACTACTGTAAATAATGCTGTAACGGACATATCGATTCACATGTCCCCTCGAAGTAGTGTTTTGGGTTTGTTTGGATAAATACCCAGAAGTGGGATTACTGGGTCCTTCTTTGTGTCTTGTTGTAGGCTTTGTTTTAAGGTCTATTTTGTCTGGTATTTTACTACCCCAGCTTTTTTGGGGGGGTGGGGTGGGGCGGGGTTCCATTTTCATGAAACATCTTTTTTCATCCCTTTACTTTCGGTCTGTATATGTCTATCTGATGTGAGTCTCTTGTAGGCAGCATGTGTAAGGGTCTTGTTTTCTTATCTATTTGGCCACCCTATCTGGATTGAAGCATTTAATTCATTTATATTTAAACTAGATATGTAGTTATTGCCATTTTACTATTCATATTTTTTAGCTTCTTTCTTTCTTCTCCTTCTTCTTCAAGAAGTCCCTCTAAAATTTCCTACAATATTGGTTTGGTGATAATGAACTCCTTTAGCTTCTTCCTGTCTGGAAAACTCTTTATCTATCCTTCAATTCTAAATGATGGCTTTGTTGGGTAATCTTGGTTGTAGGTCCTTGCTTCTCAACACTTTGAATATTTCATGCCAATCCCTTCTGGCTTGCAAAGTCAGCTGACAGTCTCATGGGAGCGCCCTTGTAGGTAACTGCTTTTCTCTTGCTGCGTTTAAGATTCTGTCTTTAATCTTGGGCATTTTAATTATGATGTGTCTTAATGTGGGCCTCTTTGGGTTCATCTTGTTTGAGACTCTGCGCTTCCTGGGCTTGTATGTCTATTTTCTTTTGACAGGTTAGGGAGGTGTTCTGTCATTTCTTCAAATAGGTTTCCAATTCCTTGCTGTCTCTCTTCTCCTTCTGGCACTCCTATGATGCAAATGTTGGTACACTTATGTTGTCTCAGAGGCCCCTTAAACTAGCCTGATTTCTTTGGATTCTCTTTTCTTGTTGCTGTTCTGACTGGATGTTTTCTGCTACCTTATCTTCTAAATCATTGATTCGATCCTCCACTTTATCTAATCTACTGTCAATTCCTCCTAAGGTATTCTTCATTTCAGTTATTGAATTCTTCATTTCTGACTGGTTTTTTATATGTATTCTATCTCCACTTTTTGTTTTCTATCTCTTTGTTAAAGTTTTCACTGAGTTTATCTACTCTTCCCCTAAGGTCACTGAGCATCTTTATAACAAGTGTTTTGAACTCCGCATCTGAAAGGTTGCTTGTCTCCACTTTCTTTAGTTCTTTTTCTGAAGCTTTGTTCTGTTCTTTAATTTAGGCTGCCTACTTGTTTTTGTTTCTATGTATCAGGTATGGCTGCTATGTCTCTTGTTCTTACTAGAGTGACCTTATGTAGTATATGTGCAGTGGGTCCCAGTGGCACAGTCTTTCTTAGTCACCTGAGCCAAGTGCTTCAAGTACGTTCCTCTTATGGGTTGTGTGTGTCTTCCTGTCATAGTTGAGCCTTGGTTGCTGTTAGCTCTTCAATGGGAGGGGCGGATTCTCAGGCTGATTGGTTGTGATGACTGGACATGACCAGTGGAGGAGCTGTTGTGCAGGGGTTGACCCTACAGAGCAGGATTCACTTTACCAGGACTCTGGTGCCTGCCCTGTCTGCCCTTCGGGTGTATCATCCTCAGATATGACCCCATGTGATACTCCAGCTCAGACCAAAACCAGCCACCAGACATGCAGGCCGGGGCCTCCTGGGAGAGACCCTGCTGCAGGCAAAGTTAAGCTATGCCCTACTTGGGGCCACCTGGCATGAGCTACCAAGCAATCCACAGAGAAACACCACCAACACTGGGCTTAAAAGTGCCCTGAGAGGCCAAGCTGCAAACTGAGGCCAGCTGCTGCTAGTGCCAGGCTTGGGGCAGTTCAGCAAGAGGTATGAGGCATGCTGAAGCCAGATGCCGCTCATTTGGTTTTGTGAACCTTTGAAAGTTTAGGAAAGTCCGTGACATTAGCCTAGACAGCCTGTTTGTATGGAAAATCTACTGAAAGCGGCTTGGGTAGGCCTGCACATTGGGAGGGGTGGGGTCTCGGAGTCACCTGGGCGGGGCAACTAGCCTTAGCTATGGTGATGGAGACTCAGATATGGTGCCTTCCCAGGTCTGCAAGCCAAGCAGGGGAAGATTCAACAAAGAAACAATGCCCTCTGCCAAACTTCTGTAGGGGAGAAGTTTCAATCCTCGCCCCGGAGCCATACAACTCAGTTCCTCCCTACAGGTCCCTAGTGCCTTTCGAGCTGCTGCCCCAGCCATGGAGCTCAGATCAAATAAGTCCATCACCAAGTCTGCCCACAAGCCCCTTAAGAGAAAAGCCTGCAATTCCCTTAGCCCTCTGTCTTACTCTGCACAATCTCTGCTGCTTTTCACAGCCAGAAGTTGTGGGGCCTTCTCTTCCTGGCACCGGAATCCTAGGCTGGGGGACCTGGTGTGGGGCCAGGACCCCTCGCTCCACCAGGGAGACCTTCACAGTCAAGATATTTCTCCCAATTCTCAATCACCCCACACAGGTGGGACCAGCACACTTTGCATCTCTGCCCTCCCTACCAATCTCGAGGTGGCCTCTTCTGTGTGTCCCCAGTTGTAGGACTTCTATTCAGCTAGACCTCAGGCGGCTCCCAATGATGGCTCTTCTGTAGTTTAGTTGTAATTCTGATGTGGTTATGAAAGGAAGCAAGCACAGCATTTACTTACTCTGCCATTTTCACCAAAAGCCAAAAGAATACTTTTTTCTCAATAAAAATTTTATCTGAGGAATAATTTAACTTTAAGGTGAGTTATTATATGAAAAAAGATTATATTATTGTTTATTTGCTCTCTATTTCTGAATAACTTCAACTTTTTTCCATTACAAATGCTACGCGTATTTTTATCATCTGCTTTGTAATTATAAATGTGTTTAGAATCTGTTAAGTGTTCCCACATGTATCTCTTGCCAGAATGAGTTATCATTAAAAAAAAAAAAAAAAAAAAAGCATTCCTTCTCTCTACAGATTTATAAATGAATAGAATCCTGATTTTTTTTTCCTGTTTGTACCAGAACACAGAATTCTGACATTTAGGGTGTGGCCTCTGGCAACAGCTTTGTCTGTCCCCAAGTGTTGTCCTCACTGAATCTCCCCACAAAGCCACCCCTACAGGGTGAGACGGGATGGCAACACAGTTGCATCACCTCATTGCTTTCAGCACGTGTCAGTGTTTAACAGAACTTTCTGCTGAGGCCTGGCATCAGGAGAACAGGCCCAGGACAAAGGACAGAGGATTTCTCCGCCTTTTTCTTACCATCAGCAGACAGAAAAACCCCATTTCTAACCAGAGAACATAAATGTAGGTTGAAGTTAGAAGTCTCCTTTGTGTTCCTTCCCAGATTCAATACTGACATCTGCTTAATTGAATTTACATTTCTCTGCCGCTGCTGGCTGACTGAAGACTAGATAGACAATGTCAGAGGAGCCCTCAGGGAGTGGTGTTGAGGCCCGAAAGGAACTCTAGCTACCTGCTGTTGTCCTACAACATCTCCTCCAACCCCTACGATCAATCTAGTTAGCTCCCCGCCTCCTAGGGTGGGACTGCATTGGGTGGAAGCTGCACAAACAAGCACAGTGCATTCTGCTGAAGGGCCTGACTCCAATTGTATCTCAGAGCCAACTCGAAAAGATTCTGGGCTAACCACTCTTTTATGTATTACCTACATTGCTCCTACTTTTTCCAGCATAATCTCACAATCCTTTATACTTCTATACTTGTGTTACTTCATAATTTAGAAAGTACATTCTCCCATTAGATGATCAGCATCCAACTCTATTTTTTACTTCCTGAGTCATTTTTTCAGTAGTTTCTTACCTAAAGGTAAACCAACTTTTAACTTTCATGCCGCAATATATATGATCTAAGGCAGTATTTCTCAGCTTTTATAACATGCTTTTTTTTTTTAACCCATGCTTTTAATAGGAAAAATCTTACGCACTGGTTTTTACCATGGCCAAGTAGTTCTGGTTCTCCCCCTTCTGGGCATGTCGGTAGGCTTGAAACTCCAAACCCCCTTTATGATTAGATGAGGCTTTGGGACTCATTCTAACTAAGGAATTAGGATTGGAAGTGACATGTGTCACTTAGAGTCCAGAACATTTCTTGCTGATGTGAGACTCTCGATTAGTCTTCTTTCTGCCACAGCAATTGGCAACATTCCAGATAGTGATTTCAGGGCCAGTCTGGCCCCAGGGGATGATGAAATGGGAACAAAGCTCCCATCTAACCTGCAACAGACATATAGTGTGAATGAGAAATAAATCTGTTGTTTTAGCCCACTAGGATTTTGAACTTGTTTGTTACTGCAGCATAACCTAGCCTATCCTGACTGACACGGTGAGTTTATAGGCTTTTCTAGGTGAGAGGATTTAAAGGGTTCGGGTTCATCAGATTCTTAAGGGAATCCTTGATCAAAAAAAAAAAAAAAAAAAGGTTAAGATCCACTGAACTAGAAGTATAATAGGAAAAGAGGGGTTTTTTTTGTTGTTGTTCTTGTTTTAAGGAAAAGTTAGGCAGGGCAGAAAAACACTGCGGGAAGAAAAGAAACAACTTGATATCTATGTGGATTAAAATTAAGGGAAAACTAACTTGAGAACAGAATAGGTCCAGAATGGGTCCAGTGATATGATGAGATATTAGTACAGGTCCAGAAAAAGAGTCCTAATCAGCTGGTTCCACTTAATGGAATCAATGTGGAAAGATAGAAGGCATTCTTGTCTGACCCTCACACATCGGATTTTCTTGGGAGCCATTCTAGTCAAAGTGGTGTCCCATCAACTTTAAATGGGAGACATAGCCAGACTAGTCCCTATGGAGTTGTGCAAACTTTTGATCTTTTTGATAAATTTCAAAAAAACAAGGAAGAAAACTTAAAAAAGGAAAATCTAATGAAAGAGATACACTGAGAAAGAAACAAAACACATCTATCCAGAGATTATAGTCCCCAACTTTGAAAGTTGTGACCTCATGGTGGGGAACCATGCTAAGCAAAATGGAAAACATGTTTTTAAAAACGATCTCGGTCCAATGTAGGCACTGAGTCATGTGCCCCAAGTTCACTATAAACTTGGAAAAACAATACTCCCCAACTGGCAGGAAATTCCTCATTAGGAAGCCAAAGCATACTGTAAATTAGCGTTCCTTCTACAGGATGGTAGGTGACCTCCCTGGACCCTTATACCTCTTAGCAGGAGCTCCTGCCACTGCCACTGTGGCCTGAATTTGGGAAATAAAGATTTCAGAAGACTTGCAACTTTATCTGAAACATTGGACAAGTTTCCTATAAGCATGACTGCAAATAAGAAGAGGGAAGGGGAGGAAAGGCAGATGACCTGGTTCAAATCCCAGCTCACAAAACCATTTCCCAGCTTTATGACCTTGGTCATTTTGTTTTTATTTCCCTCATCTGTAAAATGGAGAGAATAATGTTCTCTACCTACTCGGTCGCTGTGAGGAAAATTAGCTAATATATGCAGAGTACTGAGAACCATGTCTCGTGTATAGTAAGTTCTCTAGCTTATTATTACTATTGTTGTCACAGGCATAGCCAGAGACGGGAAGGGTTTCCTTTAAATTTCCCTTTTAATCCATAAAAAAGCAAGAGTGAAGGACAAGTCCAAAGAGTGGTTCTAGGTTCTATTCTTGGCCAAATTCATTAGAAAACCAGCACACCTGCTTCTGATCAACCCGCCTTTGTTCAGAAGCCTGGACCACTAGGAAACTGGGGTCTAGTCAGAGCTCGGAAGGAGGCCCCAGCTCCCTGCTGTCCATTCTTCCTCAAGAGTAATTCAACAATGGGTATCTTAAGATAAACTAAAAAGAAAAAATGTTAGTAGGTGAAAAGCTGGGCAGCATTAACTGGATTTGCTAATAATCTGCTTCATGTCATCTCAGGGAAATTCCACTATCCAGAAATACTATCCTGTCCCCCATTAAAGCCCAAACCAGGGAAAACTGATGCCTGAGTGAAGTTCCTCCAAATTACCTTAGAAGCAGAACTTTCCAACTCTGACCTCTGCCGGAAAATGGAGCTGGGTGAGTGAAAAGAACCCTGGCATGAGAACCGGGAAGTCCCGGCTCAGGCTCTTTGGCCTTGAGCATGTCCCTGGCCTCCCCAGGTCTCTTTTTTTTCTTTGCTTTCTGTTTCATGAAGGCCATTGCCAGGTGGAAATTAAACATGCGCATCTGAGACCCTCCACGAACTGGGCCCATCACCCTACGATCCTGGTGCTGGCATTCTGGAAGGCTTCGGAGTGAGGCATGCTGACTGTGCTCCTCAGCTGCAACCAACTGAAGAGAGTTATTCAGCATCCCTGGTCCCAAGATACTGGGATGATATGCGTACCTAGCAGGATTGTTCTTGGGGTCAAATCAGAGGATATGCATGAAGACCTTACTTATTAGTGCCTGGCACTAGGAGAGTTCTATGCATACTGGCACTTTTATTATCTCTCATTTCTTCCCAGGCAAGCCCCACAGCTCCTGGGGGAAGGTGAACAACTACATGATCCACTCTGTTCTTTCCCTTGGGGCCTTGGTCTATGTTATTACTCTGCCTTGGAAGTCTCCACGTGTTTAAATCTTATCCACCTTTTAAGGACCGCTTCAAATGCCACCTCTTCCATGCAGCCTGCCTGACTCCTGTCCAGCCAAAGCAGACTCTCCTTCTGAACATTCATAACAGTTCTGACACATACGTTCCACTTTCTCCTTTGCATTATTAACGGTCTCTTATCTCTTCTCTCTGCTAGGAGATCTTCTTCTTGAAGGCAAGGATTTTGTCTCCCCACAGTTTCTAACACAGAAGAGGCCACAGAATTCAAAAGGACCTTGTTAGAATTACAAACGCTCAAGTCCACCTCAGACCTATTAAATCAAAAAATGTGGGAGTAGGGCCCAGAAAACTGTGTCTTAATGAGCCCTCCAGTAAATTCAGATGCCTGCCAAAGTTCAAGAACCAATGGAATAGGGTTTGCTCAATGAATAAATGATTGAATGATGAGTTAAAGTACAAGTGCCATAAAAATGCATGGGATGATAATAATAACGACCAAGTCCTTATGGCCTCAACCACTGCACTGTAAGAACAGTAACTTCGCTTCCTGTCTGATGCAGGCCCAGTAATGACTATTGGCTTAGGTTACAACAGACTGAAAAGACAGGAGAGAAAGGGAGCTGGCTGAAGCTCAAGGTCTGTATGTGCTTGTATGTCTGCGTAAAGTGGGCTGTGTGTGTGTTATGTGACAGTCCTCAGCACACAGAAAAATTCCGCTTAGCAGAAAGGTAAAAGGGTTGGTGGAAATGGCATTGTTTTCTCTTGAGGCTTTGCTGTAGGCAACTATGGTTAAAGAGGTACTTTGATGAAAACTCTGCCAAAGATTTCCTGGCTGAGATCTTTTCCTTCCAGAGGAAAGAGACAAAAAGAATAACCGAAACCCCATTATTTTCACATTTCAGGGAAAGTTTAGAGGCAATCAGAGGGAACAAGGTTCAAAGCTACAAAAAGCAGAGTTTCGATGAGAACTGAAAGGGCTCATTCCAGCCCTCACCATCCCTCCTATTCATATCGGTGGAAGCCAGGATCCTAATAAGGGAGAAAACCAAAGAATTCTCAAAGTGGGGAGGACACTGTTGGGCATCTCCTGACCAAGCAGCCGTTTCTGGACATTGATTAGAGGAAAGTTCTGCTTTTACAGTCTCTGTCCCAGCAGAACTTGGAAAGCATGGGCCAGCCATTATAATGGAGAGTCTTTTTTCTGTCCAGACTCTGGTCTCTGGCCTCCTCCTTTCTCTGACTAGCCATAAGTGGAGAGAGAATTAGCCACTCGTGCAGCTCTGGCGTTCTTCAAGCCCTCGGGGGTGAAGTGCCTGGTTCCCACACTGCCTCCCTGCCATCTGAGTGTCCCTATTCCCGCTGCCCCACCGCCCTGCCCTGGCTTTGGTGACCCAATTCTGGTGGCTACTGAGTCTGCTCTGCCAACAGCCCAGGAGGCTGTGTCAGTCTGAGATGGGGCCATCGACTTTATCCCTTTTCGCAACTGACGCCGCCCAGGCCAGGCCCCAGAAATACAAACCGGCAGCTCTGTGGCTTTTTGGCAGCCCGGCTTTGACTTTTGTTTTAACAAGGGGTGGGAAGGAGAATTTGAACCCTGTGGTTATCTGCATTTTAAAACATTTAAACACAGTCTGTACACCTGCTTGGCACTTTATGTTCTCTAGTAAGTGCCTCAGCCCCGCCCCTTCTAAAATAGCAACGACAGTTCTTGGGCTTCTTGGCAGCTGCTTATATACATGGAGGACTGAGGAGGACATCCTGAGCCTTATCCTCTCCTTGGGGGAGGAGTCTGCACTTGACTGACCCTGGGATTCCTCAGGAAGACAGACAAGCCGGAGCCAGTCCCCCCAGTCCTCATAAGGGAAAGACCAGGGTGAGAAGAGGTCCTGTTTGTAAGAACCACTCCCATGGCTACAAGACTCATTTGCATTTAGAGGGAGAGACTACCCAGCCAAGAGTCTAATTTCCTTTCCATTCCAGACAACAGCCCATCTAGTGGCTTTCCGACCATATCACTGACACGGGGCCAATGGGAAATGAGAAAGAAGGGGAAAAATGGGCAGGAGTGATGGTGGCAGTAAGGGCATGGTTTGACAAACAAGCCCAAAGCCTAAATGGAGGGAGGGAGGGAGACCTAGAGTCAGCTCAGGAAACAGTCTATCATTTCCTCTCTCAACAGTTGTGAGAACCATTGCAGTGCTGGTCACGTGGAGACTCTCTGCCCTCAGGGGCCTCTCATTCTTTGTCCAGCATCCTACACTGTCTTATCTGAGTTCCAAGAAGATTGGAGTACAAGGTCTGTTAGTGAACTCTTCAAGCCTGGGTTATTCCCTGAAGACCACAGCAGGGTCACCGCCCTTGTGCAACTCTAGAAGGTGCAAGGTGTCCCGGCCTCAACCAAATCAGTGGCAAGACGAGGACTGGCTCCACGGGGCAATTAGCTGGCAGCGACAGGTTAGGTGCACTGGAGAAAACCTCCAGACACTTTGGCTCCAGAACTGAGAAAGAAACATGGGGGCTGAACCTCCAGACTCCCTCTGTCCAGGACAGCTCTGTCAGTAGAGACTTATGGAAGATTATCCCTTTGAGAGGGACCCTCAGACACAGAGGCAGCTCCCTGATGTCCTGTGCGGAATTCTAGAACCTTATAGTTCCTACAAGAAAATGGATTTATAGCCATCCATCCATACAGCCCAGCCCGGCCATCACAGTAGCTTGGGTACTTTTTAACATTCCGTCGCAAAGACGGCAAGCCTGGGCGTCTGGGCTGGGCCATTGGAAGATCTAAGTGGTTGTCACTGCTCAGCAAACACTGGAGAAAGCATAAAAGAGACCCCCAGGTGGGAGTTTCTGAAGCAGACCTGGTGACCATGGCCTCTTAAGAAAGCTCAGACTATATTCTCCAGTCGTCAGCCTGCAATGTTCAAAGAGCATCAGAGTGCTCCCTCCTCAACGGAAGAATCACTTCTGGAACCCAGAAACAGATTCTACCCGCCAACACTGCCCCCAAAAGAATGACAGGTTTCCCGAGGAGTGAAGGCAGTAACCAGGACCCCGGGATGCCAAGAGACTCCCCCACCCCAGGCGAGGACTTACACCAGAGTTCATAGTAGTAGTTGCAGCACTGAGACTGACCACAGCAATGTCCTGTGTCACAGATGTAGCTTTGATTGTTGGTACCCACACAGGTTTCCTTATCCTAAAAGAGAAAACAACAACAACAAAAAACATTTTAGCATATTAAATTACAGCTTTTAAACACCACTTTTCTTTTCATGCCCCTTCTCTTCCTGGTAACCTGCCCACCTTTCACCGAAACGGTTTCTACCAGTGACTATCCCATTAAGAAAAAAGTATTAGAAAGAACCACAGAACAGCAGATTTAAGGGAGAAAAAATGGTTTATTAAAGGAGGAAGAGGATTCAGCACACAAAGCCAACAGGTAAAGAGCAGAGTTCTGCTCAGACAGGAAAAGGCCGCCTCGCTTTCCTTATGTCCAAGCAGAAACGCTTGATGTTCCGGTGTTAAACTCAGCCGTTGAGAAGGTGATGATTCTCCTGTAATTAGCAGTATGTTTTATATAAAACCAGCTTTTCTGTGAAAGATCCTAGAATAATTAATGCAGTATGTGTTCTAGGATTAGCTTCTAGTCAGTCATTCTATCCTCCTTTCCAAACACATGATCGCCAAGGTTAATTACAGTGTGATTCAAAAGAAGGCTAATTTAAAAACCTGCTACTAAAATTCTTCACTTTTAAGGAATGGGACGACCTGCTCAAGCGACCTAGTCCAATTTCAATTTGCTAGATCAGTTTTGCTTACTGAATGATCTATCTCTCAATGATCTTGACTGGATCTGGGATTCACACTGTCCCTTGTCAGGGACGGCTACAGAAAGGGCACTAATGAGTAACCATCAAGCAGTTTGCCAAATTCTATTCACAGCACAGGTGGATGGGGATGGAGGTGAAAAAAAAGGTTTTCTATATTCCACTTTTATGATTTGAAATACCCCACTGGCCAACCGGAACTTCAGCTCAAAACAGTCTCTGGACCACAATGCATGTATGATGAGCCCTACAAGTCACCTGCTCTATCTGGCTTTCAACATTTCTTTATTCTAAAGAAGTAACACACATTTATTTTTGGACACGGGCTTCGTGCCAAGCACCATGTTCAGTACGAGGGATACAAAGATGACATTGTCCCTATCTTCAAGAAGCTCTGAGTTAAGAAGGGAAAAAAAAAACCTGCTCAGCAAAGAAACTAAAACCACGATATTATATTTGCTGCTACTCAGGCTGACCCTGCCCACGGTGCACATCCGGGTGGACGCCTGCCAGTGGAAACTTAAGTCACATGGTCAGTTCTTCCTCTCTGGGCTTGGCTTTACCAGGCTGTCTTCTTGGCCAAGGGTATAAACAAAGCATGCCAGTGACTGTCTACAGGACTAGAGGCCGTGAGCAACAGTACAAGCACCTGAAGCCACAGGGAGAGGACAAGAGAAAGGGCACAGCTAAACGCTGGCCTTGGTGCAGGTTTCCACCATACACCCTCAGGTGCTTCTTGATCTTTAAGAGTCTTACACCCTGGGGCAAAGGGGTTTAGGAAGAAACGTGGGCAAGGCATTTGTAAACTCTGACAATAAGGGTTTCATGATATCACAAGCATAGTTCTTCCTATGCTGGCCTTCCTATGGACACCATATGCAAAATGTGGCCACCTAGTGGGTGGCTGTCCAGTGAGATATCTCCTGTGAGGCTTGGCACACATGCAGAAAGCAGATCTGCACTCATTTTTGCTAGAACACACTCTCTCTGACTTCAGAGCAAAACACTGCCTTCACAAGGACATCAAAAGTTTCTCCCGAGTCTACCAAGTCTTGAAATGCTGTTCTCCTGGCACTGGCTCACAAGAACACAGTTCAGAGTGTCCGCGTAGTTTCTAAAAGAGGCCGTGCTGCCTACACCCCAACATGTTAAAAGAATCCAGTGACACTTGTGCCTCAGGAAAATTCACCAGATGAGGTCCAGGTTTTGAACACATAGCGGCCAACTGGTCCGAAGTGAGGCGTGGAATGGAATGCATTTGAAATCTAAACAAGTGGCACCCTCCTGACCTACTGGTGTCAGCTTTTCTCTCAGCCCTTCCATTCCCCCAAGGCAGGAAGGCTGATATAAACAGGACCCCACTCTTTTTCCTAGGGAGAGCAGAACTGTACCAGCATCATTTAATCCAGTGTTCCTCAAAACACTTTTAACCAGTATATCTCGCCCTGTGTTCTCCTCCCTCTGCCCCCAGAGAAGAGTCCCCAAGCTGCCTGGGATGGTCTTGGTTATGGGAATTGTCATTTCTGCTGCAGGAGGAAGGAAAGAGGTGGGCAGTTAAAGAAGATAAATGGGCTCATGGACCTTTAGCAAGGAAAAAATGAAGGAAGACCAGGGGTAGTGAGATGTGAATGTCAAGGTGAACTCCTCCAGAGAGAGACCTGCTGGTATGGGAAAAAATTCCAAGTGCCTTGGGTTTGGTCCCAGCTCTGCCACGATAGAATAGAACTTTGGGCAAGTTATGCAATGGCCCTGTGACTAGTTAAGATGCTGTCTAAAGTCTCTTTCAACCCTAAGGCTTTATTATCCTACCCAAGGCCCATCTCCTCTTATATAGCAGCCTTGAGCCAACTCAAGAGCTCCTAAAATCTATCTCTTTTCATTCAAAGTACAGCAAAGAACAGCGGTGTGCAAATGCTGCTTGGTGCTTTCCACCACCCTCGGTAGTACGAGGAGCTTAACAGTGGTTTACCCTGTGGACTCTCAAAGGCCTCCACGACCTCCACGTGGCTCAAGATCCACCGTGAGGCAGAAGTGATTAAAGAGTCAATCAGATCTGGGTTCAAAGCCCAGCTTATTAACTTATTAAGCCCACTGCTTATTAACTGCGTGAGCTTCGGTAAGTTACTTAACTTCTCCGAGCTCTTAATATCAACATTATTTTGTGAGCCATCATTCCCAGCATGAAAGACCATCCAAACAGCACTTTGCATTCACTCAGAACTCTGTCAGAATAGTAAAGTTCACTGCAATGTGAGCTGCTCCAGACACGCAGAGAATAGAAAAAGGAACTGGAGAGAATACAATGGAAAGTTCGAATATGGAAAATTCTCAGCATCCTTTAAGATTATACTTTGTTTTTCTTCCAAGCATCTTCAAGCACTTTACACATATTATGTTGTTCAGAACAAGTCCAGTTTCTCCAGAGGGGAACCAGAGAATGAATTGTGTTCTCCCTATGTACAGGAGCTCTGTCCCCTTATCCCCCTCTCCCATCCCCAGTACAAGCACAGTGCTCAGTACATAAAGTTTTGCTTAATAAAATAATGGCTGTGCAACCTCTGTGAAGACAGGGAGTGGTGGGTGAATATATAGCTAATGCGTGCTGGGCATTTGCCATGTGCCAGGCATTGTTCTAAATGCTTTACATGTATTCCTTCATCCAGACTTGAAGCAACCCTATGAAATGGATTAGTATCAGGGAATTGAGGCCAAGATAGGCTAAGCAACTTGCCTAAGGTCACACAGCTAGGAAGCAGTGCAATCTAGTTTTTCTGACTCCAGAGCCTGAGCTCTTCTTAACTATAATTAAGCTGGAGCCTCCTTGGTTAAAGTTATACTTCTTCGGTTGCTTTTTCCATTTCAGTTGCTTAAATAAATCCACTAAAAGCTCCAAACCAAATAAAATCGACATTTCCTCTTCCATGGAAAAGATTAGGACCGTGCCCTGTGGAGCTCTCTGGCTCCTGGAATAGGATCTTTCCTCTTCTATCCGGCAGTGTGGAGGGGCGACATGCTTGCGACTCTTCCCTTCTTTGCGTGAAAGGTCATATTTTGACATACTGATTTTCTGAACAGCAGAATGGTGTTTCATCCCAGTGTGGAACACGGGGTCTGCATTCCTTCTTTCAACATTTACTGAGTACCCTGCACCAGCACTGAACTAAGGGTAGGGAACATAATGGCTAAAAACAGTCATAATCACTGTTCTTGTGGAGCCTGAAGTCTAATGAAAAGATGATAATGTAATCACAGATAAAACTGCCAAAAAAGACATGATTTGGTGAGAGCTTATAATAGGTAAGACCTGGAAATTAGTGCAGAAAGTCCAGAATAGCTTCTCGGAGGAAGGTAAGATGGAACTTAGATCGTCAGGATGGTTAGAAAGTTAGTAACTAGGGAAGAGACACAAGAACAACCTTCTAGGCAGAGGAAAGGAACTAGCAAAGCTCTAGCTAGGGAGCTGGTTAAGGAAGTAGGTAGGGAAGTTAGGTTAGGTAAGTGGGGACCAGACTGTGCAGGGAGGTGACAAGATCAGATTTGCATTTTATAGATTCTTCTTCCTGGCAAAGTTTTCATTTGCACAAAACTCCACACCAAATAAATGCTAAAACTTCCCATGAAGGAACTTTGTGCAAATAACATGTGCTTTTATGTCGAGGTCTCCTACCTCAGAGAGGACTGTGGCGATGACCATTAGGATCCTCATGTGTTATAGGTATGTGCCTTCAAGCCCTGGTACCACATTGACCGGCTCCAAGATACAGGGCACATATAGTCACCAAACAAAAAGCACAGGCGCGAAGAAGGAGCAAGCAAAACCAACACCAAACTGGAAAGAACATTTTTTACAATGGAAAGGATGAACAGTATGCCTTTTGCACATATGCAAAAAATTATCTCATCTCTTTGGTGGCAGCATAAACTATGGGACTAACAACATTTTCCTTAAGAGTTTCCAGGTCTAATAGCTGCTATTCTTAGCTGAGCCACTGTAAAGGTCAATTTAATCAGCATAAGAATTTTCAAAGTGCCAGCACAAAAAGAGACATTGGGCAGTAATGGTTGCCCAGGGACGGTTTTCATTTGCCAATTTACGGGGCTGGAAAACCATGCTAGTAACTGGCAACAGCATCTTCATGTCCTTAGGAAAGCACTGAAGTTTTACAGTTTAAAAGTAAAAAAACAGGAAAATTGAAATCCTTCGCAGGATGCTAAAACACGGGACACTAACTATCTTGGGTGCTGGATATGAATGAATTTGAGCAACATCTCTGGTTTTCCCTACAGGGAAAAGGAACACTTTCTAATGGAAACACCCAATTCCACAAATCAAATAACAAATACGTATTTGATACCCCTTCTCTCCATGTGCCGGGCACTGTGCTGAACGCTACAGCTACAGCAATGAGCAAGGGATTCTGGGGGAAGACATCCATTCTGGGGGAAGGCAATATAGCTGGGTATATAATTTAAAAATTCTTCTATGTCAAAACCCCTGGCTATATAACAATATCCTTTTAATTAACACAGCTGAGCTTGTAAGACAGCAAGGAAGATCCCCAGAGGCCAAAAATGTTGGGGGGACTAGAAACTACAGTGGTAAATGAGGTCAAGCCTTTCAAGTTGCCCTGGAAAGGGGCTATTCACTGCTCTTGGGCCCACGTGAAACAGGGAATTGGAACTGAGCACCAACATAAAGGATCCTCAAGGAGTGACAACAAGAAAGCTCTGAACTGAGAGCAAAAATGTATCTCCTCTAATCAGTAACCATAGGCCTTTCTGCGAGCTAATTTGAAATTTGAATTGTACTACTACATGGTCTGAGAATCCCCAAACCAAAAACTTAACACTAAAAGTGGTCCTAGGCCGGAACTAACCCTGTGACATCTGGCAGAAGAAATGTAAAACTCTGAAGACACCTATCTTTAAGCATGAAGGATTCTCGATGAACTTTGTTGAAGGAAGCTCACAATGCAAAAAAACAAAAATCTATGCAGAAATAATTCATCACAAAAAGCCGGGGGAAACTCAACAAATGCCATAATAAGACTCCCTCCACACAACTTATGATAATAGAATGACTAAATTATAACATATAAGCATATTTCAAATGATTACAGCCAAAACAGAAGAATGAAAAACATGAGAAAAGAACAGACTGAAAAAGAGACAGTGACCAAGAAGATTTGGGGGAGAAATAAAATAAAACTTGTAGAAAAATAGTTACTGAAATTAAAAACTCAACAGATCGGTTACGCAGAAATTAGACCAAGTTAAAGAGAATTAGTGAACTGGAAAACAGATCCGAGAAAATTATCCAGCAAAGGGCTTCTACCAATTAAGAGAAAACATGTATATGGAAACTGAGAAATAAGAAGCTCAAGAAGGGGAGGAGAGAATGGAGGAGAAGCGATACTTAAAGAGATAACTGAAAAATTTCCAGAACTGATTAAAGATATGAAATTTTCAGACAATAATAAACACATCTGGGCACACCGTTTGAAACTGGAGAATAACAAAGACAAAAAGATCTTAATACATTCTAATGGGAAAGACTGAAAATTAACAAGCGGAATTAGAATATGAAATGGTGATAAGCTTCATAAGGATAATAACAGAGAATAACGGGACAAAAGTATTCAGATGGGGTGGTCAGGAAAGGCTTTCCAGAGAAGGTAACATCTGAGGAGAGCCCTGACTGATGAGAAGAAGCCAGCTTAAAAGCCAACCTATGGGAACAGTGTTCCAGGCAGAGGGACTGTCAGGTGCACACAAAAACACCAATGCAGGGAAAGCTTGGTGTGCTCAAGGAGAAGGCTAGTGTGGCTGAGTACAGTGAACCACAGGAAGAGTAATGTGAAAGGAAGGGCTGAGAATTCAGAAGAAGCCAGACTTACAATGCTTTGTACAAGAGTTAAAATAATATCCAAAAACCACAGTTTGTAAATTCATTGATGACTATAATGCCAATTTCTCTCTAGATTTGAATAACTATCAAAATACTTTGGCAACAATCATATTTACTTTTAAATTGGGGCCCCCTCCCTTTTTTCTTTTTTTCCTTTCTTCTCCCTCCGCTCCCTCTCCTCTCCCCTCCTCCCTCCCTCCTTCCTCCCTCCCTTCCTTCCATCCTTCCTTCCTTTCCCACCCAGGTTGTGGCTGCTACTGCAGAATAAGCAAAAAAATCAACTTTTCTTCCATTCTTGAATCAGGAATGGCTTTCCAGAAAGCAGACCTAGCACTGCATATCTACTGGAGCTGAGTTCTATCGGATTTGGATAATGTTCTGTAACCAGAGGATAACAAAGTTTTCATAAACAAGACAGATCTGAAATGGCTAAATGAGAAAAGGCAACCAGCAACTCAGAATCAGCCATTTTTGTTCTATCCTAAGACAGAATCTCCAAATTCTGAAATTGCAGTACTTCCAGGTCCTCTATTAGAAAATGATTTTAGGCGGTCATAAAAAAATATTCTTTAATGTGGATTTACCTATATTTTACAATGAGGAAGCTAAACTTACTTTTCCCCTAATACTATTGGGTTTTAAGGCTGTTTGGAAAGCTGAAGAAGATAAGTTGAACTGCTGAAGGGCACACATTTTGAACTGGGTGGAAAGGTTACAGGAGAGTTGGGGGTGAAGGAAAGGGAGCCCGGCAGAGGAATGAAATGGTTCAGCAAAAGAGTCTTGGCCTATCGCTTTCTACCTGTTAGTCTAATCTCTCTTTCTTTGATGGTAGGCATGGTCACATGCTACTTTGTCTCTTTCACATACTACATATGATAATTATATCTTTAAGCTTTACTAGCTAAAGGAGCTCAATTTCATCCTTTCTGATAAGGGCAGGCCATTTCTAGGAACTTAACCCCTAACCAAGCCAGTAAATCTAATCTGATAAGATTCAGTCTCATTCCTCAAATCTGACAGTGTACTTTTACCCCTTCAGGCTTCTAGACTCCTCCCTGGGTTCAGGAACGCCAGTGTCTCTCACCTGCTAGTTGTAAAGCATCGTTAAGGGTAAAGTCAAAGACTTGAGCTACTGACACACTTGAGAAAAACCTGGGACAATAACAACAACAAAGAATAGAAAGGATGAAAGAAAAGAAAAGCCTAGAACCAATGGAAACGGCTGCTGCTTTGAGAGCGGGCTGCAATGTGCTGCTGAAGAGAGTTCGGGGCCCTCCTATTGCAGGGAGCGGGGCTGTTTACTTCAACCTCCCCAAGCCTTCTGGGACAATCCTGTCAGTCTCCTCCCAAAGACCGACAGGCTCCAGAATCCCAGGAAGGGCGACACAATGAATCAGAACTAATCAGGGCATCTCACGAATAAGTGAATTTGCCCTAAAGTAGACAGCAAATGCAACAGCACAGAGATGGGCTTCCCACTGGCCCAGAATCACTGAGTATCTGTTAAGAACGTAGACTGAGAACCTCTGGGGGGCAGACTGAAGGCCTGTCTTTAATTTTTTATTTATTTTTAAAAATTTTTTATGGTGACGTTGGTTAACGAAATCTGGTAAGTTTTAGCTGTACATTTTAAAACCTGCCTTTTAAAATACATTTCCCTGATATATGCCCTACATATATTCAAGTTTGAGAATCACAGCCCTACATTTATAAGAAACGTCCAACAGACACAGTAGAAGTCTAATTTTTTCTGTGGAATCTCAAAAACATCCCAATGCAGGTACCCCCCAAAGTAGCCACTTAGAATCAAGGTACATCATTTATACTCTCTCTGCCTCAGTCCATAAAAACATACATCCAGTACACCATAAACGTAAAATTTTTAAAAAGAAACATCTTATTTGGGTACCCTCCTATTCATACTAGTACTGCCACTGCCAAAGCTGCATTGCAACTGGATCCTCATTAAACAGCCCCCAAACACAGCAGCCAGCAAAGAAATTAAAATCCATTTCCTGTGTTGCTATTAGAAACCTGAATAACAAACTCAGAAAAAAAACACTTGACCCTGGTAGGAAAATCCCAGAGCAAAGCCTGGAAGTTGCAACATATTCCATGGTTTTATTAAAGGCTACTTGCCGATGTCCTAGTGCATGCAGGCCTGCAAGGTCTGGCTGGCTGCAGTGTATAGGACATTGGGTTAATATGCCACTCTCACCCCTGGACACTTAGAAGGAAAATTAGTCCTGCTTTGAGGTACCCCCGGCAATCCCTCATCCCTCTTCTGCCACAGAATAAATGCACTGAGAAATGTGGCATCTTCAGCAAAGGCTGGTGCAGAAGTGAAGGACGAAATGGCAGGTAACATGTGACAGAGCAAGTGGCACTCCAGCAGAGCAGGAAGGCAATTTAGCTGACTCGTGTTCACAGTTGATCCCATGGAGGCAAGTCCTTTCCTTCCCTGTTGTATCGCTCCCTCTCCTGCTTTATTTGAAAGCAGGGATTGCAAACTGGTGGCCCTCAGGCCACAATGGGCTCACTAATCAGTTCTAAGCCCACGTGGTACCTTTTTTTCCCAATTTTTTAGAAAATGGAATTATCTGTCAACATTTTTAAATGAGAAGGATTCGTACAGAAATTCAGATTTCCAGTTTCTCCTGAAAATTCAGGGCCACATTTTAAGGCCTTAGGGCCACATCAGGCTGGGTCACAGATGTGAATGGGCTCTGGCTCCACCAGAGCCTCCTCTGCAATCCCTACTGACCAATACCCCATTTGCTTGACTCAAGCATGTCCCTGCTTGGCCCCTGTGGGCATCTGTGTAGTTCCCCCTGCTCTCAAGTTCAGTAATACCTCCTTCATCTCCTCATCCTGAAGTTAAGGCACTATGCAGAGGCCCAAATGTAATAGAAGACATCTGAATTCTCTACACTGAGACTCAAGAAACACTTTACCGAAGACACGTAAAATAAGTGCCTGGACAAAGAAGAGGGTCCCTCTTCCCTGCATGAGGGGAACACCTCTGCGGAATCAGGAAAACCTCCTGCCACAACACTCAAGAGACAGAGAACCGAAGAAAAAAAAGGCGTAGATTAGAGAGGCTCTGTTCATCTCTCTGGCGACCAAATCAAAGTTGTGACGGAAACAAAGAGCAGCAGCAAGGAAAAATCGCCTGGGATGAACAAGCCATACAATTAGGGAGAAATCCAAGAACTCACTCTGCAATGGCATAAGGTAGGATGGGGTGAGGATGTGGGGCTGCCCAGTCCCAAGCGGCTGAGTGAGACCGAGGCTGTGGCAGCAGCAGACACCTCTTAAAGGGGGCCGTGTCCACAAATGGATTTTCGCAGTGACAGACCTGCTCACTCTGAGCAACAGTGCTGATTTGGCTGTGCGCAGGGGGCACCAGGGACTTACAAGGAGACATGTTGGAGTGAGGGCTGAGGAGAGACTCACTATGTACAGAAGTACCAGGCGGTATCCATTGTTCCCTGTTGAGCCCACCCCTCTACCAGTGCACCAGACACTGTGCCGCCATAGCCGTGAGGTCATCAAACTGGATAACAGAGGTCTCTCTGCCCAGAAGATTCCATGAAATCCTGCCTCCCCCACCTCACGGCCCCACCCAAGCCACATCCAGGTGTATCCTCAGCGAGTCAGGCGCTTCTCGCTGAGACTCACACTGGGGGCAGCCTTGGTTTCTCGTGTGGCCTTTTGAGGCAACTATTAACACAGCATCTGTGGATTGCTTGCTGAATCTTACCAGGTGGCTCCAGAGGGCACAAGCTTGGGCTAAGGACTGTGCCACTGGACACCTACTTCACAAACCCACACTGAGACCAGGAGACTTAGGAGCTTTGCTTAGTACATAGAAACAGACACGGAAAGGCAGCCAAAATGGGAAGACAAAGAAGCAGAAACTATATGAGAGAAGAGAACAGAGATCCAGACATAATGGAGTCAAGTAATATAATAGATGCAGAGTTCAAAACACTGGTTATAAAGATGCTCGATGAACTTTTGAGAAGTGTAGATAATAAATTCAGTGAGAACTTCAACAAAGAGATAAAAAACATAAAAATGGAAATGGAAATTATAAAAGGGAACCAGTCTGAAATGAAGAACACATTATCTGAGATTAGAGATATATTAAATGGAATAAGCAAAGGAATAAATAAAGTGAATAAAGAAGAAGATCAAATACCCTATCTAGAAGACAGGGAAACCAATCAGGACACTTAAGCAGAACGGCAAGAAAAAAGATGCGAAGGCTATAAAAACAATTTAAGGAAGATATGGAACACTATTTAAGCTCCAAATATCCATCTGATTGGCATACCTGAAGAAAATCAAGATGTTGAACAGCTGTTTGAAGAAATAATGATGGAAAACTTCCCTAACCGGGTGAAAGAAATGCACATAAAACCCCAGGAAGCTTAGAGAATTCCAAAAATCAGGGATCCAAAGAGGCCCATAATACCAAGACACATTATAATTAAAATGGCAAAGGTTAAATACAAAGAAAGAATATTAAAAGCAGCAAGAGAAAAACAAATAATTACTTATAAGGGAACACCCATAAGACTGGCAGCTGATTTCTCAAAAGAAACTATGCAGGACAGAAGGGCTTGGCAAAAACATTCGACAGGATTAAGACCTAGGATAAACAACCAAGGATACTTTATCCAGCAAAGCTATCATTTAGAGTTGAAGAATAGATAGAGCTTCCCAGACAAATATAAGCTAAAGGAATTTATCACCACCAAGCCAGTATTACAGGAAATGTCGAAGGGACTTCTTTAAGAAGAAAAAACATGTATCAAAAACAGGAATAAAGAATGGTAACAACTACATTCCTATCAATAAGTACCTTAAATAGAAAAGAATTAAGTGCTCCAACCAAAAGATAGAGTGGCTGAAAGGATAAGAAAACAAGACCCCTACATATGAAAAGGAAGGGGATGGAAAAAGATATTGCTTTGATGGAACTAGAAGGTAGTTAAGACAGAGAGAGAAAGATAAACACTATGATTTCACTTATATGTAGAATCTAAAGAATAAAAAGAACAAAGTACTCAAAAACAGACTCACAAATATAGTAGACAATTTGCAGACAGACAGAGGGGAGGGGGTTTGGGGAGCTGGGAGAATGGGGTGAAGGGTTAAAGAAGTACAAATTAGTAGCTGATGGTCATGGGGATGGGGAGCATGGCATAGGGAATGCAGTTAGCATTAATACGTTGGCTAGGTGGAGGGTCAGGAGTGAGGGAACAATTGTGGGGATCATTTTACAAGATAAATAGTTGTCTAACTAATGTTCTGTATACTTGAAACTAAAATGTAAAAAATAAAAAATAAATTAAAAAAAGAGAGAACCAAGTTCTGCCCAGCGACTGTGTTTATCGAGTATTTGGCTGGGCTTTTTTATCTATGTTATATATTCCCCCTTTTAATAGGAACCCGAGGTTCAGAGCACTCACACAGTTTAAAACAAGTTTTCTGGAGCTAAAGCCCAAATTTGAGTAGAAAGAATTTAATGCTTAGCAGTTATCCTAAACTTTCATGCTAGATGCTAACAGGCACCAAAAAAAAAAAACCCAACAACAAACAAACAAAAACAAAAATAAACAAACAAAAACAACAGATAGATAAGATATGGACTTTACCTTTGAGGAACTTTGCAATAACTTAGCTGTTAGGTTAAAAGGAAAAGTTTACCCTCATCTTATGGATAAGGACCTGACACTTAGCCTAAGGTTGCAGGTGACAGAACTGGGGCTGTCAAAATCCTGGTCTTCTGACTTTAGGTTCAATAGCCTTTCTATGACTGCATTTTAGATCATCAAAGTCTTTGTTATATCCTGAAAATGGCTCTTGATCAAATCAAATACTCGCTTGGCCCAGAAAGAGGAACAGTTTTCAAAGGGATCTGAAATATCGAAGGTACAAGTTAATTTGTTGATCTGCTTTAAAAGAGATTCACCACAGTTTTATCTGACAGTGAAGAGCAGATATATGGGGTCTCAGGGACATATTCTTCATTTTAAGCAAAATTCCTAAATTTAACCCCATTTTTTCTCAGGAGTTCTATCCCCCTGTAGCAGGCTTTGGTTGGGAGCCAAAGAAATAATAATGGCACTTGTTTTGTGTGCCTGTTCATCTAGAGACCAGTATCAGAGATCTATTGCAATAAAAGTTCAATACTATTCAAAGAAACGGTTTAATTCCACCTAGGACCAAGGGTAACATTAAAAATGGTCTCCATAGGGTGGCTGCTTTTGGTTGGGGGCCATCCCACACCTAAGGCAGGAAAATGGTGGCCGCAAAAAAAGATGAAAAAGTCCCTGGAGTTCATCAACTGTAGGCTCCAACTTGTTATGAAAAGTGCAAAGTACGTGCTGGGGTACAAACAGGCTCTGGAAACGATCAGACGAGGCAAAGCAAAACTAGTCATCTTCGCCAGCAACTGCCCAGCCTTGAGGAGATCTGAAATAGAGTACTACGCCATGTTGGCCAAGATTGGTGTTCATTCACTACAGTGGTGATAATATTGAATTGGGCACAGAGTGTGGAAAATATGACAGAGCATGCACACTATCATTGATCCAGGTGATTCTGATAGCATTAGAAGCATGCCAGAACAGACTGGTGAGAAGTAAATCATGCAAATTTTTTCTTTAATAAAACTAGGCAGAACTTGTTTTAAAAACTGGGGGTGGAGGGCACGGGGGAGGTCTCCCTATAAACAGATACAAAATTTAAAAAAAAAAAAAAATCTCCAGAATCCAGGGGCTCCATCTCCAAAAGACTCTGAATAATAACTTTAAAAAACTTTCTGAATCTACGGCCTCATACTTAAAGATTGCCACAGCAATAGGCTCTTGGCTTGAAATATGGCTTGTTATTAAAATAAGGAGCCTAATTGTTCTTTAAGCTGTATAGTTATTTGGACACTACTGAGAGCCTATCGTTCTGGGAAGTGCTTACCCAGATGAAAAGAGATAAAATGTTAGTTCCAGAAGGGCTGGATCTTATCTATTGACCATAAAAAATTAACTCTCTCTCTGTCCTTGACAAGACATAGTACCTGCTGATTAGGGGTGACCAAGATGTCACAATTCTAAATATCTGGGCAGGTAACTAATACGTAATGCTTAGAATGCAGCAGCAAAAAAAAAAGTACACCTCTTTCCTCTTTATCAAAACATTCCACCTTCTCTGAGGCCTGTGACTTCTATGACTGCTTGCTAAGCAGAGTGGACTGCACCACAGATCAGTAGCTTCCGGCCCAGAGTTTGTCCACCTTGGCACCACTGACGTTTGGAGCCAGATCATTCTTTGTTGTGACGTCTGTCCTGCATACTGTAGGATGTTTATTAGCAGCATCCCTGGCTTTACACGATAGGTGCCAGTCACAACACCCCACCCCTCTAGTTTTGACAACTAACTATGTCCAAACATTACCCGACGTCCCCTAGAGACAGGAGCACAACTGCCCCTAGTTTAGAATCACTGTTCCCATCAAATCATACCACACAGTTTAGTGCAGAATCGTGTTCCATTCAGTCTTGTTGCCTGTTTAATAACAGGCCTTGTTGCCTCTTGGGCTCACCAACTACTCTGTAAATTCCCCCAAAGCAGGATTGATGTCAATCTCTCAAGTGCACCTACCCTAGCAAAGGATCAGACATGCAAAAAATCTTCAGAAAGTACTGGTCCTGGTTACTGACCATCAAATAATCCCAGAAACTAGTCTTGCCCCATGTTCCCTGTGCTTAAAAGCCTAAAAGCGATAGGAAGAAACTGTAGCGATGTGATTTTGCATGACCACTGAGAGACCTACTTACGGCTCTCTGGTCATGACAGGTTTACAGTAAACCAGGACGATCCGAGCCTGGCCCGTAAATTTGGAACTACACCCAGAGACGGGGGAGTGATTGCACATTCTATTTTTGTTGGCAGCCTGCCCCAGGCTATCCCGGACCTCCCCACCACACTCTAGAGGAGTGGGAAGTCACAGGTATTCAACCCAAGCCTGGTGGGTAACCAGGGATTTCCAAACACTTGATGAATAACCACACGATAAGTTGGGCAGTATTTGAAACCAAGAATAAAATCATGTGTCACAGTTCAGTGGAAGCTCCTGAGAGGATGTGTTAAGCAAGAGAACCAAACAATAATAAATATTCTGGCCTCCTTAACACAGTGCCCAAGGGAACCAATGTCTTATGTGTGACGCAGTTGCAGCAAACCCTAAGCCACTTTCAGGAAGAGCAGTCACTGTCTCACACTCTAGCCATTCTCAAAGCCTGTCTCTCTCCTGAAATGCATACTGTTTTCCACCACTGTTTCGCCTCTGTTTCAGCTAAAAGAACAAGAGAGGTCAAGCAAATCACCTAAGACTGAACCATCATTTCTAGCAGCCAGCAACAGAGGGCTTTTGTGAGGTCCAGGGTTCACGACCAGTTGAGTCCTTCCCAGGAAAGTAATGGCTACAGACGGGCACAGAAATAGCTAAAGCAAGTCAACCTGCAGGGCTGTTTCAACTACAAATTAGCACAGAGTCAAGAAGAGTCAAGGAGTTAAGAAACTAGTATCTGGCTGGTAGGGAGTTAGGGCAGGAGAAGGAATTTTAAGCATTTTATTTTATTATTAGTTTCAAGTAAACAGCCCAGTTTTTTAAGTAACCCAACATTATTCTGTTTTTCTGAACCAAAATTTACCTCTTCAAGGAAAAGGGGTGGGAGGGGGTGGATCAAACTCATGGGATGTCACTGGAGGAAGTGAATGTTTTCTTTGGCTCCATCCTGGATAAAAGTTTCAAAATCAGCAGATAGAATCTTCTTTTCCACTAAATTACTGTGCAGTCTACTGGTTTCTCTTTGCTTTGATAACAGGAATGTGATGAAAAACAAGCCACATTCCTCTAAAAAAAAGCAGCTTCTTGCAACAGAGATGGTTGGCAGTTTAAAAATTCACCTGAAAGGGCTTAGATAACAACCACCCTTTCTCACCTTTAGGGGACAGTAGGGAAATGAGGTGTTTTATGGCGCTGTCGCAAGACTCTTACAAATCAGTTCCGATAAGCATTGTGGCTTCAATCTCAGGTAGTACAAACAGTGTCACCTTGGTGTGTGCTGCATTATACACAGCCAGTTTTCTTCCAAGAAAGGTCTTGCTTAATTTGTCCTGAACCTGGAGAGAGAGGCTAAACACACACAGGAGGGTAATTGTGACTGGAAGTCAACACCTGGTCCTCTGCAGGAGGTCTGGCAGCAGCCTCTGATGCAGGTACCATACCAGAGCGATATGCATGAGCAGGACAACACTGAGAAGACCTGGCCCCAGAGCCACCAGGGTCATACATTACCTGTGTGATTCTGAATAGACAACTCGTTGAGTTTCGGTTTCCTCACAGTATAAAGGAGATAAGACCTCCTACCTCATGGATGGCTGTCGTGATGAAATAATAAAAGTATCATGTAAATGTTGGCTAATATTCAGCAGTTCAGGGGTTCAATTAAAAGTTGGCAAATTCCCTCTTCCCTCTCCCTAGTCATGGCTCCCACCTTGCAGCTTCAGGCTGGCTATCACCATAGCATTTTCAGTGTTGTCCTTGTAAGACCCTGAGGTCTCTTACTATGCCCAGGGAGTAACTGAGGTTCAACACTCTGGTTGCCCGGACATCCAGCATCAGGCCTATCAAGGGCCTGTAGGTACCAGCTCCCCCTTTCAAGAATGCAAACAGCTCCTTGGGCCAGGAGCTAGTCCCTTATGTCCCTATCCATGACAAATTCTAATGTGGCAAGGGCAAAATGCCCAAGAGGGTCCCAGATCCACCTCAGTTTTGTTGGAGACTACTCATTTCCAGTATCAGGGATCATCTTACTTTATCGTGTAAGGACAACTTAAGGGACAAGTGGGCCCCTTCCACAGAGAAAGGCAACATTCCAAGGTGCGAGATATAAAATACTGTCTTGACAGATCTAGCCTGCATTTCATAGACGAGAAGTTATCATCAACTGGTCTTTCCACACACCCACAGTGCAACAACTGAGATTATCGGATTCTGGAAAGGGCCACCTGCAGAAAGCCATCTCTTCGCTCCTCTGAATTCCTGCAGCGCTCTGATTCCCTCTAACGTCACTCAGGACCACCTGCAAATGTTCCATTGCCTGTGTACTTGTTCTGTGTCCCCCACCTCACTGTAAACTCTTTGAGGGCAGAGGGAGGGTTTATACCTCTGTGTATCCACAACATGCCTTGAACAGGTGCACAAAACTTTTCAGATAATGTTGGTCATAAGAATCCTCTAGCATTACAAAAGCGATGGCTTCTGAATCAAACGGGAAATTGAATTCATTCAAATCAGCAGAAGAACATTCTATTGCCATCGTGTTCTCTGGAAATCAGTAATCCATCTGTTAGGTATACATGATGGATTCTCTCTTAACCAGGAAACTCATTTTCTGATCTTGCCAGATAATAAAGGAACAGCATGCTCAACTGTGTTTTACCTAAAATCTGGTACATGGTGCCATTCCCAAAAAGTTCAGCAGTGGACTCTCTTCTGAACTTTAGTTCCTTTAAGTAAAAGACTATTCCTTAGTCAAGGCTGTAGTAGTTCTATAATGCAAAGGACAATTAAGACACTTCACTGGAAGCTACAGGTCTATCTGCCCTTTACAGACACTGAATTCATGCCAATGCATTAGACTGAAGGGCCCTAATGCATTCCTCCTTCTGTGTCATAAAGGACACCAATATTTGGTGAGCTAAGGTCCTTAACACCAACATTCACAGATGACAGTTTCCTTTCTCATTCACAGAAGAAAACAAAAACACTCCCAACCTGATCCGTCTAGAATGCTCTTCCCCCAGCTCATATGTCTGGTAATCTCCTACTCATCCTTTAAGATTCAGATCAGATAGCACCTTCTCATGAAAGCCTTCTATGCCACCTCCCCTCCCCCAACCTGATTTAGTTGCCTTCCTACCCTCTGCAGTCCTAGTCCCTGGGGATTCCTCAGCTAGTCTCACCATTGTTAAGTAATTATTTCCTTGCTACAAAAGGTGGGGCGGGGGCAGGCGTGGCGCAGTGAGTCTCTCAAAGTGCAACCAGAAACTGAGTCTGAACCACCTGGGGAACTTCATAGAAATGGATATTCCTGGACCCCAGGCCCAAGATTTACTGAATTTACATTTTAATAAGCCTCACTCCCAGGTGATTTGTATGCATTTTGAGAACTCCATCATTAGAGTATGAGCTCCCAGGAAGTAAAGATTTATTTGTCTTTCCATCCTTTGTGCCAGGCTCACATTCATTAAGTATTCAAAATCTCCATACAGTGGCATTATTCAGTAGATGGTGTCTGCGTGACAGTCTTCACAGAGTAAAATGCAAATGTTCACAGACAAGTAATGTCTTATCTGGTCCCTGGGCCATTTAGGAACAACCTTCAGAAAAGACACCCCGACTGGAAAAACACATTAACCTATTCCACTCTCACAGACATTGGGCAAAGCAGTTTGGGTAGTGAGGGAATTTTCAGGCTTTTTAATCAAAAGACCAAGGTTAAAAAGAAACAAACCAAAAAAACACTTCAACTACCATTTCCCTAACTAGCTGAGCAACTTTGGGAAAGTGGCTTAACTTCTGTTAATCCTCTGCATGCGCTTCTATAGAAACAGAATCCCACTACCATATAAAGCACAACTGTTAGTTATGTGAATTAAGAGGGAAAAAATATATAAAACACATATTATATATGATAAACACTAATAGCATATATTTTTGTGTCATTTTTTAAAAAACAGAATTATCATCAAGTAATCTTCAGAAGGCAGGTTTTGACATAGGTCCAATAAAGAACATTAGTTACACTGTAAGCCACAGAAATGCTAGAAATATACAAAATCATGTAACCAAAATACTCAAAGGTTTGTTTTTTTTTAAATGCAAAGCTTGAATCACAGACGCTTAGGTCCTCTAGTTCAGCCTTCTACCAGGAAACTGATCAGAAAAATGAGCTCAAGGTTCACGTACTGCTGATCCTCTGAGATGCCCCCCATGACAACCAGCCCTCCTCTCACTTAACTGAGTGGAGGTTACTGGACCACAGGCCCTCCTCAATACATGAGATTAATAGTATATTTGTACAGTAAGTGACAGCCTCCCAACTCGCAGTCAAGGCACAATGGGTAGTAACCAGATGACAGGTGCAGGAGCTCTTGCCCACGACACCCTCCAACTCTGAAAAGGAGGCTATCCCTCTAGCTTCCAGTTTCCTGTGCCCCTGCAGTCTTGCCCCCTTTAGGAATGTGGGCATAACAGCTATATTTTTACTACAGGCCTACTCTCAGCCAGCCAAGGTGCTATTTTAAATACATTCTTTTGTGAAATCGTCCCGATAACTGAGTAGGTCTTATTATTTCCATTTCAAAGATGAGGTTCGGAGCAGTTAGGTGGCCTGCTCAAGACCCTGGGGGAGCCAGGATATGGGTGCAGGTATTTCCGGCTCCTCAAGCTCTGCTCTTTCCACTGTATCAGGCACTCTCCTCTGCCATCTGACAAAGCATGGGTTGCTTCAACCATACTATTTCCAACGCTGCTCAAAATCCTTTCCAGGGCTCATCTGCCCACAGGTTAAAAGGACAGCCTTTCTTGGGCGACAGAGGAAATGCTCAAATGGAGCCCCCACTCTGCATCAAAGGAACAATGAAGATTAACCAGAGCAGTAAAGCAACGCGCGGAGCTTCCCAGAGAAGCTTACTTTTAAGGAATTTCGGGCAACCCAAGAAAGACTTGCTCACCTAGCACTCTTCTGAGAAATCAAACCAGCAGTCCCTAGCAGCAACTCTCTAAGGTTTGATCTCATCTGTGGCTTTTCCTCACCCAGGAACAGGCAGCAGAGGGTGTGTGTCCCTCCCCACCCCCTCGCACAGCCGCTGCTGGTTACAGTTACGCATTCCGATACAGACAAGCCTTTCAGACCAAAGAGGGGGTGGGGATGGCCAACTCTCAGAAGCCCTGGAACAAATAGTTGGCAACAGCTGTGTTCGTAGCAGACAGCAGTTGGTCACTCGCTACTGTTTTCTCGTCCCACACTAGTGTCCCTACTTCAAACGGTGGCTCGAAAAGCAATCAAGTCTCAGCCACAGGGGTCTATTGGCTTTGAAAGATCGGTCAGCAGGGCCAAAATGTGGCCAATCCCACCCCTATCCCTCTGAGGTGTCCAGGACGTCCATCAGCCATATAACCCTGACCACATGCTTAAAAAGAAAAAGACTTTGGGAGCCTTTCCCTTTAAAAGAAGCTCCCCTCTCCCCACTTAGAATCTCTTTAGAACCAGAGGACTGTGAAAAAAAATCTCTACTAACTAGCTAAATCAAAATGGAGAATAAAAAGGGTTTTGATCAAGAATCCCACTCTGCCTCTCACCCTCCCCCGCCTCCCACCTCAACTGTTTCCTCCATAAAGCTCTGGAAATAGCTTTATGGTGTTTAATGGAAAATCAGAAAGGACGGTCCCATAGAGACCTCAGGGATGTAGGGGGTTAAGAATATGGGGGCTCTGGAAGTAAGGAGCAACTAGCAAACAAGAGGAGACTGGAAATTTCTGTATGGGAGCTGGCCTGTTATAACTGCGAGACATTTTCTAAAAGGTTCCCTCCACCCAAAGCAGTAGTACCATAAACAAGCTCCCACCCTTCTTCCCTTCCCGACCCGATCCACATACAACCAGTTCAATTACCTGTCTAAGACCCAAAAGGAAAGGCATCCTGCAAGAGCATCGTCCACACTAACGTTTGCAACAAAAGGCTTGGAAAAGTTAAAGTCTTAGAATGAGCATTTCCCCTGGAGGTCCCAGTTAAGCGGCCTTCCTTAGCAAAGCAGACACAGTAAACAGAGTCTTGGGACCAAGCAGGCACTCTCCCTCCTGCTCTCCTCACTACTCCCCCCGCCTGGCTCCGACCCACCCCCACCTTCTCGTGACATATCTCAGACGCAGCAAAGCCGAAGCTGTCTGCCAAGGGGGAAATGACATCAGTTCAGGCACAGCAGAAAAAACTCCAGACAGCTGCTGTGGAATATTGAGAAGGATGTGCTGCAAACCCACGATGGCCAGCCCTGGACTCACCTAGAGCTGGAGCCTGCAATGGAGGACAGAGGCAGCCCCCGCTCCCATCAGCTCCACTCAGCTCTGAGCAGGCTCGGGTGTACATCCACCAAGGCTCTAAAGCAGAAAAGAGCTACATTTCTCTGAATAAGGACTGGACACTATAGCCCCCAAGGTGTTGTTTCTCCCTCTTTCGAAAGAAAATCAAGCCCACAGAGACTGTCAGTTTCACAGAACTTTTCTACCCCGACCCCTGCCAGACAGTGCTCAATAAACAACAGTGCTTTAAGCCAGGCTGTCTCAACTTTCTCTAGAGATTGAGGCAATTTGCAGACAGGTGGAGAGTCACCTCTTCCCCAGCTAAGGTAGGACACACTACCTTCGACGCTGACCTCTCAAGCCCTCGCTTCTACAGGAGAGTTTATGTTTCATAAACAAATTGCACACATACAGGTGCCAACATCTTTCCTCACTTGTCTTACAAAAGGTACAAAAAGTCCCACCGCAGCCTCCAAAGTTGCCAGTAAAGCACAGCATCTATATTTAAACCCAGCCTTGCTTCTGAAAAGTTCACCACCTTAGGTTTGTCATGCTTTCTTCCCTAAGCTCAGCTTATGGAGAAAATGGCACTCTAACCGCAAGCTGTGCCCAAGTAGCAAAGGCCCTGGGGTTGGTGTCCTGATCTGACTTTTCCTCGTCAGCGGTGTAAGCCAGCTCTCATCTGGCCACTGTTCCCGAAACAGCAGGTCACAGCGAATCCACAATCCTCTAACAAAGACAACACTAGCAAAGGACAAAAAGCCTGTGTTTGGATTTGGACTCGCAAAAATGACTTTCCTCAAGGAGAACAATCTTCAGAGGACTTTATAAATCCCAAGTTACCTTCTACTAACTTCTTAAGCTGCAAATTAAGTATATTTTCCATAACTCAAAGCAAGTAAATCTCATCTTTCTTTCTATTTTCTGCAACAATTGTCTTTCAGTGATTTTTAGCAAGGGCCTCCATGGGAGCAGCACTGTGCTTGGGCATGACCCAGGTAAATCAGAAATGATTCTTGCAAATTAGTATCTATCACCCCCCCACCACCACCACCTAGGACAATAAATTAACAGTACCCAACATTTACAGCATGGCGAGTTGCCAGAAGTACTTCTCAATCATTAGCGAATCCAGCCAGATACACAATGTGCTTGCCGCAGGTCTCCCACTGACGGTCAAGGTCACATCGACTTTCCCAAAAGGAAATGAATGAGCCAAGCCAGCTGAGCCATTTCCTTGAGGCTCACAAAAAGAATGAACCTCAGCCCCATTGCTATGGAGAAGAGAAGAGAGGAGTACGTAGACTCCTCTGCAGGTGTCTGGGGAGCAGGGAGCCATTCTTCGGCAAATAGGTATTCTCAAGAGACGGTTAAGCAGTCTATCCCGTGCCTTGCTACCACTGTCAGCTACAGGCCAAAGTGCCAGATAGACCAGCCTGGACATCGAGACACTGCCACCAGAAGAAGCTGTTTTCAGCACTCTCCCCTTTTATTTCGTCAGTTCTCTGGCAACCTCCGATCACCACAAAACACGTGTACCATTATTACCTTTGACAGCCAAACTGGAGGAAAAGGCACCCTCGGCCCTTCATGGTCAACTCTGATCCAAAATTACCTGCTCACAAGAAAGAGTGGCACCTGAAGTTCTCCAGAGAGTACCATGGAGTGAGAGTACCTATTCGTGTGTTCCACACCTACTGAACACCCATAGTGTGCAGGCACTCATTGTTCTAGGCACTGGGGATACTGCCATGAGCAAAATACTCAAGAACCCTTGCTATGATGGGCTATGGAAAAATTCCTCATTTCTAAACAATATTCATCAGCAGTGATCTCTGAATAAGTAGACTTGACAAAATTACTAGAAATCCAAAAATAATTTCATAAAAATTCAACCTAAATCATCAAAATTACATCACAGGCTTCCTGACTTCCCCCTAATGAATCATTCTTTTATGGATGCTACTAAGACAATGTTTCTAATTAGCATTTTTATACTTTTTCTTCTTATAAGATTATAAATTCCTGTGTGCACAGAAGCACTAAACCCAAAGCATTACGGCTAGCACAATATCATACACTCTAACAAAGCGATTGCTGATAATGGCTTCTTTACACTAATCTACTTCTCCTTGGCCCAGCCCCTTGCTGACCAACCCACAGTAAGCGCTGAGATGTGGCGGGTAAAGAGAAAAAGAAGCTGAATTGGCAAATGAAGGCATTACCAGGAAAGCAACTTCACTTTTTGCCATGCCCTCCCTGCAGATGTTACCACAACCCAGTGACAAAGTAGTCAGCTTTGGTATTTTAAGAGGCAAGATGATCATTAGCAATTTCTGCCAGTCTGGAAAAAAAGGGTTCTTTTATGTAAGTGATCCGGGCTCGAAGGTAAGTCAAATCCTTCTTCACATAATTGTAGTCATCTGCCTGCTGATGCAGAATTAAATTCAACGATGAATGCACCAATTTAAAAAAAAAAAAAAGGAAGTGTCACACCAAACCAGAATTAGGCAAGATTATGTTATCAAAATGCTGTAGTTTAACAACTGTTTGTGGCCTCAAGCAGTGTCTGAGACATCATTCCACTGACCCAGTCCCCTCCCCAGTTCATCGTCTCCCCAATCACAGCAATGCTGAAACTTTTGGATTTGGACTAACTTATTATTTAAGAAGACATACTGCAACAACATATACTTTCGTAGCTAGCAGTATTCATTCTCTCACTATAGCTAATTTAAGAAACTTTTGGCAACATTTTTCTAAGCAGCCTATGCATTTATAATTTTTAAATTATGGGACAGAGGTGGAGAGAGATTGTTATTTGTTCAGCACTGACTCTGTGCTAGGAACTCCATTTAACCAACATCTGAACTCCAGTTAACCCCCACGACATAGGTACTATTATTCCTATTGTTCGGCTGCAGAAACTGAGGCATGTGGAGACCTTGCCCAAGGTAACAGAGCCAGCAGTGGGAGAACAAGGATTTGAATGAAGCCTCTTGCTCCAAAGACCTTTCCTTTACAATAATACAGGAGTCATGATAGTAGATCAGAAGTTACTAATAAGACAAAAACCAGAAGAGAGGGTCAGCTGAACATTGAGCAGACATGCATGCACCTGGTCAGTGCCCCAGCATCCTGCTTATGAGACTGCATTTATACTGGATCTGACAGTGGTGGTCGGAGTGTAGACTCAGGGCCCTTGGCCCCCAGAACTCCCATTCTGAACTACTTTGCAGCCTGAGTTCTGTGAGGGAAATGACTGGGAAAGCCCTGAAGATCTCATCTGTTCCCAGTACACAGCTGGTCCCCGAACAAGGAGCAAGCTGGAGCAGATCTTCCCATGCTCTGGATCTCAGGCCGGCTGAGGCTGAAGGAGGATAGGGGCAGGGGGCTGAGGATTCTAATTTCAAAATCGAGGAATCAGAAAAAAGAGAGTTTTATCATAACAGGACAGCAACTTCCAGGCTTATAGGGTAGGAGACAATTTCCATACCTAAGGCCATTTTATTTCTAGGTGCTTTGAGTAGAGACTGCTGGGCAGATATAGAACATCTAAGGTAAGAGAACTTATTTTTCTCAGGTTGGGCACAGGCACATTTAAAAGTCCTAGAGTTCTGATTAAAAAAAAAATAAAAAAGATGTAAATACTAACTCAAATCCCAAAGCAACATGAATGCCACAATAAAAGTCAAACCAAATATCTTCACATCATGAATGTGAGGCTGAGCATTGATAAAAGGATTCTGGAGTAATTATTTTGGGGAATGCCATGGGAAACATTCCAAACCCAGAACAAAGATCTGCAAAACTCTACCAAATAAAAATGCTAAGGATTGCTTAGCTGCCAGGAGGCAACAATACTAGCTTATCTGTGTCCTGGGGCTAGACAAAAGCAGACCTGTAGCAGGCCTGCTGAGGCAAGAAAACCCAGGGCTCCTGGTTTCTGAGCAGGACAAGGAGCTCTACAACTCATAGGACTTATTTCTTCTACACGTTATCCACTAAAACAAACAGACAAACAAAAACCCATGGAGGCTTTCCTACTACTCTACTACTGCATCTTCCACACAGCTCTGAAACGCGGTATGCAATAACTTGCTAAACATCACAGGATACATTTTAGAGGCATAAGACCCTAACATATGTTGATATATAACATTGGACAGATAAAAAACGTGAACGTGAGCCTCGGTGAAGCTAGTAACTCTTTCAAGGACACACACCTAGTAGGCAGTGCAGCAAGCATTTCAACCAGGCCCGTGTGGCTCCAAAATGGCTTGAACACACAATGGAGACAGTATTCTAATATTGTAATAGTCATTTCTCCCTCTTTTGTGACCTGTTAATCACATCCAGCCAACCAGGATACACCATGAGGATGAGAAGGGTGGACTATTGGACAAATCCGTCTTGCCCTGGAGGATTCCTTTATTTAATTACCCAGCTAGGGAGAAAACACAGCGGACTCAGAAACAAACACAAGCATTCCATAATAAATGCTGGGGAGGAGTAGAGACACAAGCGCAAGACGAGGTCAAAAGAGGGAGCCACTGAGAGAGAATGGCCAAAAAAATTTTATTAAGGGATAAGTGCCAAAATAACACGTGGGGTTTGGGTGGGAAGACGAGTACACTAGGCAAGGCCAAATCACGAAAACAAGGGCACATGGAGCATCCGAGAAAGGCAGAAGATGGAAGCGAAGATCAGCTGGAGGGAGAATGTAGTGGGGCCCTACACGTTTGTTTTTACCAAATACCTCTGACCAGCATATTTTTTTCTTTCTAATGACAAAGGCAGTGCCACAACTATTGAGGAAAGAAATTTCTACTTCACTAAGTGTCTTAGGCTCTCTTTTTGCTTGTTTCATTATATTTACTACTAAAATAGGATAAATCTCGGAGTCGATTTTGTTCCACGCTAGCGGGTAGGAGAGGTGGAAGGAAGATACCAGGTCAATGGTATAGCCTCAGTCTTTTAAAGAAATAAAGTAGCTGAAACCGGTTTACAACAGCTTCCTAAGGTTTCTGCCTCTATTTCCTCTGCCCCTGAACAGGAAAACCCTTTTGTGATGATAATCAGCGACTCCACAATATTTATTACCTTCACGGACTGACAATTGCTGCCCTCTCCAGAGAATCCAGGGGTCTCTGAAACTCACCACTGACAGGAGGCTGTCACTGATGGTTAATGGGCTGTCGCTGGATCTGCAGCTTTGGCTTTATCAAGTACTACAGCAGCCTTGTTTGTTTTTGTACCAAAATGCAAGGTTCATTTTTCCTGCCCTAGAAACAGTTCGACCTCAACCAAACTGGCAAATAGCCAAGAATTACACGAAAATCAGCGAGCCACAGCTCAGAGCTGTCCCCAGACACAT
>NW_006442207.1:12451996-12452603 GCF_000325575.1 Pteropus alecto
AAGGAGGGACATATGTCATGCTAACTACATGATATACACTCAGATGTGACTTGGAAAGATAAGTCCATTTGGAAAATCAGTCTCCAAGGTCTCCACTAAATCTGATTTCATCTTTTACTTTTATTTAAACTTTGGGCAAAAATAAGAGACATGGTCCACTGTAGGTGGGAATGTGGGTACAGTAGTGGCAGAAAGGGCTAATATCAAAGTCATTTTATTAAAGGCATCTCAACTCTGAGTCCCTGGAAGCAGCTCTAGGCCCTCTGGGTGTAAGATCATAAGAACAATCATTCACCTTGTCCAGAGAGAGACCACCTTGGTTGTGCTTTTATAGGACAATCCACTCACTCTTTTCTGTGCTCATAAACTCGGCAAAGTTACTTATTCTCAGGCCTCTCTCCTAAAGTTCAAGCAACTTAAGGGCAAGATGCATAACTTTTGCTTCTGTGTCCCTCACAATACCAAGCAATGCCTTGCACAAGTAGGCCCTCAAGAAAATAGTGTTACATGACTAAAGAGATTGTAAAAATGAAGGTAATATAGCTGAATCCCCAAACACTAGTGTGGGTGACATTTTCCTGGCCACAGAAACCTGGTAAACAGCTGA
>NW_006442207.1:12452696-12483656 GCF_000325575.1 Pteropus alecto
TGCAGAGCTCATGAGGTTTGATGCAGGAACTGGAAAACCCTCTGTGGGTCTCTTTATCTGTGTGTCTCTAATTTCTCAGCTGAGGAATTTAAGATACTTAACGCCGCCTCAAAAGCAAAAGTCCCTTCCTCAAGGTAGAGCTGGGACATGGTCTAATTCCCCAACATTTGTTTTTCGATTATGGGGAATGGGATGAAGCTGGGCCTGGTTTTGTCTCCCACTCACCAGATAACTCCATTAGCAACACTTGGAAGTTGCCTTTTTTGCATGAAAGACTGAGATTTAGTAAGGTCTAGTTGGAAACACAGCTCCTAGCACCATACCTTCTCTCATTTCCTGGATCTTATATAAATCAAACATTACTTCCTCCCTCCTTAGGCTATGCGGTAACCAAATGTACTTCAGGTCTAAGATTTCATGGTCCAAAACACCAGAAAACATTCCATTTATCCCTCCCATAAATTGTAGAGAGTGTGAAAACTTCTGGAACAGCACAGGTCCGCACCCCAAGTAAAATGATGACTAAACGTGGTGAAACTAGAGAGGGTATCATTCCAGATGCAGGGGATTCTGGTCCTTTCATATAATACTCAGCCACAGACCACACCTGAATTCTGTGCTCATCCCTCCCGGGGCACAGAGTATGAGGCAACACAGGATGACAGCAGCAAGTAAACCCACCTCAAAAACACCTGGACCCGGGGTCCAAATCATGAAGAAATCACTAGAGAGCAAAGCAGAAGTGGGCATTTAGGCCCAAGGCTTAGGAGGAAAAAAACTAGAAGTGACTTTGAGAAAACATACCCCTCACAGCAAGAAGGAAAGTCAGCGCAACCCACTGTCCCTCCTTGAAAAAAATTAGCAGGTGCTAATATCTTTGTACTTATACCTATTGTTCTGGTCTTTCGCTTTGTTCTAGATGCACCTTCTGGGCAAGGTGTGCTCAATATTGCAGAAAAGGTGGTGCTAACCAGTGATACAATAAATCATCAATCTTTGCAGAGAACTCAAGGTTTACAAACTACTTTCATAGACATTTCAGTTGTTCCTTACATCAGTGGGAGACAGGGCTAGGCAGTTATTACTATCCCCACTCGTCAGACAAGTCTACTGTAGCTCTGAAAATATGACCTAGGACTAAGATTTAGGGTTTCTGACTGAAGGGACAGAAGTCCTCCCAGGGAACCCCAGTGAGTGACTGCCCAGAGGGAGATTTTCCTTTCAACCAGATCCTGTCAGGACTCTGGCACTCTAGACCTGGCCATGCTGAAACAGCAAAGAGGCATGATAATAAAATATTAAATCACGTTCTTTCCAGAACCTGCTACGTGTTGCCTGACACGGGAACCTGGCTGATTAGCACACAGCCAGACAACAGCCAGACAACTGCCAGACAACGGGAACCTACAGGAAGGTTATTGCTGAGATTGCCAACAACTTCCCCATGCCTTAAAGCTACAAATCCTCCCCCAGAAAGGAAAATAGATTTAAACTGAATTCCTTGAATACCTGGGGTCTCTCTCAGGCCCTGTCATTCTCTACCTCTGAGAGGATGACCATGCTCTGTCTATGGAGCATTGCTCCTTCTCTAATAAACCTTCCTTTTGACTCTAACTCTGGTGGGCGCTTGAATTCTTTCCTGCACACAGCCAGGACCACCCTCACCGACCCTCTCTCAGTACAGGACTTGAATCTCCACTCGAGGGAATTTACCCACCCTGCATCAATGCTACCACCTACTCTTGTGACCCTGGGCTGGTTACTTTGCCTTTCTGATCCTTCAATTGTTACTTCTGTCAGCACTGCCCGGAGACCACCGGAGCCAGCCAGTTCTGCTGTATACATGGTCAAAGGGGTCTGCCATCTCTTTTAGAGATTCACGATGCAAAGGCTCTACAGTTAAGCCCCTGAAAGAGTCCCACGGTTAAGAAGCCTGTTCAACCTTAAATCTCCTACCTTTTGAATAGCACAGACTCTTTCTTACTGAGCTTTCTTTCATAGCATCATTATCTCTACAGTGTCTTTCAGCCTCCACATTCTATGTTCCATTCCTCCCTCAGGAGCGTAGCCCCCAATGCTCTATCCTGAGTGATACAGTTAGCCAGGGTATAGTTAGCCAGGAATAGGATGGAGACACACAGCTCCACCCCCCTGCAAAGCCAAAAGAGGAGAAAATATGCTCACGGGGTCTCCTCATTTTCCCAGGTTTCTCTGAACATTTGTGCAATCTCAGATAAGGAGAGGATTTTTCCAAATATTCTCTCTACACTAGAAATTGAGGGCAAAAGTCATAAGTTAATCTTTCACTTTATATACTAGGCAGAGGTTGAAAATGGATGTGTGTCAAATAAAATGACAAAGAAAGTTTTGAGGGGGATAAAAAAAGGGTTTGCCATAATTAAAACTCCACCACTCAACATGAAAAACAGAAAGCTGCGGTTGGAAGAGCACTGTTGATACAAGACTGAAAGGTGTCGCTGCGGAGTAATGTTTTTTAAAGTCGCGGAACACTTAGCAAGGATTAATTACTTATGAAAACTGAAGAACTGTCATCATTAGCTGAATTTTCAAATTTTTACCCCTGGATCTAATTTAAATTCTCACATGCAAGATCCTATCCTACAACATTAAAAAATTATTGTCGGGTTTTTAGAGTGTGATATGGTAGAGTGGTTATCTCGAGGAATAGAATCCTTTTATTTCTTAGAGATTCAAACGGAACGATTTATGCTTGAAATGATATGAAGTCTGCGATTTACGTCAAAATAATTTCACTGGAGATGAATGGAAGTTAAAGTAGATATAGATAAAACAAGACTGGCCATGACAATAAACTACTGAAGGTGGTGGCGGGTACATAAGGGTAATTCTCTTTATCTTTATTTGTGTATATGTTTAAAACTTTCCATGATAAAAATTTAAAGGATTCTATTCTAAATCATGTCCATTCTTGACCCAAAATGATATTAAGCTTTACAGAGCCCTTAAAAGATACAAGGAACACCAAAAGCTAAGTGGCAAAAGAAAAAAAAAAAGATAAACTGGACTTCGTCTAAACTAAAAACAGTTGTACTTCAAAAGATACCATCAAAAAAGTGGGGAAAAAAACAGAATGGGAGAGAATATTTGCAAATTATTTATCTGACAAGAGACTCAAAGGCTTCACTGTGGGAGTTTTCAGAGGCTTAACTGTAGCTGAATCTCTAAGACACAGACTTCTCTGACCACAAGGGCCTCCTATCACAGAAACGGCTGCCTTGGGCGGTCTCTGGACAATGCTGACACAGGTAGTGAAGGCTCAGAGAAGTGAAGGAACTGGCCCGGGGGTCACGAGAATAGATGGTAGCAAGTCTAGAGTACCAGGGCCCCGGCAGGGTCTGGTTGAAAGGAAAATCTCTCCCCCGACACCTGGGCAGTCACACACTAGGGTTCCCTGGGAAGATCCTTCAGTCAGATAAGGGACTTTAAAACAGGCAAAAATTGAATGGACATTTCTCCAGAGAAGATGTACAAATGGCCAATAATGACATGAAAAGATGTTTAACATCACAAGTTATTAGGGAAATGCAAATCAAAACCACAGTGAGACACTACTCCACACCTACAAGGTTGGTTATGAGGAAAAAGACGAGTGTTGGAGAGGATGTGAAGAAACTGAAGCCCTCGTACATTTTTAGTGGGGATGTAAAATGATACAGCTCCTATGGAAAACAGGCTGGCAGTTCCTCAAAAGTTAAACACAGAGTGACCATATGGCCTAGCAATCTCACTTCTAGGTATATACCCAAGAGAATAAAAACATATGGTCCACACAAAAACTTGTATACCAATGTTCGCAGAAGCATAATTCATTATAGCCCCAAAGTGGTAAGAGCCCAAATGTCCATCAATTGATGAATAGATAAATGTGTTACACCCATACAATGGAATAGTAATCGGCCATAAAAAGAAATGAAGTACTGACACATGCTACAGCATGGATGAACCTTGAAAACATTATGCTAAGTGAAATAAGCCAGTCATAAAATACCGTTTACGTGAAATGTCCAGAAGGGGAAAAGACATGGAGACAGAAAGTAGATTAGCGGTTGCCAAGGACCGGGAAGGGGAGGTTGGGTGGTGGGTGGGAGAATGACAGTATTTCTTTTTGGAGTGATGAAAATGTTCTGAAACCAGATAGCAGTTGACAGTGGAAAACCCTCTCAATATACTAAAAACCACTGAATTGTATACTCTAAAAGGATGATTTTTATGGTATGTGAATTTATATCTCAATAAAGCTGTTATTACAAAAGAAAAAAAGAAAAAAGAAAAGCCTCAGAAACCATTCTCACCTCAGAACAGGAAGTACCAAATGCAGGCTGGGGTCAGGCGTCAAGAAGCCCCAGGGAGAGCCTCACCTCAGTACAGGACACAGTGTTCGAGAGCAGACAGATCTGCATATGGTCTAGCACTGTGGTCAGAATGGACGCTGAACCACAGCTCCCACGCTTCCTCCCTGGTGATAACGCCCCACTCTTCACTCAAGAGGCCACGATGATATGTAAATCAGAATAATAATCTATATCCTAATTTACCGGCTCTAAGAATAAGTAATTTCGTACTTTACTATTTGAAAACAACTGCTGGGAAAACACCACTCATCTGATTGCCAAAGCTGACGATATGAAAAGTAATTCACATGCCTTTTGGACGAGGAGTTAACCAAAATATATTCTTAAATTCCTCCAGTGGAAACATATTGTGGGTCAGTCAGGGAATTGGGAAGCCTTAAAGATTTCCCAAAGCTAAAATAAAAATTTTAATTTGAATTTAAAAATTTACCAAGTAATTACAATACAGCAAGCACTCAACCCTCACAATAAGCCTATAAACTAGGCACTGTTATCCCATTTTATGGATGAGGAAACTGAGTTAACTAACTAGCTCAAGGTTATATGGAGGCAGTCTGGCTCCAGAGTCTATATTCTCAACAATGCTACCTCCAAGTGTCCCTTCTTCTGAAGTGACCACCACGGAAGGGTAGATAGTTGGGTATGCAATTACACTTGTGTGCCACATGGCGTTGGCCAACAGCTCCAGGCCACCTGCCTGACATCATCTATGGGACCACAATCCACTTCCTCAGCACCTGGGCAGGCATTTCCACCCTTCTCCAGCGACCACTTTACGGTCCTTGGGTGAATCTTCCTCCACAGCAAAAGGAGCAACGGGTTTACATACAAAGAGAAGAATGGAAGTTAAGCAAATTAGAGACCTATAGGCTTCTGAGGAAATAAATTAAAATATTCCCCAGGAAGGCACATCTTCAAGGATAAGGATGGGATGCAGGCCAAGAAATGCTGCTTACATGTGTGTGGAAGTGAGCCCTTGCATATCTTGCTGATGGGACTGTAAGCTAATACAACCACTGTTGTATTAGCGGCTTGGCACTATCAACCCCAAATTTCAAATGTACATACCCTATAACCCCACAACCCCCAAGGCCACTTCTAGGAATCTAGCACAACTGCACGAAGAAATAGCTACAACAATGTTTACTCTGCAAGATCTAAAGCAATAACATACAGGCATTTAAAAAACATCAAAGATATAATGCTATATGGAAAGAAGTCTACAATATATTAAGATTTTTTAAAGTGCATGTTGTAAAATGCTACATATAAATTACCATGTTTTTATTTTAAAAACAGATGAAAGTAAGAAACCCTACACCCAGCACCAATTTTACATTTATATATAGGAGTTATTTATTTATTTATATATATGTATGAATTGTATTACTACATCTACAAATAAGCAGCATAAGCAGAAAAACCACCAAAAATATACACAAACCACAAACTTTCACTTTCTACTCTTCAGCATTTTTGTATTCTTTTTATTTCTCATTGTTGGGAGCATGTGTTATTTTTTGTGTGATTAAAAACTGACATAAAAAATATGAGCAACTAATTGTCTATTATAGTTCGATAAAGCTGGGGGGAAAAACTGATATGAAAAAGGTAAAAGGTACCTTAAAGCTCAAAGAAAAGCATCCATCAGGTCTAAGGAAGGAAAATGAAAAGAGCCAGAGTGGACCTTGTATCAAATCAGACTGGTGCAGGTTTTCTGCCTTCCCTACCTCCTGAAAATGTAGCAAAAGGATTTGCATATGTTAAGATGAAGGACTCAAGAAAAAAAAACTATACAGGATGAAGTCACACTACACGCTATTCAACTCTACATTCAGGTCTCAAAGAGCTACGAAGCTCTAACATCTCAGTGTAGAAAGCCGAATGTTAACTTTCTCTCCCAAATAAACCACTAAGAGGGAGAAATAATTAGATCTGATCAATAAATGAAGCTGTGGTTTTTTTTTGTTGTTTCTGCATTTGGCTAGTTTTTAATACAACTGGAGTGAAACTGTCAGGTGGAATTTTAGATGAGGAAGGAAATTTAGGAAGTGGCAATTAGGAAAAAGCAAGTAGAATTTTGAAAAACATGAATATCTTCTTCATGAACGCGGGCCTCTGATCTGCGAAAATGTGTAATAAAATAGTGTTGTAACATAAGATCTATCTTGCTTGCTATTTAAAAATCAAAACAGACATGTTTTTATAATTTCACTCCAGGTCCCACCCTTCCCAGCCACAAATATTCTTTCAACGTCTTACATTCACTTTTAGCTCTTCCAAAACAAGTTTAAATTCTTTAAAACACCTAAGTTCGTGAATCAAAACTTAGCTGTGATCCTCTGAGGGTGATGATGGCACAGGAACAGAAGATACATGCGCAGCTATCTGCTTTCCCACAGGAGAAAGTATGGAAAGAAGAAAACCAAAAGTAAATAAATCAAAGCTATGGGAATGTAGCTTCCTAAGTGAGAGCATCCCAGAAACCCAGGCCATTAAAAGACTGGCTATCCACAAGTCTGGGAGGATGACCTACTTTAACTCCCACACTGGGAAAGCCAAAATTATATCAAGCAGCAGAATTCAATAGGATGAGATCTGTTTTCCCTTTCCTTACCTCCCATACTGCAGTGTTCTGGATTTGTTTGTATTTCTTTGTTTGTGGTTTCCACATTGCAGGCAGTCCTTTGGCCAGACTTTGCTCCATCTAGTGGAAATACAAAGGACGGTCCAAAAGGGAGATGCCCACAGCCGGACCTCAGTCTGTCTGTTGTATGCCACTGAGTATAAAAGTCTCCAAGACCCATCGTCATTGCTCCCTGTCACTCAGTGGCTGCTCTTACTGTCTCTGCAGTTATAGTGGGATTGGTGGTCCTGATGATGTCCATAACTGGGATTATGGGGTAAGAAATGAACCCATGTCACTGCACCACATGGATCCTGATGGGCCCTTATTAGTCCCAACAATTTAAGGCAGGAAAGAAAGAGGACCTCTCAGGCATATGGATGGCCAGAAATTCAAAAGGCAGTTGGAATTTTGAATTCAAAGCCATCTAAGATAACCACAGTATCCATAAAGAGTCGCCAGCTAGTGTCCCAACACCCACCATGAGCTATATCCTGGGGCCTGAAAGCGAAGGCTCTCCTCTAGACACAGCTTCCCTGAGGTCCAAGAGAGTACGCTTCCCTCGTGGTGACCTTGAGAACACCTAATGGTTTCTGCAGGCTGAGAGTGTGTGAGAACAAACCAACGTTCATGAGGCCAAAATGAGAGTACAGCCAAGACTTGGAATGGGGAAAGGAAAAAGTTCTAAGAACATGACTCAGTTCAGTTTGATTATGGGACCAGAGGGGATACTGAGAAAATAAAGTAACTGGCCATCAATTTCACTGGGCAAAAACAAATATATTCTTCAAATGGAAACCACAAGGGCAGACCAAAGCAAGGGGAAAGAAAGTTCAAGACTGGGTGACTAAGGGAGGCTTACCTGCTTACTGAATCACAGACTAAAAAAAATGTGCTTCTTTTCAAACTGTTTGATGTTGGCTGACAAAGAAGAACTGTCTGGTAACATATATCAACAAATCTGAGAGTAATCAAGATTCTGAATGTTAAAGCATTTAATTACACTTCATAATGCTATCCTGTCTCTCCATAGAAAGGCTGACCTCAAGCCCTGTGATAACGAGCAAGAACCAGTGAGAAGCTAGGCATTCTCCACCTTGGAACTGCTCGCATTTGTGGTCCAACAATCTGTTGTGGGAGACTATCCTGAGCATTGTGGGATGCTGCAAAGAGTGGACATTTCAGTAAACATTTGCTGGATTCTACTGAAAGGATTTAAAGATGTTTAGCAGCATCCTTGGCCTTCACTCAGTAGATGCCAGCAGCACTCCCAAGTTGTGACAAACGAAAAAAGTTTCAGGACAGTGACAAATGTCCTCTGGAAGGGGCAAACTGTTCTCAACTGAGAACCACTATTCTAAACACATAGGTTCACCATGAAAAGTTACCTACATAGCTAAAAAATCACAGGGAACAAACAGAAATCCAGATTTAGAACAGAATCAACGAAGACACTCTCAAATCTCAGTTTCTGAACTCAGTCTGGGAACTGACACTAACTTACCAACCACAATGCACTCTAAGAACCACCAACAATAAAAGTAGTGATGTTATTATATTTAATACCATTAAATATAGTCCAAGAGTCTTACATATACTATGTCTTTTCACCTCACAACAAACCCATAAAGTTTGCACTATTTTTATTCTCATTTTACAGATGAGGTATCTAAGGTACAAAAAGGTTATTTGCTCAAGAATAGTAAGTGAGAGTCAGGTTTCAAGCTAGGTGGTCTGCCCCCACAGTTCATTCATGATTTCATCACTATGTCAGACTATGCTCCACCCCCATGCTGGAAAGCTGTTAGATCTGCATCTTCTAATATGTAGTCAGTAGTCACATGTAGCTATATCATTTAATTTAATCAAAATTAAATATCATACCACTTTGGAAAACAGTCTGGCAGTTCCTCAAAAGGTTACATATAGCATTACCATATGACCCAGCAATTCCACTGTTATACAATTTAGTATTAATCGGCCATAAAAATGAATGAAAAACTTGATACATACAATGACATACTGATCAATCAACAAGGATGACTCTTAAAAACATTACGCTAAGTGAAAGAAGCCTGTCACAAAGGCCCACATAGTATATGATTCCATAATAGGCAAATCCATAGAGACAGAAAATAGATTAGTGGTTGTCAGCCGCTGGGGGAGGAAGGGGTAGAATGGGGAGGGCCTGCTAATGGCAATAGGGTTTCTTTTGGGGGCGATGAAAATGTTCTAAAGTTAGATAATGGTGATGGTCACACAATTTTGTGATTTACTAAAAAGCCATTCATGTACACTTTCAAAGGGTGAATCCTTTGACGGGTAATTATATCTCCAAAATGCTGATATAAAAAATTAAATGTCATTAAAAATTCAGTTCCTGTTATCCTAGCTGCATTTCGAGTGCTCAACAGCCACATGTGGCTAAGTGGCTACAAAAATAAACGGTGCAGATATAGATCACTTCCAACATCACAGCAAGTTCTACTGGACAGCACTGCTTCAATGAATGGATAAAAGGCCTCCTTACCACCTAACCACAGTCCATCTTTCAAGTCTTACCTACTTTCACATTCCTTAACACACCCACATACGGAGTTTCCGCCACAGACTACATGCCACCTCCCAACGCTTGCTCCATTTTCGCTTTCATACTGCAATGGGCTTTCCCCACCTTCCCGGTCCACAGATACCCTACTTATTCTTATCAACCTTTAAAGCCCGCCCAAATGCCTCTTCCTCCCCGAAACTTTCCCTCGATCCCCACCTTCCCCTGGTCCCAGCAAAATCGGTTGCTCCCACTGGCCTTTGTTTGCATTTCCATTACAGCATTGATCCCTCTGGATTACAAATCATTGTGTGCATTATCTGCCTTTCCCACAAGATTACCAGCTCCTTGAGGACAGGGATTCTGTTGTTACTCATCTGAGGGTTCCCAATGCCTAGCGATAACAGCTGCAAAGAGCAGACCTTTCAGTAAATGTTTGCTGAATTCTACTGAAAGGATTTACAGAAACAGCAAGGTATTGATTTTGACAATTGCTCACTCTGGTGTGTAAAGCGGACTGAAAATTAGGGAAAGGGGATTAGAATCTAGAAGTTTCTTGTCCCACTATTCTGTAAGGAGCGATGGCGATTGCACTGAAATGCCATTTTTAAGAAAGAAGAGTGAAGTAGGGCTTCCGGATTGACCGCTGGGACAAGGAGGTGAGTAAAGGTGGGGGTGGGGAGCAAATGGGTATACTTAATTGAGGGATGTGGTATAAAAAGGAGCAGGAACTAGTGTCTCATCCAACTCGAAGTTTTAAGTGTGGCAGAGGAAAGGTAAGGACTGCATCTCTAGAGATTTGTGTCCAGGCCACTGGCTGAGTCACTTCATGGAAAAAGACTTTTCTACTAAAACTTTATGTTAAATAATAGTCAGACTTTTCTGGTTGTATCTAACTAACAATAGAAAGAAATTATGTATCTCAATCATAATTTATTTGGAAGAAACAAATGCCAAGGCCTTACTCTTTGGCAATGTTACTGTTTTTTTAATTCCTTATGGATTCAAGGAACCACACCTGAGTTGCAGTGACCAATAGGAGAGTTAAGTCTAAGATCCTAATCATAGAAAAGGTAATGAACCCTCCTGGGCCAAGATGGCAAGAAATGGCTGTTCCAGTGCAGGGCTAGTAAGAAGGAAAGCAAGCCACCTAATAACGTGTATTTCTGATAGTAAATGCATATGTAATAAAAAAGTTGTATTTGATAGAGCCATTTCCAGAGGAAAAATGCAATGAGGTACCCATAAATTTCAATACGAAATGAGTACGGAGAGTCCTCAATTCAGAGTTAGCCAGAAACCATTTGTTGAAATAAGGACAGTTGAGTACCTACCTGAAGTACATCCTATGCCAAAATAGTCCATGAATTCTTTTTCTTTACAGATTTCTACAAGCCAAAAATCAACAAAAAGCAAACCAAAAACCAACTTGACTAAGTTGCGGTGGATTCAGTTAATAATTATATAACTACCATTCCAAAAGCCAAAATTCACGACAAAAATCTCACTATAGATTAGTACTCTCTGACAGAGACAGGGGTATGAGTTGGGGGTGGAAGTGTATGGGGTGAGGGGACAGGAACAGGGAGACTACTTATTACAAAAACCTTCCTTTCTCTCCAGGAACTGTAACCACATAATAGCTGCTGGTCAATGCTCGCATCCATTCAAACGGAACAAAGTACAAAAGCCACCTTGTCCCCAAAATAAGTACTGGAAGTGCCAAAGAATAGATAAGAAAATGGCCTGTGATCAAACAAACATTGAAATCGCTCCCACATCTTCTCGCCACCTCCCAGGTGCGCATGTTGTGGTAAAGAACCTCCCCTTGTCATCCTTATTCTTGCTAAAGAAATAGATGTGTTTCCCACCGTTGACTCGGAGGCCCACCACTGCTCTCCACTGGGATGATGCAGTCCCCAGGCCAGGGCACCCACCTCCAAAGGCTCCAAGGTTCCTAAATCAACCCTCCAGCAATGTAATTTATTGGTTATTGGAAACAGCTTTTAGAAATACTTCTAGAAATAGAAACGTGCAAAGGAAAAGCCACAGTTTGCTCTATTGTTTTGTTCTGTCGGCATCTGTATTTTTTAACTTTACCAGTCCTGAGGGTTATAACTTTTCTAACAAAGAAAATTTATTTCTCCTGCCAGTTTATGATTTTAACTGGGAAAAAAAAAGAACCCTAACAAAACTTGAAAGGTCCAGACCTAGAAAATGGAATACACTGGCCAGAAAATAAGCTCTATTCCTTTCTCATGTTATTACTAATATACATAAATGTATTCGAGAGGAGGCACAGGATACTTCAACAGACAAGTTATGGTATAGCCATACAATGGAAAACTGTCCGTCCATAAAAAGGAATAAAGCACTGGTCCGTGCCACAATGAACCTCAAAAACATTATGCTAAGTGAAAGAAGCCAGAGACAAAAGATCACATATTGTAGGATTCCATTTCTATGAAATATCCCGAATAGGTAAAGCTATAGACACAGAAAGCAGACTGGTGGTTGCCAGTGGCTGGGGGAAGGGGAGAAGAGGGAGGAACTGCTTAATGGGTAGGGGGTTTCTTTTCCAAGTGATGAAAATGTTTTGGAACTAGATAGAGGTGGTGATTGCACAAAACTGTGAATGTACCAAACACCAATGAATTGTTCTCTTTAAAATGGTTAAATGGTTTTAAATAGTTTATGTTATGTGAATGCCATGTCATGTCATTTAAAAAATTAATTTTTAAAATAGAGGATACTAATGGGCAAAACAAAGATGCATATAGTACATGAATAGGTACCCCATAAACTCCTAGGGAAAAGATAAATATTTCTGTTGGCACTTTGCTTCTACTCTTGATCACAAAAAGTTCAAGCACTAAGCTGTACAGTCTCTGCCATCATGCCGTGTGTGTGTGTGTGTGTGTGTGTGTGTGTGTGTGTGTGTGTGTGTGTCTCTTTCTGAAAAGACAGAGAAGTGAACAGAAAGTGAAGAAAACAGAATGGGCCTGGCCAAATGAAAGGGAAGGAGGGGCGATTCCCCCTACTGCACCCCACCCAACTTGGCACCAGGAGTAACGCTCCCATTAGGGTTTCAAAATGCCAGCAAGAGCTGGAATCAGCACAAGCCAGCTTCTTGCCTGGATAAAAGCAAGCCACCCAGCAAGAAGAGCTGGGGTGCTCCATTTGCTGCCCGTACTGGCATCAGCATCACCCTTTGCTCAAAAGCCTTGAGCTGGCCCAGATCAGCACCAGTGACTGGCGCTCCCAGGCCAGCCAGCCTGGCAGTAAGAGCTTATCAGAGCTCAAGTGGACCCTTCTCCTGAGGAGTCCCGGTCTACTTCATCCCACATGCCTTCCAAGAGTGTTGCCTCCAACCACGTAACTCCAACATCATTAAAAATGGTGCCCTCAGATTTTTTTCCTGTCCAGCCTGAAATAAATATCTTCTCAGCCCCTCCTCCCTCTCAGGCCAGCACAATAGTCCACATACCCTAACTCGCACAGACGTACACGCGGCATCGCTACCTAGACTTGCTCCACCGGGGGACACAAAAGAACCTCCAATGCCCTAGGTTGGCACCACTATCCAATCATGGTCTTCCCTGCCCACCTGACCTAACTGCCATCCCAAAGCCCCCTCACTCGTCTGGCACTATGCCTCTGCCACCTCCCTAACATCAAAACAGGTGTCCCTCAGCTAAACATCGACGCCCCCTTAGAGCCTGTCCACTCCACGCATGGATGTCCCTCTTGGGACCTGTAGACTCTTGGCAACAACACTCCTTCAGCCCTCTTCAGCCAGGCGGCGACGCCATCTCCAGCCCCCTCTCCAGCCAGGCCTCGACGACCCCCAGGCCCCAGCCTGGCGCGGACGCCCCCTCCCCCTTACCTGCGGGGGTTCAGCCCTGGCTGACAGGGGGCTGGGCAGCGCCTGGAGGAGCAGGAGCGCCATGCCACCCAGGAGCCTTCTCCTCTCCATCCCCCTCCTGCTCCTGCTCCTCCGCCACGGCGCCGCCACCTCCCTCCTCCTCCCTCTCCTCCTCTTCCCTCTTCTTCCTTCTTTCCTTCTTTTCCTGTTTCACTCTCCCCTCCCGCTTCCGGCTCTGCTCCACCCCGCCCCGGCCTAAACACCCTCCCAGACACTGGGGAGGTTCTCTAGTTCCAGAGTTTCATTGGCCTCTGCCCTTCATCCATTGATCAAAATAGCTGTCGATCAAATCGAAGTCCCGCCCCCAAGGCAACAGATGACTTGAGGGATCCAGCCAATGAAAAGTAGGAGGAAGCTGGGCCATCTTGAGTGTTGCGAGGCAGTGTAAATACATCCCACTCCCCAGAGAGTGGCGGAAGTGGCTCCAATTGGGGGCGGGGCCACCTAGAACGTGTGTATTGAATGCTACTTCAGATACAGCCATCTTGAGTGTGGCGGAAGTAATGTATTTCCACAGTTTGGCAAAAAGAGAAAGGGTATAGTGTTTCTAGAGGCTGTTGCCAAAAAGCTGGTGGTTTTTATTTTTATTTTTTTTAAGAAGGTAACGCAGCGCTCCTAAGGAGGAAAACGACTGCAATCTAAAATCTTTCTATGTCTTTTGTCTTGAAACAGCCTCACTACTTCTGGTCTCCCACTGTCCTATCAGTAGCTTAAGTCAACTTAAATTCCCAATGAAATAGTATCTTTACCTGAGGCACAGTGCTTTGTCACCCCAAGTTTCAGGGACACAATTCTACTGACTGTACTTTAGAAATAGCTCTGAAGTCACTCTCATTTCTTCAATCCATGTTCTTATCTTTCGGCTAAATACAAATGGTCTCCCTGCTGCCCTGCCAGTTGCAGTTCTTCCCTCCTGAATTCCTTTCACACACCACAGCGAGGGTGCTCTACTACACGCACACACACAAAAATCAATGTCTCATGACTTTTCCTCTTAAAATACCTAAACAACCTACAGGCTATATAATCCAAACTTCTCAGTTTAGTCCTGTGTCCTGGTTCCTGCATTCTTTATCTCACTCTCTGCCACCCACACATTCTCCCACACATTTTGCTCATACTAAAACACTTAAGAGATCTTCAGTGTGCTGTGCTATATAGTACACCTAACTTCATTTATATATTGCACATACAGTTCCCTGTTTATAAACTCCTAGTTCCCACCCCCTTGTTTCTTCTGGATTCACATAACACTCCCCTGACAGTGTAATCTGTATCTGCCTGGCTCACTTCTTCTACTAAATCTGCAGCTTTTTGTATGGCATACCAGGTCTTACTCATTTTTTAAGAAATCGCTACAACATCCTATACCCAGTCAGGACCCAATCATATAACCTTAATGTTGGTAAAATAAATGAACAAATGAAGACCTATGGCAGAGAAGCCAGCTGCCCGTAGCTGCTAATTTCCTCTCAAAAACCTGCCAAAGCATTAAACAGCCTCACCCAGTTAGTCCCATTGAGTCTACAAGGAGTTTGTTTTTGACTTAAATAGTGCCAAAGCAGAAAACAAGAATGAGAAAATTGGTTTTGCCCCGGCAATGAGAATTTCCATAGTTCTGCCTCTCTCTTGATCCTGCTTCCCCAAGTGCTGCAAAATGTGACAAGTGTTCTTGCCAATGCCAAGTTTATTAGAAATTCATCCCACAATCAAGCTTCCAAGGGGAAGAGAAAAGATTGAGTACTAAGCAAGGGCCCAATTATTTTCACAGAACAAGGTCTCAACCCTGGCCTTAAGGAATATTTCCTCCACATAAAGACTAGGTATCTTCATTAGGAAACCTTAGTGGTTTCAATTTGGCAAGCACAGAGGATTTTATCCCAACTTCTCTTTCTCCCTTTACCTGAAAGCTCAAAGTGAGCTATTGGACAGGACAGACACTAAACCCTGCAGTCTAGTCTACATTAGCACTTCCCACACCAAGGTATTTTAGTTACTCTAATCTTTCCACATCCCACAGGAGCCAGCTCAAAGAAAGCCTTACAAAATGGAGTTGAGATGCAGTTTCAGTGAACACTTTTAAATGTGCCTCTGAACTATAGCCACTACATACTCCAGACTTTTCCAAGAGTAATTGTCTATGAAAACAGGAGGAATGCCAGGAGGTTCAAGGAGCTGGGAAGGAAAGGGAATGTTTGATTATTCAAAGAACACCAGTGTGGAACTGCTTCTGAGCTCTGGTGAGGTTTTTCCTATTTGCCTTTGGAAATGAGCAAAACTGAAGCCAGATCTCTTATCCTAAGAAAGCTAGCTCAAAGACACAGACCGTTCTGTTCAGACATCAACTAAAATCAAATTGCATGCGGTACAGCATGGATGAACTTTGAAAACATTATGCTAAGTGAAAGAAGCCAGACACGGGTCACACACTGTGTGATTCCATTTATACGAAATGTCCAGAGGAAAAAAATCTATAGAGACAGAAAGTGGATTAGGGGTTGCCAGGGGCTGAGAGGAAGGGGAATGGGAAGTGACTGCTGGTGGGTATAGAATTCTGGAATTAGATAGTGGTGATGGTCACATAATTCTGTGAATATACTAAAAATCATTGGGGGTAATTAAAATGTCCTGGAATTAGATAGTGACGATGGTCATACAACTTTGTGAGTATACAAAAAACCACTAATTGTATGTACACTTTAAAAAGATGAATTTGTTATACAAATTATATATTAATTTTAAAAAATGAGGGAAAATCAAATGACAGCCAGTTATTTGACCTCAGGGAGGCCCTCTCTCTTTAGAGCAGAGATCCTTAAGAGTGTGGTCCCCAGAGCAACAGAATCGCCCGTCACTGGAAAATTACCAGAAATGCAAATTCTCAAACTCCACCCCAGGCCTACATAATTGGAAATTCTGGGGATGGGGCCCTACAATCTGTTTTAACAAGCCTTCCAGGTGATCCTGATGCATATTTTTAAGAACGATTTCTCCAGGGGAAACTTTGTGTAAAGGGTCAGAGAATAAATATTTTAGGGTTTGTACACCACATACATTGGGTCTCTGTCACAGTGTTTTTATTTCACAACTCTTTAAAAATATAAAAACCATTCTCATTTTCCAGGCACATAAAAACAGGTAGCAGACAGATTTGGGCCCTTGAGCCATGGTTTGCCAGCTCCTGCTTTGAGGCAACACAGCTCCCATTCTAAGAGACTTCTGCAGCTTCTAGCAAAGACAGGTGGATTTTTCCTCAGTAATAAGCAAAATAAACAATGGCCGCCCAGCTTCAGACAGGCAGGTCCTCTTAGAGTTGTGATATCCTTTTCCATGCCAAGGACAAAGGCCAGAACCTGCTTTTCATTCAGGCATTATTAACTCAGTCTGCAGACAGCTTGGTGTGCTATTTCAAGAAATTTATTCGATTCACAGTGATATCCTTTGAATGATCAGTAAATTCTACTAGACAACTTATACAGACATCCACCCCAGGTAAACCCACAACAGTTCCCTAGAGAGCTTGAGAAATCACCTACAGCAGCCAAGTTGGGAAGGGCAGTGGCTGTGCTTTGTTGTGTCCTTTAAGGCTTTTTGGTCCTCGCTGATTTCCTCTTAGAGGAGTCCAAATAAAACTTCCTTTTCCTGGTCAGTACACACCAGTCTTTCTTTGGTGTTTAACCCAACAGGCTGAGGAAAGGAGGCAGCCAGGAAATTATACCCATTAAAATGTGTGGCTAACGTTTACATACATCCTTTTTACTCACAGTTAGTAGAATTATCTTTTAAACACACAGAAGTAAAATCGGACATGGTTTCCCAGCAGGATATCAAAGTTAGTATCACTTGACAGGGCTTGAAGCCCTGTGGAACTCTGCTGCCTCACACAATGACTTTTTTTGGCACAGAGAACTCCTGGGTGCCTGATAAACTCAAGGTTAGCAGTACTCCCGAAGAACCTTTCCAACTGGGGCAGTGGGGAGGAGGATGAGGAAGAGTGGAGATGAGCCCCAAGGTGACACTGACTAGGCCCTCCCCCTTCCTGAGTTGGCTAGAACTGCATGGATAAAGGTTCTATAGCTTGAGAGATAATGAGGAAGGGAAGAGGAAAGAAAGGTAGAAGCTTCTTTGTCCCAGGAGCTCTTCCTCAATCCTGGCTAGAACCAGAAGCCCAAAGACTTCCTAATTTTTCCAAATGTTTTGCTTGAGTGTCGCCCTCATGCCCCACCAACTTCTCTCTGTAGGGGACTCAGCTCCTGGTCTCCAGGGGATGAGAGTTAAGCGGGGAGCTGATAGAAGACTTGGTCTTTCTCCCCTTGTTCACTTTCATCCCCTGGAGCCCAATAAACCAAGTGCCTGAGTAGAAGCAGGAGGCACCCTCGCGCCCCCGACTACCACCACCGCACGCAGACCCACCCTGGCCTTCCGGCCCTGTTGGCAAAGAGGAAGGGGGGCACAGGTCTACACAGCAGGTAAGGAGGAGCCTGGTGAATATGGGTATAGACTGGTCCTTGCTGGGGTAGGGCATTTAGAGACCCTTATTGAAGTAGACGTAAGGTACGAGTTCTCCATACTTGGCCTTGATGGTGTCTTGGAGCTCTGGTTCCAGATAGGAAACTGGCAATTTGCTGAGAAGAGAGAAGGGGGTTATGAGCCTGCCACCTGGATAACAGCAGCAAATTACCCTTAGATAAAGTCCAACTCGAATGCCCCCTCTAAGAAACCCTTTCCAATTTCTCCATCAGAATTAGTAATGGCCTCTGTACACCACAATATGTTACTTTTACCTCTGTTCAGGCCTGACTGGGTTCTCTCGGCACTAAGCTTCCATCTTCTCCACAAGATTACAAGCAAAGCTCTCAGAACTCAGGGAATGCCCAGCAGATGACTGCTGAGTTGACTAAGGGGAGACTGGCATCATCTTCTCAGTACACATCCAAGCTACGCCTGGGCTCCTGGAGCTAGTCCTTCTCCCCAACCAAGTCTGACGCTTCCCTTCCCCTTGCCTTCCTCCCTTTTCTCCTCACCTCCCCTTCCATGACATGCAAGTGGAGAGGTCCAAGTGATCTGGCAAACATGAGCCAAAATCAGTACCTGTCCCCTTGTTCAGTCTCAAAGCCCAGGCAAGAGAGATGTACCCACCCAGCAGGGACAGCCCCTTGTTGTTTCCCCCACCTTCTCTCCAAGGCAGTCCTTGCTCCCCTGGGAGGGAGCAATTCATCCCTCTGCCCCTTAGCATGTGCCTGGTTTCCATTCATATGGGCTTAAGAGGCCCAGAGTTAAGGCCGATGGGCACTTGTCCCTGGACAAATACTGCCCTTCCTGCCCCTCCCCCGCTCCTTCACGACAGCAAGCAGGTCAGGGAGGGCAGAGACAGGACATCTGGCCAAACAAAGTGAGGCATGAGCAGCTGATACCATTTCTGCGGGAAGAGCCCACATGCCACCGGCACCATGAAGATGAGGCTGAAAGGAAGGAGAAACCAACGTGTTAGGGGGCATCTCCCCACGGGCCCTCCCACGCCCTGTCCCTGGGGCCCTCGCAGCGGGCAGAGACGCTCCTTCACCTGGCCTGCTTCCCACAGCACCTCTCCCTCCACCCCTTCTCCAGCCTCCCAGTGCCAGGACGCTCATTTCGGCACAGGATAAAATCAGTCCCAACGCCCCCATCCACCCCTGTCATTCAAGCAGATGAAGAAGACAACGATGTCCCTGGGGAGTGCGAGCAGCAGCCCTAAGGACCACAGGCACCCGCTGATGTGCAGGGAAAGCAGCGAGGGGTGTGAACCCTGAGGTCCTGCTCCTCTATTCTGTGAACAGCTGGACGTCAGAGAACAGTAAAGGGCAGGGTTTTTCCAACTTCGATGTGCCTACGGACAGCTCCAGGGGCTTGTAAAAATGTAGACCTGATTCAGCAGGTCTGGGGAAGGGCTTGAGAGTCTTTATTTCTAACCAGTTCTCAGATGTGGGTCCAGGACCATGTCCTCCAGGAGTCTTAACAGACCTGGGTTCATATCCCAGCTTTGCTGCTTACTAAACGAGCAGTCTGGGCACATCACCTCTGAGGCAGCAGAGGGAGGACAAGAGTGCCTACTTTGCAGGGTTAGTGTGAAGACCTGATAACACATGTACAGCACGCAGCCCCTGGTAACTGCTCATTCAGTGGTAACTCAATAGGCAGAAGATAGCATAGCACGTTAGACTGCCGAGGACCAATCACGGCTCCAGCAATTACCAGCTATGTACCCTGGGGCAAGTTCCTTCATCTCTCTAAGCCTCAGTTTCTTTTTTTGTAAAAGATGATGATGACAGTATATATACCTCCAGGGCTGAGGTTATTAAGTGAAGTTATAGCTGTGAAGCATTGGCACAGAGGGCACTTTCAGTCAATGATAGTTGTTGCCACCGTCATTAGCCCTGTAGCCCTGCGAAACACAATTAATGGTAGGACATGTCCAGCCGATGGCAGGCACCTAAGATGCTGCCATGACGGGGGGTGTTTTCCTCCTGGGTCAGGCTGGGACACTTGACAGCCCCAGGCTGTGACACTTGACAGCCCCAGGCTGTCACATCATTTTTGTCTCTTCATTTATTTTATCTATTTATCTATCTGTTTTATTGAAATATGACTGACATAAAACATTGTACGAGTTTAAGATGTATGTGTGGATTCGATATATTTATATATTACAATGACACCTCTATCACGTCAAATAATTATCATTTCTTTTTTGTGGTAAGATTGTCTCATCATTTTCGTCTCTTCTTAAGGCTTGAAGTCACAGGGGAGATCTTGGGACAGGAGGGCACCCAAGCACTCTGCTTCTCATACGGATGTGTGCATGAACCCTAGGCAGCCCGACACCCTCCAAAAAGATGGGGCAAGAGCTCTCCAGACGGGCCACAGGTGTTCTGAGCCTGGGTACCTTGGAAGTCAGGTAAAGGAGTCCATGTTCTCCAACAAGGGTGAAACAAGAAGACAGATCTTGGGTGCCTCAGCCACCGGAGAACCCAAACCAAGAAAATACATTACTCACAAGCACCCAGACAGCGTAACCTGCAATGGCGCGTGCAGGACCTTGACTTTCTGCATAAAAACAAAAGAAAGACCCACATGGGACTTATATACCTTAAGGTGAACCCCACACCTGTCCCACCTGCCCTGCCACCAATCAGCCAGCTAGACACCCACAGGTATGCACTGCTTGCCCTGAAGGGGAGAAGGGGCTCTCCTTGCTCTTCACAGACAAGATCGAACAACCGGCTGTGGTGTCTAAAGTGGGCAGCCGGTGGGGTCTGGTACAGGCTCTACGTGGGTGGGATGAAGGCTGGTAGCTAGAGGGAAGGATGAGGTGATCAGGAACTCCTGCGTGTGGTTGGGGGACTCTGGGCAGGGAAGAGGCAAAAGGGAACACCACTCACCTTCATGAAACGCAGCTTCTCCAGCCTTTCCATGATGACCGGCAGCAAGACTGAAAGAGACCAGCAAGAAGCTAGGAAGACCTGTAAGATTCTCCTTAAGACCCCTTTCCCAAGTCAGATCAGGGACTGAATGATTCCCCCTCTCTCTCCAGAAGTTCCAGAAAATACTTCTCATTTGGGGGAAATATGGCAGCCTGTCCCCCAAGTCCCAGCAGAAGGGTGCTTCTCACACTTCTCAACCTGCCCACCTGCAATAACAGCACATGTACTGCAGGCCCAAAGTGTCCTTCTCAAAACTCAAAACTATCCTTGAAGGCTCATGCAAACAGATTATGTACCCTACTTTCTAACGTGCCCTTGCTGGAGGCACAACCAGTAAAGGGGGGTTATTTCCTCTACCACAGTCTCCTCACACCCCGCACTGTGTTCAGCATGTTGAAAGTACTTAAGAAATATTTGTTGACTGAAAAGAACTTTCTCCCCCAAATCTCTGATTTTTACTGATGTTTTAGGAACTACAGTGTGGTTCTCTCATGGCTTTCAGCACTCAAGCAAACCAGCTAGAGAAGCATGGCTGTGGAGGCTGGGGTCCCACCTCCCACCCAAAAGCTGAGTGAGGCTGAGGCCTTCATCATGTGTTCCAGGCACCCCCAGGATGGGAAGGCTTCTCCATCTTACTCATGCCAGGGGCTGCCATGGTGATCCGAGAAATAACCACTTGGGTGATGCCGATGGCTGCAGCTCTCTGAGGGCAGAAAAGATTAAATTGTCAGAAATGACCTTATCCTGTATCCATGGGCTGCACCAGAGGGCTGGGTCAGGGTCACCACCAAGTCTGAGCTGGTAAAGGGGAAGGGTTGGACCTGCCAGAGGCTGAGTAACCTCACCAGATCCTCTCCCACCCAGCCAGAGTTTTATGGCTTCAGTACCAGAAATGATGGAGAAAGGACATGAGAAATGTCCTAATCAGGGAAATGTAGAAAAAAATCAATGGGAATGAGAATGGAGTCAGGGGTAGCCTATAACGGAGCCCAGGCCTCCTGACCACTATGGACAGGACGGGACTCGAGAGGAAATTCCCTCCTCCCACCCAGAGAAATGCCTCTGCTTACCCGGGAATGACCAATTTCATTGTGGTTCGTGTCCTTCACGCAGATGCCCTGGATGAGTTCCCTAAACAGAGACAGGAGTTGCTGGACTTGGGAAAGGGGTGCTAGAAGCCTGCCAGTGATGTGTCACACCAGGGAACCAAGGGCTCTCGAGTGCTAGGAAGCCACCTCCTGCAGCCTGGCCCTGTGATCGTCCTTCTGCGCTCCAGTGAGGGCTATCTCAGAAGTGACCTAGGACAGTAGCTAAGAGAGCTAGCCCTACACCCAGAATGCCTAGGTTGAATCCTGAAACTGCAGAGTATGTGTCTCCTCTTGAGTCCTCTAAAGACTCTTCATCTGCAAAATGGGGATAATCACAGCACTCACTTCATAGGACTTGGTGAGGATTAAACGGGATAATGCCTGCAACGTGCTTTCTTAGTCCAGTGTCTGACACTGAGTGACTGCACCATCAACAGTAGTTGCTCTGGCTGTTATACTCAGGCCAGTTCTTGACATTACTCAAGCCAAGACTGGGTAAGTGGCTGGGACTCATTCATTTGTTGGGAAGGAGGAAATGGATGGGAGGAAGAAAGAGGAGAGGAGCAATGTGTACGCACAACTATTCTGGTAGTGTGCTCTTTCTGCCAGGGTGATAAATTTCCATTTACTAGTAGTCCCAAGAAAATGCGGCTTGTAGATATTAGTGATGATGATGAAGATGAGGATGACAACAGTAGCAATAACAGCTAACACTTATGTTGCATTTGTTACATTCTAGATACAATTCTGAGGGCTTTGCATGCATTACATCATTGAATCTTTTAACAGAGGAACATCTATGCTTTCTCCTGTTAAGAAATAAGAACGTGAGACACATGGGTTTTTTCCTTTTACCTCTCCCGTTGCAAAGCTTAAAGCCAGGGTGCCTGGAAAACATCTATCTACTCCTCTGGCTTCTTTCAAAGCCTCTTGCTTCTGTTCTATCTTTGGACGCCTCGCTCTGCTACATTTTATTCTGTAAGCCATTCTCAGGGCTTTGGAAGTAGGCAGAGTTCATAACTTAAATACAGTTGCAGTTGAAAGGACTTGATCTAGTATAAAATCCCACAGGTCCACCCTATCACCCCCCATTCCACACCACCCAAAAAATGACTCCCATAACACTCATTACAGATTAAAATGAGTTAGCCGCCCCTCCTGTGGCCAACAGTGCTGGAGCAACCAATCCTCAGGGACCCTACAGGGGCATAGCCTCGCCAACTTCCCCACACCCACCTCAGCCCAAAGAAATCACCCACTGCCATGGTTTCTTGCCTTGGTTTCCCTGCTGACCTCGAGGCTTGTAGGTAGGAAAAGGGACCCCTGTACTCACTGCTGTCTCATCATTGGGATGTTGACACAGTTAGCAGCAGCCACAGCAGCAAAAGGCACCCAGCGGCCCACCAGGGGTGGAGCTCTCTGTTGGGGGAAGGAAACAATGGGAGTTATTCAGGCTCCCTGCAAGATGGGAGTAGAGGGGCTTAAGGACCATTAAACAAGAAATCCTATCTCACTACTGCCACACATTCGGACACCCATCTGGGAACCCAAACTCCCTCAAAGGCCAGAGAAAGACCAACCTGGGGACAGCCCCGCAGTATTTCCCATGACGTGGCTGGGCTCTGGCCAGCTCACCTAGACTAGGGGAAATGCCTAGTTTTTCCTAAGACTTTGCTGCCCCCTTGTGGCCACCAAGCCCACAGCAGCCCAGACAGTAAGTACCTTTGTCAACATGTTCATGCCCACAGCAGTGGCCACCGCGGTGGTTGTGGCTGTGATGTAGGAAAGGGCCATCTGCCTAGTGAAGGAAAGAGATGCTTGGGAGTAGGGAGTCCTGATAGCTCAGCCCTGATGACCCATGGCTTGAGTGAGAAATTCTGGAAATGAGGCTTCATGTCAGAGAAGCTCATGTGATCTGTCCCCAGTGTCGTCTTGTGACTTCTCCAAACTCACGATGCTCTAGCCCCCTGGGCCTCCTTTCAGTATTTTAAACATGCCAAGCCTTTTCTACTTCAGAACCTCTGCACACTCCTGCTCCCCATCTGGGGAATCCTTCCCTGGGCTTTTTTTTCCCAGAACTCAGCTGAAACGTCAGCTGTGCAGAAGGACCTCCCTGACCAGCCTGTCTACATAGACACCTCTCTGCTGTTCTCTATCTTGTCACCTGTTTATTTCCTTAATGGCAGCAATCACAATCTGAGATTATTGCGATCGTTTCCTTCAAAGACCTTAAACTCTGCAAGAACAGGGACCACACACATCTTACTCAAATGTATCCCCAGCACCTAGAACCATGCCTGGCACGTAAGATACACTCAAGAACTATTTGTACAATGAGTGTAGAAGAAAAGTCTGTAGAATTAATACATTTTGAATTGGTCTAGAAAGAAGATACTCTCTAGTTAGCCTAAGACAATACTTTCGAACCTGGAAAAGGGAGACTTGGTCACGTGCCCAGGGCAAGCCCCACCCAGGGAGGACTGACCACTCGGGAACCTTTTAGAAGGGCTGCTCCCTCAGAGGCAAAAAGACAGCCACCTGCTCCAGACCCACGTGGACAGCCCGGGGTTCAGGTCTCCTACCTGACCGACGTGGGGGAAGCTGCATTCCTGTTGGTGTAGTTGACTAAGGCATTGAAGGACTGGTTCACCCACTGCCAGAAGATGACCGCCGGCATCGTCCTACCAGCAAGGGAGGCCCGGCGAGGAGAGGGTGGAAGGGAGGGCTTGGTGTACATCAGTCAAACCACATTACCTGCTGTTTCCCAAACTGCTCCCATGCTGTTTTATGCACTTGGGCTTTTGCACAGGCTCACCCCTCTGCCTGGAATACACACACGTGCGTGCACGCACGCACGCACGCACACACTCCGTTCCACACGTGGTCAAATCCTGCTGTTTAAATCCTCCGTTCCATACGTGGTTAAATCATGTCCTCCTTGGAACCTGCTTTACCCTTACCCTGCCCTTCCTGAGGCACAGTCATTCCATGTCCCCTGGTCCCACAACTCCATATTCTCACCTCAGCCTACTACTTAGCAAACTGGGCTGTAACTGTTCACTTCTTGGTCACTTCAACAAAACTAGGAGCTCCTTAAGGGAGGGACTAAAGTCTTTATATTCTCGACACCTGGCTCAATAACTGGACAAATGAATGCATGAGGGAGGGAAGGGGAAAGAAGGAAGAGGGGGAGGGGGAGGAGTCCTACACCCAGCAGCTACAAAGTGTATTCTCTCTCAACTGGGCTGAAAGGGTCTTCCTAATTTTTTACTGGGATATTACAGTATAAAAATACATTAAATTCATTGTTGAAGAAGTATTTCTTAAAGAAGGAAATAGAATAGCTTATTTGTTGAGAGTTCTAGAAAGGAACGCATCAGTCAAAATCCAGGCACCCATATATTTTGGCTGTGTAAACTTGGGCAAATTATATAACCTATCTAGAACCTCAGTTCCTTATATATAAAATGGAGATGATAACAGTACTCTCTGTAGGATTGTCAAAGATATTAAAGGAGGCAATATATGCAAAGAATTTAGCATGGTGCCTGGTATCTGATAAGGGATCAATAAAGATGGCCATAATTATGATTGTAATAGGGCTCCCTGACTAGCTGATCCAAGCGGCTTACACCTCCCACTTCCTTGCTCCTGGGTCCCACCTGTAGAACTGAAGCATGAAGCCCGTGATGATCATACCACCAGGGACCTGAAAGGACATCCGTCCAATGACGTTCATCTTCTCCCCAGTGTCAGGGTGGAAGGCCGAGTCATAGAGCTTCTTGGCATACAGCAGCTGCTCCACCTGGGTACCTGGGGGCACAATCCCCATCCTGCCACCAAGGACAATAGGCAGAGTTACCTCCCTGCCCCCCAACCCCGAGTCATCCTGCTCTCATTTCTCCCTCCTTCCTGAGATCTTTGCCTATTTCCTCATCTTCAGTTTGCATCTCCTCCCTAGAGGACCCACCAATGTTGCCCCAATGCTTCCGGCCCCCTCCCATAACCGCTCACCTGCTCTTCTCCACCATCACCTTGGCCCAGTCCAGCTCCCGCTCTGGTACCAGGACAGTGCGGGGGTCTGTGATATTGAAAAAGTGCTTCACCCGCCCCAAGAAAGTGCACTGGTCCCAACGGGGGGCATCGATGTTAAAGTCAGACAGGTCGGCCTCCATCTCGTTCACACACAACTGTGGACTTAAGGAACACAGGGAAAATGAAGACTGTCGCCCAAATCAAAGCCTGCCCTGAGCACCTCCCACTGTGATGGACTGCCTGCTTTCACCATGAATTGGCCCCATCAAACCCTGTTTAGGAAGGCTTCAGTGAAGAGTCACCAAACTGAGCAATTGGGTACCAACATGTGTTTCCTGAGTGCCTACTGGTGGCCAGCCCTGTGCTGATCATGCTGTGGGGGAGACTGGACAAAGGGACAACACAGTGCCTGTCCTTGGGGAGATGAGTCTGACTGGGGAACAAGAGCCCACCGGTGGAACAGTATATAATATGTACAGCAACGATGATATAGGAAGTGGCGGGGTTGGGGGTGGGTGCCGGGGGAACCTAGTAATCAAAGGGGACTTCCCAGAAGAGGTGGACTGTGAGTGAGGCCCCAGCAGACAGAAGAGATTTATCTGAAGGAGGTAGAAGGCATGGGATCACACTGAAGGCAGAAATGATCACGAGTAAAGTGGAAATGAACATGACACAACGCCTTCGTCATTTAGTGTATGTGAGAGATCCCGGTCCGTGGCTATGTGTGAGGTGCCACACCTGCCCTCAAGGAGTTTCAGAATAGGAGGTAAACAAACAAGTAAATCGACAAGGACGGCAGTGGGAACAATGCTGCTGACGGACACTGGGAGCAGTGGAAAGCCAGAGACGAGGCATCCGGAACTGAGATGACCGTATCTCCCAGTTTGCCTGGGACTGTTGGCCTGGGGTAAGTATCATAGCACTCCCCCTACTCTCAAAAGTGTCCCAATTTGGATGATAAGTTACATGATCACCTTCTCTAAAATGGATGAGGGATTCTGAACACGCTTTGTATGTATAAGAAATAAACGATGTTTTGAAGGATGTGTACGAGTTAGACAGGTGGAAGAGCAGTATCTCAGGCATAAAGAGGAGCCAGCACTGAGAGCACACAGTGCACGTGGGGATGATGATAACATGTCACACTACTGAGCTAGTCTACACTAGACACTTTGCTTAGTGCCTCACATGTACTTTCTGAATCCATCTTCACCATTACCCTGTAAGATAATCTTTAATTTAATCCCATTTTATGGATAAGAAAACCAAGGTGCGGATAAGGAACTTTACCAAGTCACACAAGCATTAGCCATTGGCAGAGCCAGGACTTTAATTCAGCCTGATTTACTTCAGAACTCTCGTCTATAACGGGGTTCTGGAATCCATGACTCGAAAAGCTAAGGCAGGTCCGTCATGGAAGGAGCTTGGACATTGTCATTCCTATCCTCAAAATAAGAAAAAAGCTGAACAGACTACAAATCAACAATTCTTCTAAAACCAATCACAGAATTGAGGGCAAACCACCACCTCCAAATCTGGAGAGACAGGTAGATAGGTACAGAGAATCAGAGCTTATCAGGAGCAGAAGCCCCCCGGGGCAAGTACCATGGAAAACTTAAATTGTTATTGACAAATTGCTGGGAGCCTAGTGTCGACAAATGGGGATTGAATCTTGAGTGGGGGTGGAAGGGGTAGGCATCACTGTTTTGTGAGTTTTACCTCCTGGAGTCTACTAGGTTCTTTAGGTGAAGATCAGAAAAGAATCCTCTGCTGCTTCTGACAGAGAGATGGGGAAAGTAGCCATTTTGAAGTGTACCCAGAGCCCTCGGTCCTTAACGAGGCCTGTCTGTCCGCAAAGGAAACTTACCGGAACCTAATTGACTTGGGGGAAGGGAAATACTCAACTCCAGCCCTTTCTAGCCTTCCTGTCCTATCTGAAGGGAGTGAGGGGAGACTGAGAAGCACTTGGGAAGGTCCAGAGGTGCAAGCTTACTCAAAGACTGAGACCTGATCACAGGACTATAGAAATGCAAGTCTCAGACCTTACTTAAGAAGAAATCTCTAGAAACCCGAAGATAGAACGAGAAAAAATACAAGGATACCAGAGGAAATTTTAGTCTTTGCCAACTACAGATTTAGCAGATAGGAAACACAGCCTAGCTCCTTGCCAGATAAACATAAAACCTCATATATATCATACCTGACTTTTAGTTTGTAGAGACAGAGCAAGTATCAGAACCAGATGATAGAGATTTTGGAATTAATAAACTGGGAACTTCAAATAACTATAATTAATATGCTAAGGATGCTAACGGGAAAGTGGACAACATGCAAGAACAAATGGATAATGTAAGCAGGGAGATGGAAACTCTAAGAAAGAATCAAAAGGAAATGTTAGAAATAAGAAATATTGTAACAAAAATGAAGAGTGCCTTTGATGGGCTCATCGGTAGACTGGACATGCCTGAAGAAAGAATTAGTGTGCTTGAATATGCGTTGATAGAAAATCCCCAAACTGAAAAAAGAAAAAAGAAATAAAAAGCAGAATAGAATAGCCAAGAACCTTGGGATGATTACAAAAGGTGTAATAACATACACGGAATGGGAATACCAGGAGGAGTAGAGAGAAAAGACTATTTGAAGAATTACTATTTTCCAAAATTAATGACAGATACCAAACCACAGATCTAAGAGGCTCAGCGAACACCAAGCATGATAAATGCCAAAAAAATCTACACCTAGGCATAGGTGTAGATTCAAGCTGCAGAAAATCAAGACAAAGAAAATCAAGAAAGAAGCCAGAGGGAGGGAAAAAACACCTACTTAAAGGGGAGCAAAGATAAAAATTACATCGGACTTCTCTTCAGAAACCACGCAAGCAGGAGCAGAGTGAAATATTTAAAGTGTTGAAAGGAAAAAAACCCATCAATCTAGAATTCTGTATCTAGCAAAACGGTCCTTTAAAAATGACGAAGAAATAAGGACTTTCTCAAACAAAATTGAAAGAATTTGTCACCAAGAGGCATAACTTGCAAGATATCAAAAGAAGTTCTTCAGAGAGAAAGAAATATAGGTCATGAACTCTGATCTACATAAAGAATGTGAAAAAGGAATAAATGAAGGTAAAATAAAATCATTATTTTTCTTATTCTAATTGTTAACAGTTAACAGATAAACAGTTCATTCAAAATAATAATAGCAACAATGTATTCAGTGGTTGTATCTGTGGATAAGTAAAATGAATGACAGCAACAATATAAAGAATGAGAGGAATTGGGAATACTGTTGTAAGGTATTTGCACTATCAGTGAAGTGGTATAGTGTTATCTGACAGTGGACTTGAATTAGTTGTAAATGTATATTGCAAACTCTAGGGCAATTGGTATACAAGTTTTCAAAAGTACCACCAATATGCTGAGAGGAGAGAAATTGGAGTCATACGAAAAGCTAAGGCTTTTGAACTTTTGTCTGAAAATTTCAGGACGCCATTAAAAGATTTTAAGAGTGGCAAGATCATTTGTGAAGTTTAGAAAGAACACTCTGGGCAATCACGTGAGAATGGACATGATGTAGTAGGACCTCACAGGAGGCAGAGAGACCAGCTGGAAGGGAACCCCAATAATCCAGGCAAGAGGTAGGTCTCAAATGAACCTAGATGCACCGAACACAGAAGAGAACCCAAAAGGACAGAATCTTTTAAAGCATCAGAATCTGAGGATTCGCTAAGTGATTGGGTAGAGGAGGAATATTGTATCAGTCAAGGCTCAACCAGAGAAGCAGAATCAGTAGGAAATACGTGTGTGTGTGTGTGTGTGTGTGTGCGCGCGCGCGTGTATGCATATATATATATCCTTTACATACACACACACATATATAATATTGATAAAAATTGATTTTGTACAAAGAATTAGCTAATTGGCTTATGTAATAGTTATGTAACTGCCCTGAGGCCAGCAGGGCAGGCAGACAGGAAGGGCTAGTCCTGGGGGAAAGGAGAGCCATGCAGGTCCAGCTGTGGCTGGAGTCTCTAACCACAGAGGGAGCCTAGTCCTTTTTTAAAGAGATTCCATCTGACCAAGTCAGGCTACTTGTGAAGGATAATTTCCCTTTATATTAACTCAAAGCTAACCCATTAGAGACTTTACTTACATTTGCAAAATCCCTTCACCACAACCCTTAGTGTTTGACTGGAATAACTGGCAGAAGGTGTGTGCATGATACAAAATGGCCACTTGTCCCTTGTAGCCCGCTGTAAACATACCAGAGTCGGGGTTCTGGGAAGTTCTGTTTGGCCTAGCCAAACTGGCACATCACAAATTTCTAAAGGGATAGCTGGGGTTTCTGACGTGGGCAATAATGTGCTAAGACACAGAATATAGAAAAATAGGCTTTAAAGGAAGAAACAGTGAATTTGACTTTTCACATGTTGAGTTTCAAGTGCCATGGGACTTTCTTAAATGCAATAAGTTGCCACCTGTCCCAAGTCCTTTGCAAATGCCATTCCCTGTCCAGAATGCTGTTCCTTCCCCTCTTCACTAAATAACACCTACTCATCTTTTTTTTTTTTTTTTTTAGGAATAATTTTTCAGATTTAACTTATACTTTCTACTACTAGATCATTTGTCTTTTTTCTTGGAAGACTCACCATAACTATGGATTTTCCATACATAGAAAATTACATTGACTGTCAACTCTAATTGAAAAATAAAAATTAAAAAAATAATAATAAACACTGTAAAAGAAAAAGAAAAAAAGGAAATTACAAGCCTGTAGGCACCTTGAGCACCACAGAGCCCATGGGAAGGCTCCGGGTTCTGCCCTCCAAGGACAAGCGGACTTGGCCTCCTGCAGGCATGTCGCCCAGTCCCAACTGACCCAGGAGAG
>NW_006442207.1:12483710-12523931 GCF_000325575.1 Pteropus alecto
CCTAAAAACTCCTGGCCACCAGATCACATGCTGCCTTGGTTCACAGAGCTCCATGCTTGCATCCCCTGGAGACAGCCCAGGAGAGCAAAATGCTATGCCTCCCCTAAAACACACACACACACACACACACACACACACACACACCCCACACACACCCCACCCCACCCCCTAATTCTTGGCCATCTTGCTCCACTCCCTACCCAACAAGGCAAAGTCCTCTGCCTTTTCACATGGAAGCTCTCCTACACTAAAGGGGTAATCATTTGCTAAATTATGCAGGAAATCTTTGCCTTCATTACTAAGGTCAGAATAGAAATATCCAACTCCCTGTCTTATGTAAAAGACAACAAAAAAAATCTAAATTCTATGTCTGGAACATCTCCCTCCACACCTCTGCCCCACAATTCCGTGACTCCTTCGGGCCAATTCAGCCCTTCTGTTCCATACTCCATAGCATCCTGTCATTCCTGGCAACATGCTGGGCTTTTGTAATTGTCACTTTCTTATTATTTACAGTTATTTGTGTAAAGTCTGTCTTCCCTAACAGACTGTAAGGTTCATGCTGTATCTCCCATCTGCCCTCTAAAGACACTTACTGCCTGCCTGAAATGCATTCCAACTTATCTTTGGGTTCTCCTGGCATCAAGGATATCATTTCTTTTAAATCAAACTCAGAATCTGCCTTGGTTATAGAAGAGCGGGCTTTCTTTCACGAAGTGGATATTGTCTACTCTGCCTATACCGCATCTTATCTGGTCTCTATGTTTTCTTTTAGTTACTCTCCTTCATCCCACATAAGCCATATCTAGTACTACCAAAAAGGCCATTATCACGTTCGGGGTGGCCCCACTAATAAAAGAATATGGTTCCACTACTGGGAACAGGTAGGGATGTGGAGATCAAACAATGATTGACCAATAACTCCTTTTCCTTCTAGTATTAGAGAATGTCACAGCTCATCCTAAATGACATTAGGAATCCAAGATCTCAGTTTATAGCAGAGGAAACTAATGCCTAGAAAGATTCACATCGATTAAGCCTTGCAAACATAGCCCTGCATTAGATGTGACAATAGCCAGGGCCTTACTTTCCCAAGGTCACAAAGCTTAGGGTCATCTAGATAGGCTCGCTATTTACTACAGGTTACTTGAGAGAAAGAGAGAGGGGATGGCGGGGTGGGGGGGAGGTGGAGGGGTGGAGAAAGCACACTCAATTGTGAGGGAGGGAGAAAGGAAGAAAAATGAAATAACCTACTATGTCTCCTGAGGTAATGTTCTTCTTGCCAGAGAGATATGATTTTCCCTGGCAAACATGTCAGAGCTCAGAGAACAGCCTTCCACACTTCCTCTGGGATATTCTCTTGCAAGGGAGGGGAAGGACCCAAGATGTATACCCAGATAGGGAGAGAAACAAAATATTATTGCTGGTACTCACATCACAAGAAGATCAAAGCAACCAAAGACTCAGGTCAGACACAAAGACCACTGGGATGGCGAGGGTTGGTGTCAAGGCTGCCTAGGGCAAGTTGGAGAATGAAACTAATAATTAAACAAGCAGGACTAGGTGTATGCTTATGTACACTCATGTGACTCCAAGGCAACAATTGGGAAAGAGAAGTCTGCCTTGCCTTTCTCACAAAAGAACCAACAGGCTAGAGATGGGTTGATTGTAGGAGTTATGCTCTAACTTAACAATTCATCTTGCACCTCCTTAGTCAAGGTTCTTAAATGAGTTTTATCTCCAAGGATCTGAAGCAATCCTATAGGTGGCAGTTTTAAAAAATACTTTACTTGAATATATAAATAGTTAATGACCATTCAGATCCACGGGCAGCCCCAGGCCACTCCTCTCGCCACGTGGCTTCTGCAGGTGGAAGCCAGCCCCCGCTGCAGCCCAGCTTGGGCAATTAGGGCAGAAATATAAACTCCTTACTAGACATAAGGACTAGAAGCAGATGTGGTGTGCGGCCTCTTCCCAAGACCACTTACCTGGTCCCGGGAGGAACGTCACCAGATGCAGCTTGCGCAGGAAGAAGAGTCTGGGTGCACTGCGGACCTCGGCCCGGGAACCTCCCCTCGCGAACCTCCCCTCGCCCCGCCCCGCCTTGCCTACAGAGCACTGGCCCGGCGGCCCCTGCCGGCCACGTGGGCTCCTTTTCACCATTCCCAGGGCTCTACAGGCCAGCAGCCACCTCCAGCCTCCCTAGCAGCCCGCCTGCGCAGTGGGCGGGCACCTTGGTGCGCTTGCGCACTTTGAGGAAAGCGGAGTAGGACCCCGCCCCGTCCTGTTGCTTTGATCCTCCGCTGTGCGTGCGAGGGACGTCGGGGGCGGTGCCGCAGTAGTTGCCCCTGGTAACGGGGGAGGCAGGAGGAGGAGGAGGAGGAGGGACTCGGCGGGAGGTCTCTGAGTGTGGGGGCCTGGGCCCCTCCGGAACGGGTTGGTCACCCCCCCTCCTGTCCCCAGGCCCAGGGCGGGGCACAGCGCTTAAAGCCAAGGAGGGAATGGGATGGCCTTCAGCCTGCCTTCTGGGTCCGGGATTGGTTTCGGGGGGCGGCGGGGAGCCGGGAAGGTGTGGGCCCTGGAGGGAGACCTGGGCCTGGGGAGGAAGGCGGGGCTTGCAACGGGTCTGAAGCCAAGGCAAAGGGCTGGTAGGGTGCGTTACTGTACCCTTTCGGAGCCGGGGCTCCATCATCACTCTGGGGACTAGGATGAGGGCGGATCCGAGGAGCTGCTGAGAGCAGCCTCTGCACACAGGCTTAGGATCTTCCCAGGGAATCGGCCTCTACACGCCACAGGAAAGTGGGATCCACCGGGTCCGGCAAAAGTGGGGAGCACGACCAGCGCTCCTGCGTTTGAGGTCGCTTTGGCGGTAGCCTAGCGCCCTTTCTCTCTAGCGGGAGGTGTGTAAGTCCCAAGACACAAACGAGATACCTCTTGGAAGAGATGCCTGGTGGATTTTACGCCACCGTGGGGTCTGCGTGAAGGGAGTGCTTTTGCATTCCCGAGTAATTTATTTCCTGAGGGTTCTGCAGGGTCTGGTTGTTGGTGATGACCAAATCTTCTGCTCAATACTTAATCCATGTTAATGGAGGCAGATTTGCTGCCCGGTCCCTGGTATTTCCTTCAGAACCTGTTGCAACCTTTTCCATATGACCACACTGGAAGCAATCTCAGTTTAGGGTCTCCAAACTGAAAAGAATGAGAAATGAAAACTGGAGAGTGGGTATCAATCTAGGACAAGCCTTTTCTCTGTCAAACCTAATTTTTCTCAACTGTAAATTATGATGTATGTTGCTTTGATCCTCCGCTGTGCGGAGGATTTGACCATTGATACTCTGATCCTTGTTGATTTCTGTGAAATTAGTTGGAGGGTGTTAAAATGGAATTGAGTAGTTTTAAAGCAAGCAAAGAAAAATTGATTTTTGAGGTGTTTAGAGCAGGTTGGTTGGCTTAACAATTGTAAAGAGTCAGCACTCAAGCTTACAGTTACTTCTCTACCCCGTACCCAGCCCCTTTCTGACTTAAAAATGTTGAACCACTTCTATTGATTTATGAAGTAGGAAAAAGCTAGATGTCTACGAGAGAAAAAAATATGTGTACCTTTAGTCAGATTATCCAATCAGTAAATTTTGATAGAAAAAAAAATCTCAATTGATTTTACATAGTCAGATTGCTAAAGAAGTAGAATTATTTGATCTGAAGTTGCCAATCACATTTCACACTTGCTACATTGCAGTTTTTTTAACCTCGGGCTAAACAGATTTTTACATGTTTTCTTTTTATTAAGCGTTTATGCATGAGCTGTCCGTTTAAAGGCTAAGTTTTTCTCAGCAAATGAGTATAAATATAAATATTTACACAGAAAATAACTACAATTGAAATGAAAAAGTTATGCCACACCAACAGAGATGAGATGTCATCATAAATGAGAAATGCATAAGAGTAACCTAACTTTTCCCAGTTTATCACTTAAGTGGACTGTATAATTTTATGACTGTTTAATTTGTAATTACAGGCCACATAAATTAAGGACTGCTCATGTTTCCAGGTGCAAATTGACACTGTATACAACAAATTTACAGTGTATACAACACTGTTATATATAATTGTTATATCAAGACAGATTTTTTTTTTTCTAAAATGAACATAAGAAATTAGGACGAATCATTCTGGATTCTTTATCTGGTTTCCAAACTACACTTTTTTCTATCAACAAAAGTGTGAGTTATTCTTAGAACTGAAAGTGGAACAGAAATTTAAATGGCCGGTGGTGTTAGATTAAGTGTGTCACATCTGGTATCCCATGAGCACCCATGGTAACTGTACAACTGAACAGTAAGTTCCAGGTTTTGTTTTTTTTTTTTAAACCTTCAGCTATGACTAATACATAATTGGGGGGGGGAGTACTGCAACAAAACCCCTTGGTTTGTCTGAACATTTAGGATCAGCTATTTTACCCCTGGCTTAGGATATACTAAGTCCTTGGTGAAATACTAAGATGAAAGTAATTTTAATGCATAACTAATCATTGTTATTTAATAGATGACTCCTTCATTCAGGAATCACTTATGGAGTACTTCCTATAATATGAACCTAGTGTTAGTTATCAAGCATGTTCAACATTTGAAGATTGTTCCCAAGATAATGTTTACTGGTCAGAAAATGGTCAGTGAAGAGTAAAAATATAATAAACACAACTACTTTTGACTGCCTACTATGCACCATGCTTTACAGACATTAACTTATTTAATCTTCATCGTATTTTTCTTACGATATAAGTATCGTTCCCATTTTCTAGGTCTAACTGTGCCTGGAGTTACATAGATAGGGAAGCTGAATACAAGTCTAAAGCCTGCAGTGTTCTATTCATTAAGACTCTGGTGAAGTGGGAACCCACTCTTTCTGAGGAGATGCCCATATTTTGTTCCTCATGAAACACTGTGTTTATTTAGTAGAAAGGTGAGGAGAAAGAAGACAAAGTTTGGGTGAGATTCTCCCTGTCAAAGCAATGGGAGTTCCTGGAAATTAATAAGGTCTCACCAGGCAGCACCTTTTTTTTTTTTAGATAGTTTAAGGAGTTAAAAATAAATTGATGTCAGTTCCATTTAAGCTAGTTATGGGGAGTGCATGTACTTGACAGTAGGCTTACTGGTTTTAATATTTAAATTTTAGCTGCTCCTCACAGCCACATATATTTTCCATATACCACCACATTCCTATTTCCCCCTCCACCACACCAGTTTCTTTGAATGACCTAGTTTGTATCATTTTAGGTCACTGCGCCATGCCTCTGCCAGTAGTTAAGTTTAAGCTGATTTTGAGACAGATAAAATGTCTGTAGTCAATAGCATATCTATTTATGATTTGCTTATAGAAAAGTTTGTTTAAATGTTTTATAGCTGAGTCAGACCACTTCTGTCCACCAGGGCGCAAATAACACATGCTGATAACATACCATCTAAAGTTTTTTTTTCTTATATTGCCTTTATTTAAAGTCATAGGAGTAAAAATCCTACATAGAGATCATATCTGTTTTGCTCTCTATTGTATTTGGCACATTATGGATATTTAATGATGAATGAATAAATGAATAGATATTTTGAGCAAAAACACTTTAAAAATCCATTTTCTTATATTTATACTGCAAAACTCAGCTCCATAATAAAATTAACTTCAATGTCGCCTCCCTGCACTTGACATTTAATATATAGTATGGACACATATAGATAGAAGCATAGAATGGACTAATTCTGTTTTCTTTCCTCTAGCCTCTTAATTCAGCTTACTTTGTACCTTTCAGGCAGAACCCTGATATCTATAAATATCCTCTTCCCTATTTAGCAAACCCTGATAATCCTGTGATCCTCTGTCCTCAGTAGTTGGATTAATATGATGCTGTATTGTATTTGCATTTGTCTCACCTAGACCATGCTTGAGATGCCATTTATTATTTTGCTGGAAGAAAATATTAGCTGAACTTTCCATTTCTCTGTAATTTCACTTAAAGGGGAAGCATCTGAGGTCATTGTTTCTTGAAGAAGAAAGTTATTCAGTAGAAATATATAAGTATTTTTGTTTATACCAAGAGATTAATGAAGTTTAGCTATAGTTAGAATGGTTTCCTTTTTGTCTGTGTTTTGCAGCTCTCCTTTTAAAATGAATAGAAATTATGTTTTTCTTTTAATTATCCAACTTCAGATATGATAACTATGTAAAAAGTCTCAAACTACAGAATGCAGTGTTTTTCATTACTGATTTTTCAAAAGAAGAGACACATGAGGAAAACCCTAAAACATTCATTTTGAACCTTGAAAATATTTTATAGAAAACGAACCTTTCATGATTTTTATGCTAAGTAGATAATGCATGAGAAGACTAAACCTGTACTGTCATTTAATATACTAATGGGATAAATTCTAGTTGTTCTAGAATTTTATTGGAAAGGTAATGAGGACACCTAATCAGGAACTCAGGATTAGTACAATGTGTTTTCCTTATTCTTAGCCTTTTTATATCCCCAGTCCCCTGAGGATCTCAGAATTCTAATTTTAACTGTTCTGAAAGGTGGTATTATAAATGAGTGATTGCAATGTAGCTAACAGAAGCCAGGGAGACTTCTCATAAATATAGTTTTTAAAAAGAATGGTGTCAAAGTATTCAAGGCCAGATAAGATGAAAACAAAATAAATGTTTTGCCTCAAAACAAAACAAAACAAAACAAACCTGCCTTTTTATTGTTTGTTTCACATCTACTCAGCTTCTCTTCCCCAAATCTTTTGATACAGAATTTGTCTTTCTGACTTAAACCAAACCTTCCATTTTATTGCTGGGAACATTTGAGGCATAGAGAGATTAATGTTGTCCTTAGCAAGTCAGTGCAAATACAATACTACAAGTGGTAAACAAAGAGCCTCTGGGGAAAAAGGAATTCTTATTAATTATGCATATTTGCACGTCATTGTCTAAAGACTCTATTGTTGAGAGTTATTTCACAGAATTATCATTTGATCTTAGTGAACAGATTGGTTTGAATTATTGCATGGTGTGATGTAGATAAAAATATGATCATTTAAAATAATCCTAAGACTCAGTTTGAAGGAATTTCTGCTTGGGCTGGGAGATTAGATTATATGCCCTTTAAACTCTGGGATTCTTCGATTCTTGTTGTAACCATGCCTCACTAGAACAAACTTGTCAGCTGCAAGACAGAAGAAGTAACTATCTTACGAGTTTTCTTATGCTCTTAGGTAAAAAGCAACATGTTTTACTTCTGTCTATAAAAAATAACTGTAACAACAAGGAACAAATATTAGATTATTAGTCTAAATTTTTTTTGGTTAGATTTTGATGTTTTTTGCTTCATGAGTGACATTTATAATTTCCTAACTTCTCTGATGTATCAGATTCTTTATCTGAAAACGTAGGTAATCCATACCATGCACCTATCCTGTCAGGGTCTCATGAAAGTTAGATGATGGTAGAGTATTTTGAACGCTGAAGACTTAAATGTGAACTGAAATGAAATCTTAAACAGAGAGTCCAGATGTTATTTTATACAACTTTTTTTTTTTTGGTGTTTCTTTCTATAGAACCTTTAAATTGTGCATTAACTTGGGTAGGTAATTCTATTTAATTCAACAACTATTATCTAGTATCTATCTAGTAAATGCTAGGTGTGTGGGAAACAGAAGCTATAATTCTTATCTGCAGGAAACTTCACTCTAGTAAAGGAGAATATAAAAGTCAATTACTTATGATGTGATATGAGTGCTATACTCTAAATTTATATAAAGGGCTTTAGGAACATGAGTTGGGTAGTAGTTTATACTCAGGAGATTTTGGGTGACTGCTAAGCTGGATTAATAGGAGGAGCAGGAATAAGCCATGCTATTTATTAAGTTGCTGAATTTACTAACCTACTTCTGCCAAAACTTAGAAGGGGGAAGCAAATGGAATAAATGACATTAAAGTACAAAATAATAATAATTAAGCTCTCCACAACCAAGAACTTTTTTTCAAGAAGAAGATATTTTGTAATAGCAAAGTCAGTACCCCAGAGTAATCTCTCTTCTTCATGGTTGTTCAAGGGCTTACTTTCAATTTTGCGCAAATTGAAAAGTGCACCGGACCAGGAGGTGAGACTCCTTCTCCTGGGCTTGGATAATGCTGGCAAGACTACACTTCTGAAGCAGCTTGCATCTGAAGACATCAGCCACATCACACCTACGCAGGTGAGCACTGCCTTGGCCCCAGGTGCTTGTGGGACACATGGAAGATGATAATAGCAATATGGAAGGCAACATGGGAAATATAATTTCCATCCATTTCTAACTTTGGTTACTGAGAAAAGTCTATACAGTTTAAGATTTCAAAAATACATCAAGAGATTCCATTCATACGAGATAGAGTAGTCGAATTCATAAAGAAAGAAAGTAGAATAATGATTACCAGGGGTTGGAGAGAGGGGGAAATGGGGAGTTGTTGGTTGATGAACACAAGAGTCAATATTGCAAGATGAAAAAAGTTCTAAGGGTGTATGATAGTGATGGTTCCACAACAGTGCAAATGTGCTTAATACCACTGAACTGTACACTTAAAAATGGTTGAAACGGGTAAGTTTTATTTTATGTATATTTTATAATTTCTTAAAATAAATAATTCAAAGAAATATGTATGTCAAGACAACCAATTCCCTCAGATCTAAGTGATTACTTTTTAAAAATAGCTTTATCTTCTCTATGAAATTAATACCTGTAGAAAATACAGAGAATATATAAAGGAGAAAATCAGAGCACTGTGAGAAAAGCCACTGTTAGTATTTTAGTGTGTATTTTCCAGACTTGACAAATACAAATATATACATCAATTTTTTTAAATTAAAAAAAAAATCAATTACCTATAATTTTTAATCCAGCCTCATCACCCCTCCTCCTTCCTAAGGCTAAGCAAGCAAAACTCAAAGGATCAGGAAATGGTGGCATTTACTGTGTGGAAGTTGAAAGACAAATCCTAGTTTGAAGAACTCTAGTTGGCTTCGTTTGACTTCCTTTCCTGTAGGAAATCCTGAGAAACCTTGACCTTGGGCCAAGCCTTTGGGTTTCCTAACTAGAGACAGCTCTTGTCGGTCTTCGTCACTTTAAAATGTTTGAGCATAGGAGGTTTGAGCAAAACCAAGGTTATTTGGCATTTCCCGTCACCATACTGTGATAAGAGCTTGGTCGGGTTTGAATGGCTGTGCTGGTATGTGGACTTCACAGCTTATCAGTCTTACTGATTCAGAACTCTTTGCAGAAAAGTCATTTCAGCTACTACCAAATGAGCAACTTTACAGCTTCTGAACAAATTTAATGTATAGCCTAAGGAGGAGCAAATTACAATAGTCTGGCCTAGAAGGGGTGAAAACACATATTAGAGTGTCAGGATTTCTACCAGAAAAAGAAGGGCTAGTTTGTTTGTTTGTTTGTTGTTTGGGGGGGGGAGTTTTTGTTTTTGTTTTCTTGATTAGGGATAGACTTTGTCTCTCAAGAGCACCACTAAAATAAGACTTCTACACTATGACCATGGAAGTGAACTCAAAATTAAGGACCCAATTCCAGTTCTAACTTTCTGGCTTTGTTTGATATGTTATATATAACTGTTATTATATTATGTCAAGTTTTCATATTTATTCTTTAAAAACAAACTTTAATTGTGTTTTTGTTCTGTATTAGAAAAGTAATAGATGCTTATTATAGTCAATTTAGAAAGCATAAATAAGAAAAATTGAGAAACTAGAAATCACCTATGATGTCCATTCATACATAATCACTTAACATTTAGAACTATATCCATTCAGTTTTTTCCTGGTGTGTATGTATGATGGGTATATTTCAAATCAAAATAAAGGCTTATAGAGAATAAGCTGTTTGTATCATCTTTTTCACTTAGTAATAATAACATATCTTTGTTATATATGTAAATACTTATATAATACACATATCTAAATGTTTGTACCCACCCATTATTTTTTCCTTAGAATAATTTCTTAGTAGATTTGTTAAGTCTGATGACTTACAGAATTTTAAGGCAGTTGATACATATGGTTGAATTCCGGAATTTACTCTTATTTATTTCCTGTTTCTTTTTAGAAGGATTTGATATTACTGGATTTGACATTCAATATTGTAGTTAAGTATAGAATTTTTAAGCACACAAAGGTGGCTTTCTCAGTGAGTCAGAAGGAAGCAGACTTTTGCAGTAAGCTTAAGCCACTTCCCTTTAAAGTTCTTAAACTTCTAATTTATTTGGTCCTTGGCATTTTAGAGGAGCTGCAGTCAGCATCATCCCCAGTTATCCTCTACTGACTATTTATCCTCAAGGGAAATTGGGTGGCAGTGTTCCTGTACCATCGCTTTATGCCTTGCCCTTCTGTGCTAGGCAGTAGTGTTGGCAAGCTGCCAGATGAGGCAAATGTTTGTTAAGGGATCCCCAGACCCACTTAACTCCAGTTATTCTGGATGAAATATCACTTCTGTGATAGTAAGCTGTTGATTGGATTTTTCCAATCCAGATTCAACTGTATCATTTTTGCAAGATGATTTTTTTTTATGCTTGCTCATGAAATGCCTTCTCTCTGAACCCCAAAGGTCTCGTTAATTTGTTTCTCTGCACACTAACTCCCAGCTCACAATTCTTCCTGCCCCTGATTTGCTCACCTTCCTTAAGGTTTCACCTTGAGTAACTATCCTGAAAATGAATACTTTCTTTTGAAGTTCATCACAGATACCTATTATAGTTTCAAATGTCCTCTAGTTTGTTTGTTCTCATCACTGCCTGTAATTGAGGGCTCCACTTCAGAGCTTGAACATTCTGTTCCCACGGGCCCAACCTTCTTCACTGGGCTCGTACTCTAGTTACTAGCCAACCTCCCCCATAGTGTCCTTCCTTTTCCTGAGTAATCCATATGAGGGAAGTTCTTTAATTTTGCACTGCTCCTAAAGAATCCAGTCTTCCAGATTATAGCTCTTTCCTCTTTTTAAATTTAGCATTTGTTCTGTTTTTTTGAGTCTTCAGATTCAGCTTTGGTTTTTTTTTGTTAGTTGCATGTAATGTCCTGTTAACTTTTACCGTCCTGAGGATGGGGTGTGGTTTGTATTTTCAGAGCTATTCTCATACCAAGTCATCCTCAGCAGTTGTGTGTGTGTGTGTGTGTGTGCGCGCGTGCGTGCGCACACACGCTTATTATAGAGTCATGTTAGTCATGACATTATTAACGCTGAATCCACAACCTGAATAAAGTGAGCATGTATAAATGCATTTCTTTCTTCCCTCTTATAGAAAATCATTTTCAATATTACCAGTGTCACATCTGGCAGAGTACCTCAATTAATAAATAACAGCTGGTAGATGTAACTTTGTCAGAATTATAATCTCAAGGCTCAATAAAACTTGGTTTTGCCTCTCTCTGTTGCAGGGTTTTAACATCAAAAGTGTACAATCGCAAGGTTTTAAACTGAATGTGTGGGACATTGGTGGACAGAGGAAAATCAGACCATACTGGAGGAATTATTTTGAAAACACTGATATTCTCGTAAGTACTCCTTCTGATGCATTGATAGTCTTTTCTGCCATGTTAGAAACATTAACACTGTTTCAGAATTCTCAGAGATTTCACTGTCCACATACACAATTTCTCTAATCCCTCAGCCTCTCAGTTCCCGCTCCTCCCCTCCAATGATCTTGTCATCCATCCTACCTTAGCCACTCACTCTCATGATCATACCCTAAAACCAAGGGGTCTCGTGAACTAGGACAGGAAAAAAATTGCATATTATTTTCATTAACTGAAAGCTTGCATTTACTTCAGTTATGACCATAAACAATAAGCTGTGATATCAGCCATGGCGATGTCTTCGTTACCAGTAGGAATCATCTTGCAGCTCAAACAGTTTCACTCTGTGGCTGCTTCCTGTGTCTCTCTTTCTACTGGATTATTTCTCTCAGCATGCACACATCCTGTAGTTTCTCTTGTTTAAAAACAAAAAACTCTTGTCCCAATTGTACATCCCCCCTCTAGATACTACCCCATTCCTCAGTCCCTCTTTACAACAAAACTCCTTAAGAGAGTTTTCTGTGTTTGCTGTCTTCACTGCCTCTCCTCCCAGTCACGCAGAACCCTCCATTCAGGCTCACAGGGAATTCCACGTTGCTAAGTCCAGTGTTCAGTTTTGTAATACTCATCTTACTTGACCTAAGAGCACATTTAACAAAGTTGGTCATGCTGTCTTTGAAGCATTGTCTTTCCTTGGCTTTAAGAATACCATTGTATTTTGGTTTTCTCCCCATCTCGCTGGCTACTCCTCCTCAGACTCCACTGCTATATTTTCCCTTGTCCCCTAACCTCCGAGTGTTGGAGTGCCCCAGAGTTCAAGCCTGTGCTTTCTTCTCTAAGTCTCTATTTAGGTGACCCCATCCAGTTTCAAGGTGTTGGTCACCACCCACATGCTAGTGAATCCCAAAGTGTTGTCTCCTGCCTGGAACTCAGTTTCATATATAGCCAGTTACCTATTTGAAATCTCCACTGGAATGTAAGCTCAACGAAGACAGGAACTTTGCTTTTTTTTCAACTATTGTATTCCCCCCAGTGCTTAGAAAAGTACTGAATAAATGAAATGGATGATTGTTATAGATGGATTCTGATATTAGGTAGAATGTGAAGTTCTAAATTCCCTTCCTATTTGATATCTCCACCTCCTGACTTCAACATGTCCAGTTCCTATATTCATCCACCCCTGCCCCAAATTGCTCCTCCTCAGTCTTCTCAGTAAGTGACAAATCTATTCATCCAACAGCTCTGGAGTCATTCTTGACTCCTTTTCCTCTCATTCACCTCATCAGATCGATCAGCCAATCCTGTCAATTCTGCCTTCAAAACATTTCTAGCATCTGACTTCTTTCCACGTCCACTATTACTGCGCACTGATTATTGCAGCATCATCCTAACTAGTGTCCTTACTTCTGCCTTGTCTCCTTGAAGACCCTTCTCAACATCATAGCTATAGTGATCCTGTTAAAACATAAGCTTCCCATCTCAAAATAAAAGCTGAGGTCCTTACAGTGGCCTACAAGGTCCCCTACCATCTGGCTTCTCTTACCTGTCTGACTCATCTTCCCCCTCTCTAATTTGATGTCAGCCACACTGGCCTCCTTCCTGTTTCTGGAGAACACTGGCATGCTCCCATCCTGGAGCCTTTGTCATAGCTGTTTCCAATGCTAGAATTCTTTTCGCTTTGCTCACCTGTCAGCTTACTGAGACCTTCCCTGATTGCTATATTTAAAATTGTGACCCGCCCCATACTCACCCACCCTTCTGGCACTTGGATTTTTCTGCTTTTTTTCTCCTTCCATCAGTACCTATCACCTCAGACGTATTTTTATTACTTTCTCTTCCCCCACTGGAATGTAAGCTCAACGAAGACAGGAACTTTGCTTTTTTTTCAACTATTGTATTCCCCCCAGTGCTTAGAAAAGTACTAAATAAATGAAATGGATGATTGTTATAGATGGATTCTGATATTAGGTAGAATGTGAAGTTCTAAATTCCCTTCCAACTCTGACGTTTTATGATTCTGTTTCAATTGTGGTCAAGTCCAGAGGCTTGTTAATTCTTTCTATAAAATGGGTAGAGCATCTCCTTCACAGGGTGGAGTTGAGGGTTATGACAAGTAGCGAATTCATTCACTCACCATGATTCTTAAATGGAGAATAATACCAGAAATGTAAAATTGTACTAGTATCAAACCATAAACACATTTGAGGTACTGTGATAGACGTCACACGGGCTCATCATATTTCTGGCCCTCAGTGCAGGTAAGTTTCAGTATATTCGTGATGCCAGCTTAAAAGTTTAGATGGATGAGAAGAAAAGATAAAAGACATGCATCCATCCATTTATCCCATCTATTCAACCAGTTATTCTTCCAAAATGTATTATATACCTTCTAGGAGAATAGAAGAGAAATATCAAAAAGAAAGAAAGAAAGGAAGGAAGGAAGGAAGGAAAAAAGGAAAGACAAACAGAAAGAGGGAGGAGGAGGAGAGAAGGAAGGAAGAAAGGAAGGAAGAAAAGAGGGAGGGAGGGAACAAAGAAAGAAAGAAAGAAAGAAAGAAAGGAAAAAAATGTCCTATGAAGATAAAAACTTATTATGTAATCTCAAATAATTTGTCCATTCTTAAAATCTAATTTTTTAATTTTAGAAAATTTCAACTTTATGCAAAGTTCAAGAAAATAGTATAATGAAACTCCAGATACCTACCCATCACCCAGCTTCCTTAATTTCAGTTTTGGCAATCTTGTTTCATCTCTCCTACCAACGCTATTTTTTTTATGATGACACTGCTTAATGAAATCCTGTAAGTTTCAAGTGTACCCACCACATTTTTTAAAAGTATGTTAAGCAAATCCAAGCATCATACTATTTTACTCACAAATACTTGAATGTAAATTTGAAAGATCAGTCTCTAAATTGCGATATAAACTATATATTAGGAAAAATGACCATTAAATGTCTTTCAAACCCCAAAAATCGATGAAGATATTCCTGGACTAGTAAGTGATTACAGCAAGTTAGTAGGATATAAGATTAATATATAAAAGTCAATTTTTTTCTTATACACTAGTAATGAACAATTGGAATTTGAAATGAAAAGCAAAATACCATTTACATTAGCACCCAAAAATAAGAGAAATATTTAGGCATAAATCTAACAAAATATATACAGCATCTACACGAGGAAAAGTACAAAACCAATAAAAGAAGGCAAAGAAAATCTAAACAATTGGGGAGATAATCCATATTCATGGATTAGAAGACTCAATATTGTTAAAATGTCAGTTCTGCCTAACTGAATTCATAGATTATATAGATCAACTATAGATTCAATGCAATCCCAATCAAAATCCCCGCAAGTTATTTTATGGATATTGACAAACCAATTCTAAAGTTTATATGGAAAGGCAAAAGATCCAGAATAGCCAACAGAATATTGCAGGAGAACAAAGTTGGAGGGCTGACACCTCCTGACTTCAAGACTTTTTATAAAGCTACAATAAACAAGACAGAATGTATCTGAAAAAGAATAGACAAATTGATCAACAGAACAGGATAGAGAGCCCAGAAACAGACCTACATGAATATTGTCAACTGATCTTTAACAAAGAAGCAAGACACTTCAACAGAAGGATAGTCTTTTTAGCAAATGGTACTGGAACAATGGGACATCCATATACAAAAAAAAAAAGAAAAAAGAAAAAAATGTAGACGCAGTTTTTTTTTTTTACTCCTGCACAAAAATTAACTCAAAATGGATCTTAGAGCTAAATGTAAAACCTGAAACTATAAAATTTCTAGAAGATAACATAAGAAGAAAATCTAGGTGACCTTGGGTTTGGTGAAGAGGTTTTAGATACAACACCAAAAGCGTGATTCATGAAAGAAAAAAATATATAAATTGGACTTTATTAAAATTTAAACTTCTGCTCTCTGAGAAAGGCACTGTTAAGAAAGTGAAGAAGCAAGCCACAGACTGGGAGAAAATATTTGCAAAACACAAATATATAAAGTACTTGGATCCAAAATATACAAAGAACTCTTAAAATTCAACAATAGGTAAAGAACCTAATTAAAAATGGACAAAAGACTTGAACAGTCACTTCACCAATGAAGATATAGAGATAAACATATGAAAAGATTCTCCACATCATTTGTCCTCAGGGAACTGCAAATTAAAACAACAGTGAAATGCTACTATATATGTGCCTACTAGAATGGCTAAAATCCAAAAATCTGGCAATACCAAATGCCAATGTCGATGCAGAGCAACAGGAATTCCCATTCGTTGCTGATAGGAGCGCAAAATGGTACAACCACTTTGGAAGACAGTTTTAAGGTTTTTTTTACAAAGCTAAGCACTGTCTTACTATACTGTCTGATTCAGCCATTGCTCTGTAAGGTATCTATCCAATTGATTGAAAAACTTAGTCCACACAAAATCCTTCACATGAATATCAATAGCAGCTTTATTCATAATTGCCAAAAACTGGAAGCAACCAAGATGTCTTTCAATAGGTGAATGAATAAACAAACTGTGGTTCCCATGTAATGGAATATGATTCAGTGATAAAAAGAAATGTGCTGTCGAACCACAAAAAAGGCATGGAGGAAACTTAAAAGCATATTGCTAAGTGAAAGTCAATCTGAAAAGGATACATACTCTATGTTTCCAACTATATGACATTTTTTTAAAAGGCAAAACTATAGAAATTAGTAAAAAAAAAAAAAAAAATCTCTAAGAAGATTAGTAGTTACCAGAGTGCCGGGGAAAGGGAGGAAAGAGATGACTAGGTGATATACAGTATTTTTAGAGTGACCAAACTATCCTGAGACTATAATGGTAGATACATGTCATTATGGATTTGTCAAAACCCATAGAACTTTAAAACACAAAGAATGAACCTAATGTATCAACATTGGTTCATTAATTGTATCAAATGTATTACACAAATACAAAATGTTACTTTACTAGAGGAAACTGGGAGTGGATGTGGAGGTGGGGCAGGTATATGGAATTCTCCGTGCTATGTATTCAATTCTATAAATCTAAACCTGCTTTAAAATTTTAAGTGAACTATTTTTTTTTTAAAGCTGTAGATTCGAGTCAAATTATTATGCTTATACCTTTACTACAGTGTGGTTGCCAATTATCTCAATAAAACCGGGGGAGGGAACGCTTTAGATTCTCTTTATTTTTGATACATGATGGAGAACAACTAGTGGTTGAGAATAATAACAGCTCTATCTGTTCATCTGCTAGATTAAGATGCTTTGAAAGAAACATCCAAATAAGAGCAGTATATAAGGACATGAATGACTTTAAAGCTCCATAGGAGGTCTCAGAAACTTTCCAGTCTAAGGTTAGGGTAATTTTAAATCATAAGCTCTAACACCTTGAAGGCAGACTGCAAGGTAGTTGTAGTGTGACCCTGATTTCCACATTTCTCATTAGCTGAGAGTCCCTAGGGATTATGGTCCAATCCAGGAAAAAATCAGTTTAGAGCAACCCTATAGGAGCTTTCTCTGACTACATTACACTGCCAGTACCAGACAATATTTTGGATTCAGAGTCAAACTTTCATTATTTTCCAGTGCCATTTTGAGATTAAACAAGTCGTAGGGAGCAGCTGAGTCCCCAGGTTTAGATTCTAAGACCTTGTGACTCAGCCCTGTCTGCCAGTTTGCTCAGTGTGGCAGTGGATGATGAGCTATATTTGTTTGTTTGTCTATATTTGATAGTTTTCCATTGTTGGTCGAAAAGACCTATTACACTAGACTCCACACTGCCCAGAAGAGCAGCACTGAGGCTTGACACATTTCATTGCCCAGTTAACACTTTTCAGTGATTTCTAGAGTGCCACCATAAAAGTAAAACAGGTGTTAACAAACTGACCCCCCCACCCCGCCAACCATTATTGTATAGCTTGTGAGCTAAGAATGGGTTTTATATTTTTAAATGGTTGGAAAAAATCAAAAGAAGAATAAGATTTCATCATATGAAAATGACATGAAATTCAAATTTCAGTGTCCATACATAAGGTCTGTTGGAACATAGCCACATCCGCTTGTTTTTGTATTTTCTATGGTTTCTGTTACACTACAACAGCGAAGTTCAATGATTGTGAAAGAGATTGTATGGGACACAAAGCCTAAAATATTTACTGCCTGACCCCTCACAGAAGATTGCCAACCCCCACGTTAAAGCATTAAATGGTTCTCTAGAAGTTTGAAAGAGTCAGGGCAACTCCTAAAAGTGCAAGAGTTATTCTCAGGGAAGATGACACTGTGAACATCTGACTTCAGCTTTGTTAATTTAGAGGAAGTGACTAAGAAGTAAAACCTGAGATATGATAGGAGGGGATAGAGTGTCTTCTATTTCTTTTAAGCCAGGAAATAATAGCCTTTTGATAGATAAAAAGACATCTTTTTTTTTTTTCAAGGTATATTTATATTGTTACAAAACTCCATTTACTTTATTATCAGTTTTGTGTTTAAATGCAATATAATTTAAACAAAGTCACCTCGTCATTTCTTTATCCAAAGTATAGGCCATCAAGTGATAGGTCTCAAACAACTACCTCATGTATTCATATGTCATTCACACTTGGGCATCAATAATTTACTAGAGCACAAATAATTGAAAACCACAGTTATCCAGAAACCTTGTTTTTTAGTTTCATCCTCCTTTTAGACTTTTGCTCAAGCTATCAATAAAAAGCCACACTTTTTTTGTGTCATCATCTCGACTTGTCTCTGCCTGCCCCTCTGGTGGAGAAATACTTAGGAGTAATAAAATGGCCAAAAGGTGGCAGCAGGAGGGCAGAGGACCAGAAGCAGGAGGAGAAACAAAGAGCCCTCCATTCACCCACTGGACAGTCTGTTTCTGGATAATCCAAAGTGGGCTGACCTTCCATCAAGAAAAAATCTTTCTTTTCTACGGCTATGCCACCCTGAATGTGCCCGATCTCATCTGATCTCAGAAGCTAAGCAGGGTCGGTTAATACTTGAATGGGAGACCTCCTAGGAATACCGGGTGCTATAGGCGTAAAACAAAACAAAACAAAACAAACAAACAAAAACTTTCTTTAGGTTTTCCTCCCACAACCAAATAATTTCAAAGTAATCGACAAGGAAGATGTGAATTGGCGTAAAGCTTTGCTTAAAGCATCATTCTGCGTGCCATGGATAACTTTATTTTAAAACAGTTTTATGAAACTTGATATTCGAAGGTCCAAAATGTTTTAAGATGAGCTAGAAGCACTATAAATGTTTAACTTGCTCTGCTACTTTCTGAGTATTTTTTATTATTAGTTTATTTGGGGTTTAAAATTTTTTTACATGACTAGATTAACAGCTATGTCATTTAAAAATAAAAAAAAAAAATAAGACAAGAAGCTATCCTTATCTTTAGCTCTTGACTAGAAGAAAACAGATGCTTGCATGAGGAAACTGGACAGAACTGGGGTGAGTAGCAGCCAAGAGAAGAGTAAACCACTGCAAAAAACAAATTTGTGAATTACCAGACTAGTTTATGTTTATGACTTTTTCCCTTGGCCCTTAATAAATAGGGCAGTCATTTTATAGACTTTTTACTGGAATTATTGTGTAGTAATTGTCAAATTTTATGAAAAATTATGTGAGAAAAATGCTAAATGATAGGAAGAATATATGTATCGTTTAGGAAAATCCTCCTTTTGAATCTTTTAATGGAAATAGTTCCTGTGAAATTTTGTGTCCAAGCAGTAAATAGCAATCTGGCAAGGAATATTAAATAAAAGTTTAAAACTTTCCTCTTGTTGATCTTCAGCCTCTGGATTCTCTGGTATCAGGTCTCTTGTCATTAAAACTATCCATTCCTCATTATCCTCTGCCGGTTTTCTTTCTTTCTTTTTTTTTTTTTAAATAATATCAGACATCTATTTCATAACTGTATCTTTGTGTTCTCAGCTTTGTCTCATTCTGTTTTCTACCCTTGCCTTGTTAACACATAGCTTTTGCTCCCAAGCACATTTTTTCCTGCTTTGTAATTCCTTTCTTGCCCAGTGACCTGCACACAGCCTTCAGGAAGCCCAGGAAGCCCAGACACCCTCCCAGTGATACCCGACCCTCTTCCCTCTCTCATATCTTCTTGGACTATTGCCTGACTGAAGATAATACGAATCCACTGTAGACTCCCAAATCATCTAATTAGGTCTTTTATACTGAGGTTCGCTCTCCCATTACATTTTTTTTCTTTTCACCTCTATGTTTACACTAAGACTGCTACTTTAAAAACGTGAGCTTCACTGGTGGAAAACCAGATTACCATTTTGTTCTACGTAGTGACTCGTCAGACAGTCAGTATAGAATTTTGAGTGTGTGGTATGTAGAGCCCATTAATGCATGTGTTGACATTGAGTCAAAAGTAATATAAATGACAATAATGCCACACACAAAAATACACCAAACACATCCATCCTTTTTCCTCCTGTGATTCTCTGTGAAAGAAACAGGTAGAAACATAGGATATGTTTCAGAGCTGAATTGGGTTCCTGGTATAACGTTTAGCACTAGTGACTCTAAATGAGAGTGCAATAAGCAAAAGAATTTTAATTTTTTTTCTTTCAAAAGAGTTTTCAGAGTAACACAGAATTTGACTTGCATACAGAAATGCCTATGTGTTTTATAGTATATCAGTTTATATAATTCAAGGCACATAAAGGTGAGAGTTGGTTATATTTTGTTTTTTAAATTCATACAGCAGGTCCTCGAATGATGTCATTTTGTTCAACATTGTTTCATTACACCATTGATTAGATGCCGTAGGAACTTAACTCCTGTTTATATCAATTAGCCTATGGTAAAACTGGTTTCATTGCGTGTAATTTTGCTTAAAGTTGCAGAACCTATTAAAACAACATTAAATGAAGACTTACTGTGTGCTCCCTTAAAGGAGTGTCTTCATTATGCCATTAGTTTAATAAAAGTTCTAAATTCTTTAAAGAAAGTTAGAAAATTTAATAATTTTTAAAATTAGCAACTGGGAAAACATTTAATATATCATCTAATAAAAAAAAGGCCTACAGAATTATATTTAATTTTATTTTTAAATTTTCATATGAAGAAGACTTAGAAGAGACCTTTCCTAGGAAATTAAAATAATTAACATGTTTGGGTTCTGTAATTGTAGGTGATTTTTCTTTTTCTATTGGTCTTCCATTGTTTTCCTTATTGTTATTATAGGATATTATTTATGCAGTCAAATTCAGTGATAGGAGAGAAAGCTTGGAATTTGTCATTTACATTGACTCTCCAGACTTCTCTTACTCTGTCTGGCGACAGCTATGCCCTTGCTATTTCCAGTACTTGATCTTAACCTACTAGCAGCCTGTGGAGGTAGGAGTGGGACAGAGATCACTGGGTGTCCTGCCTCAGTACCTGAAGTCAGCATATGGTTAATACTGCACCTTGTCCTTTCAGAGTGACGATGTTCGAGGACTACAGGCTATGTAGATGCCTCAGAACACCATCTATTCCAGATAATTTTAGGACACAGTATTAGCAGGGTGCTTAAGAGCAACTGTCAGATATGCCCGAGTTTGAATCCCAGTTTTGTCAAGTAGCAGGTATAACTGGGGCAAATTACTTAACTGCTTTGAGCTTATGTTTATTTATGTATAAAATGGGAAAATAACGAAATCTATATCATAGAGTCGTAGCAAGGATTAATATGGTAAATCTACTAAGAATGTTTAGTGAACGCCTAGTAGATGCATTCACTAAATGCATCTTGCTTGCCGCTCCTGACTTCCTACTTTAGAGCTTTGCTCGAGGTACTTTCTGGGCATCCCCTATTTAATTTGTTTCTTTTGCATCCATAGATGAAGTAAGAGTTACCAGCTCAATTTTTCTATGCTGTGCGAATGTGAAATCGGCTGACTGGGGATCATGCGCTCCTTCTATAGCAGTTGCTCTGTCTTTTTCCATGTCTGCTTATTGAAATAACCTTCTTCTTTTACTTTACAGATATATGTAATTGACAGCGCAGACAGAAAAAGATTTGAAGAGACGGGCCAGGTAAATAATTCTTCTGTTGAGTTATTTCCCAAGTAACTGGGTATTCATTAATCTGCCTTGTAAAAGGATAAGAGGGTGAGGGAGGTGTTTTTTTGTTTAACCTCTGCAATTTAAACAAGACGGTCATTCTGGCAAACAAGCAAAAATACCAGTCGCCGAAGAAGAAATAAGTTGAGAATCCTTTAAACAGTTTTTTTTGATTAAAGCCTTTTTAGTTTTAATCAAATTAAATAATCAAGATATAAGCAAATGGAACTTACTGCCATGCTCAAGAGCTCTTCAGTTTCTTCCCAGGCCATATAGAAATGAACCCAGAGGAACAATTCACTTACCATTTCTATGTATGGTTTTCATTATCAACTTAATTGATCCAGGGCTAACTTTAACAAATTCAGTGAGATGGGAAGAAATGTGCAAGCCAAGACTAAGCCGCTTATTTCCAAGCCAAGAGCTAGGTATACTTTGAACCCAAATATGGCTTTAAATGCAGAGTACCTGTCAACATGATTACACGATGCAATTCGTGTACACAGTTTTAAATAGAGAAGCAGTGGGCACAGACTTTTTACTGAGTACACTGATAAGAAGCAAGGGGCAGAGTGAACCTCTTTGGAGAAACACGATTACATTTCATTGCAGAGTCCTTGGCTTATGTCCTAACCTACCAGGGGTGGCCTTCCAAAGGTAGCAGTCCCCATGTTTATGTTCCTTTTTTCTGAAAATTAGTTTGAGAACTCTCTAGACTCTTGAAAACAACCATTCTATACCTTGATGATTTCTGGTTCATCACGCATGTAAACCAGTGCTAAACATGAGCTTGGAAGTAAAGGGTGTCATATAATGATCGCTTGAACCATCCAGTTCTCTTTGACAACCCAGGTGTCCTAAGCAGCTAAAATCTGGGTTTAATGGGAAAAAGTGGGTCCCGGCGTTTAGTATACACTCTCTCCTATACTTATTGCAGACAGAGTCAGCATGCAGTTTAGACTCCAAACAATAAACTAAAAGTCAAAGACCTTGCCAGATGCACTAATACAGTTATTTTAGAAAGTGGGTTTAATGAAATGTAATGCATATTGCATGCATGTTTTGGAGATAAAGATTAATGAAACAGAATTATAGTCTCTAAAGCAATTGTCATTTTCAGTTTATATTTAAAAATATATGTGTGTGTATGTGTATGTATGTGTATATATATAAATACTCATTGAAAGTTATTTGCGGATAATAACCTTGGGTAAGTTTTAAATCTCTAACCACGACTTGTGTTCTTCCTTGAGCAGTGTTTCTCAAAGTCTGATCCGTGAATCTCCTATAGCAGAACCACCTGGGAAGCTCGTTAAAAATGCAAATTCCAGGGCCCTGGCTCAAACTTTCCAAAGTCAGCATCTCTGGGGTAGGCCCAGGAATTTGCCAGGGGATTCTTCCACAGACTCAAGTTTGAGAACCACTGCCCTTGAAGATTGCTAGTTGGTCAGCTTAACTGTTTTTGGGGTGTTTTTTTTTTTTTCTGATTAGAAGTGAATGGTTAAATATCACAGATTTCATCCTTCCCTCCCCATCTATCCTCAAAATGATCTAGGAACTAGCTGAATTACTGGAGGAGGAAAAGCTAAGTTGTGTACCAGTGCTCATCTTTGCTAATAAACAGGATCTGCTCACGGCAGCCCCTGCCTCTGAAATTGCAGAAGGACTGAACCTGCACACCATCCGCGACCGAGTCTGGCAGATCCAGTCTTGCTCAGCTCTCACAGGAGAGGGTGTTCAGGTGAGATTACCAGAAGGTTTGGTCACCTGGCCGTATGACAACCAACCAAGGTAGTCTATCTCATTGGTTGGTCTGATCTAGATAGAAAAAGGATATGAAACAAGCAGCCTTTGATTGGCAGATGAACCATTCCAGAACGTGGAGGGCATAGAGAAGTGTCGTTCTTTTCTACTTAGCAACCAATATGACATCATTAACTGTTCTAGGAAAGCCACAGACAAACCACCCCATACGACTAACAACCCCCATTAGGTAGGGGGTCAGAACAGAAGACTTAGAAGATGCTTTCTAACTCTAGGATTTTTTGATGGTTGGGGATTTTGTGTTGTGTCTAATATTATGGATGTCGAATACGTGTACTCCCAAGGTAACAGAGCCATCAACAATTCTGCACACTAGTTATCCTAAAAGTGTTTTGTTTTGTTTTGTTTTTTCCTCTTGGCTGTCTCCACTGCCTTCAGCGTTGGTGTCTGTTTTCTGCTACTTCAGGTTGCTTTCCCACTAGGAGGCTTCAGCTAACAGAAAGCCCCATGTTTTATATTAAGGAACTGTATACCGGAAGAGCAGGCTCCTCCTTATTTGATATTAATTTAGGGCAGAAAACTGTTGTATCCCAGACACCTGAGAGGCTGTTTTCTCAAAGAATGATAACTAGTTTTAGCTCTGAGGCTTCCTATGAAGCAGCCTAAAACCAGGTGACACTTGGAGTCAGCCCTCTAGGACTGTTGCTTTATTCCAAAGCCCCAGCATGCTCCACATACCTCATTTTAAACATCTGGTGGACCTGCCAGGGAAGTGACACCAGGCTGTGAGAATCGGACAGTACAGCTCTACGATGCTGTGGGGGATTAACAACATCTAAAGAAATGGTGTCTTCCCTCATGCCATATGGCATGTGTCTCTAATGGCATGAACTTGGTGTGCTGAGGTACGAACCTGTCATTTGATTCTCAATCGTCGTCCTGCAGCCCCTTTCCATTTCCTTTCTAATGCTCTTCTTCCCTGTCTCCTAAGACATTTGACATTGATTTGTCTTAAAACCGCCTGACTGCTTTTATTTCAAGCAAATACTCATATCCTAGAATTGTCTCACTTGTTCCATCTGTTTGCTGCTTTTTTTTCTTTCTTTTTATTACACAAACAACCAGGGCCTGCTTCTGTGCATGGCCTCTAGATCTGAGACCAGACCAGTCAGCACAAGGCAAGTGCCCCCTCCTCCAGACTTCTCAATACCTGTGCCCTCCGAAGAGCTTCATGCATGTGTGTGTGGATAGTGTGGGCTCTCAAGTGGCCAGAGATTACCTCAGCTACGTCCCCAGAATGGATGCTGGAGCTCTGTGGGTCTCTGTGAGGTTTAGGTTTTAGGGAGGGGGTAGATGTTAAGTCTTCTTTCCTTCCTTCCTTCCTTCCTTCCTTCCTTTCTAGACTCTGGTTATAAAGGTAAAGTATTCTCATTGTTAATCATATAAAAGTATATAAAATTTAAAACTGAAAAGTTTTTTCCTCTCCCTTAATCCCACCCGACAAAGGAACTATTATTAATAGTTTTATTTTTCTTGGGTCTCCTCTATAAAATGACAATCACAATATATGATTCCAGATCTATCAAATTAACTGCTTTTTCAGTTTAATTTAGGCTAGTCCAACAAGTATACTACCCAGGAGTTTTTGAATAGGTAAACTCTAATCATTTTATTTAGCTTCTCATTTAAAAAAAAAAAAATCAAGTTTTGCATAAGGTATTTATTTGCCTTGATTGTGCATAAAATGATCTTCATGAGGCCTAAAGTTATTTTTATGAAGATGAAGCCTTCTTGTGTTTGTACAAACCACTTTAGCAAGAGGACTCTGCCTCTCTAAATCGCAAGTATGGAGAGTAGAGAACATCTTGAGCTTTGGGGCTCTAAAGGCAGAACTAAAGAAAATAAACATGTTGTGTGCCTACTTCTAAGAAAGTGGGAATTGACAGCTCCGTAATCTTTTTTCCCTTGGCCAAAGTGTGGAAAGGAAGAAAGAGCAAAGCCAGAATTAACAGTGAGGTTCTTGTTTCTTCAGCCAGCCTCCAGGATGTAAACAGGAGAGACTAGAGTTATCTAGAATCAGTATTGAGAGTAGTGACATTCAAGTCAAGGATACTTCTTCACAGGAGCCTGGGGATGGGGAAGGAGCCCAGTCACTGTCTTCCCAGCCCCCCACACCCCAGCCCGCCCTGTCTGGAGGAGGGCACCAGGATAGAGCTCTGTGTTCCTGGCTGTGTAACCGCTGTAGAGGCGGAGTTCCCTTTAAGTCACAAGATCTTTTGGTCAAAAAGGGGGACAGTGAGCTATCTATCCGCAGAGAGTTGGGGAGGGCTTTAAAATCAACCAGTTTAAATCAAGTGAGATAATCGCGTATGGTTGGATTTTTTTGAGAAAGTTCTCCTCAGATCAGGGACCTTCAGCAACCGATTCACAGGAAGTGATATCAAGAGAGATCTGACAAAGAACTGTGAGCAAAGAAATAATGATTTTTATATGGAGGAGAAATAGTTTGAAGGTCACTTAATTAGTTTAGTAGATAGTACCATGGTGTATAGAATTGGGTAGTTAAGACTGGGATTTCAAGGTTAATGAGATTAGATTATGGTTAATAGAATGATATAAATTTAGAGAATTTAACCATTATTTGAAATGAGTTATTTAATAAAAATGTTAATTAAGAAGGGAATCTGCTGTCTATTGTCCTTTAATGGTAACCTTTGGGGACTGGAGAAAGGTCGCGGAGTTTTCCTTGGAAACACTTTTCATTGTGACGCATTGATTGACCATGTCCCTCCTTCAGGTAATGCCTCTGTCCTGAGCTCTTGCCCACTCAGCCAGTGTCTTGGTGTTCACTTTAAAAAGAGTCACTTAGGTGGAATTATTTTTCTATAATCCTTAGTTCAAGTACAGCCCTTTAATGATTCTTATTAATTATGGATTTAAGTATTCCTGAAAATGAAAGCCTTCACTAGAAAAATGTCCTCAAGATCACTTTCAGACATGGATACTGTGTGATAATTACTAAAATTCCCTAAATTCTTATTTCATCCTCCCATTCCACCCTCCCCACCCCGCCGCCCTCTGAAAGCTGATCAGTAATGGGCAAAGCTACCCACATGATCAGACTTTAAAGGGTCAAGTAACATCTGGCACCAGAGCTCTAATGACAGCTGAAAGAAAAAATGTCTAACAGTTAAAAAAAAAAAAAAAGACCTGGAATTTGTTACAATTTCAGGTGTTTAAAGACAGTGTCTCTATTTATGTTCTGTTTGTGTATATGTGTTTAATCAGAATGTTTGAGAGACCTGTCTTATACTGATAAATAACACCCTCAAGTGGGTGAGCCAGGGGAATAGCCACATCTCTGCTAGATGGTGGGCTACATCTTCTGGACTCATGGAGCAGGTGTGTCACTTCTCCTTACTCGAGTAGCTTAAACACATGATTTGAGGTTATGGAAGTTAGTGATTCTTGGGATGGAGTTCAGGTTTTTGTCCTACCTGATGTTCTGAAAGCAAATACGTGCAGTCTCTCCGAGGACAGGCAATCCCATGTGGTGTTCAGCAGCCCCTGCTCTGAGTGTGGAAATTGACTTTTGAGGGCTTTAAGAGAGTTCGGAACAGGTCTTTCTCTGCCTGATTGATGGTGACGAGGAGGCCAGCCTATCATGTAATTAAAGCAGGTTTTCATGGGAAACTCGAGAGCAGAGCATAGGTAAAGGGCACTAGAAGCTGAAGGAGAGCATCAATCTTGGAAACCTTGTCCTGCTGAGAGGCCCAGAGTCCAGGGGAGTGATCAGAAGAGACCCAGTTATGTCAAGCAGATGAAGGCAGAAAGAGGAGAAACTGAAAAATGTCTGGGAGGGAAAACCTGCAGCCCCTTAGCCAGACTGACTGCCTTTCAGACATGGAGGCTACCTCCCTCTGTGCCCTTGGGGCAGGGCCAGGGTTGCTAGGGCCTCTCCTAATGTGTAACACAAAAATGTCTAGAAAAAAAAACAAAGGATCTGGCTTAGAGCCAGAGAAAGGTAGAGAGAAATCAACTCTTCTTTTACCTACAGACGCTAATTTGAACCCCAGATTACAGTTGTCCTTTGCTGTTGTAGTGTCAGGCATTTGAAGACATTTTCTCTCTAAAACGTCGCGCGCGCGCGTGTGTGTGTGTGTGTGTGTGTGTGTGTGTGTGTGTGTGTGTGTGTGTTTAATTAAAATCATACTGAAATAGAATTTCCTTTCAGTACAGAGATCAGCAGTTCCAACCTGGCCTCTAGCCTCAGTCATAACAGAGACCTGCCTATACCAATAGCTTTGCACTAGCAGAAAGTTCTCCTGGATATTGCTCTCCATGCCCCCACCTCATGCTCACCTTTTCTTTTCACATCTCTCCCACATTCCCCATCTTCCTTCTCTAAACAGGAGCGATGGTCCGGCTCACAGTAGTCTCACTTACGTATAAAAGACCCCTAGCAGCCAGAGCCAGAGATGCGTGACCTGTACTTAAGAGTGCCTTGCAGATGCACACTAAACAATTCGCTAGCCCAGTATCTGTTTTTCCTTCGTCTAGGGGACTCTTCCTTTAATATACCAAAAGAATTTCGATATTTTTAAAAATGACATTTACCACTTCTTACTAGGCCTGGCATCAGTTATTTTCGATTCCAAGTGTACAAGGAACTACCTATCTGCAAGTCAGACCTCAGGTTTATTTTTAAATTTTCAGATCTCTCTATAGACTAAGAAAGCAAGCTTGGGATATGCGATTTTGCTACCTCTCTGATGCAGTGCCCCTTGTCACCAGAAAAAATATTAAAGCAAGCAGTATTTTATGTATGCTGCATCCAGCTGCTCCTTGACCCTAGGGGCCCCGTGGCACAGTGGGAGAGGCCACATCGCTCAGGAAGGGCCTGAGCGCCTCCTCGTCTTAAAGCAATTACTGATGTGACGCATAGTCCTCATGGCATTACAAACCAGGCCCACCCAACCATGGCTGCCACTGCTTCCTTCCAACCAACAAGCAGTGACGGATGCATTGTAGAGCGATCAAATTAATAGGAGCAGGGCAGTCAGAAACCACTCTTCCCATAGAAAGGGGCACCCTGCTTTTAATCCTGGACCATCGAGATCTGTGATGAGTAGATTTCCACCCCTGTGGTTAGGGGTAGCCTTATATTCTTCCCAGTGGTTCTGGCAGGGACTAATATCATGAAATGGTAAAGTTATTTCCTCTCCATGAGCCCAAATCTCAGTATTTGAGGTTCAGTGTCTCTCTTTAGTCTCTATTATTGAATTAAAGCTAATCAATTTAAATTCAGTTTCAGCAAGGTTGGTCAGGGGAGGTGTGGTGGAGGAAGAAAGGGAAGACGACTACTCATGCCATATGATTTTCATCCCCGTGACGAAGATCAAATGTGCAGAAATTCGGTCAAACCAGTTTTTAACAATAAAGGTTCAACCATTAAACAAACCTATGAGTTCATTTCCTTCTTTGGAGGCAGAACAGTAACCTAGTTCTTTAAGTAACCGATCACCTTTTCTTAGTGTCTATTAAAAAAAAAAAAAAAAAAACCCTTGCCAAATGAAGGCAAGAGTGATGTGGCACACTCATTTAAACAGGAGAAACAGAGGGTTCCACCTCTTGCTATGATGTTGTCTCTAAATGTGGAGTTGCCACCAGAGGCGGTGGTCTTGGCGGAGAATTATTATGCTAGTAGGGTGCAGCAAGATAAATATGCAGCTTCCACATGCAGAGATACCTGGCAGCCCAGGAGTCTTGAGAGTTGAGTGGCCAAAAACAGCCTCTAGCACCTTCAGAGCTGCAGCCAAGCTATGGCAGGGTGCTTGGCTTGGGGCTACCCCACTCTCATACCCCTATAGTCCGCTGGGCGTCATAAGGAAAAAACAACGGGAATTGCACTCTTTCAATCCCACCTTCAGGGTGATTCTCAGCTTCTTTCTAGGCTTGAGGCTGAGCTCCACCCTCCAGTACTTGCCTGCATTCATTGAGAAAGAGCATGGGTGCTGGAGCTCGATTGCCTGGGTTCACAGTCTGCCTCTGCCACACACTATTCTGTGCCCCCATTTCCTCATCTGTAATGTGGAAATTATATAGTACCTACTTCACAGGGTCGTCACAAGGATTAATTGAAAATCTATAAATTGTCTACTGCAGAGCAGACACTCTGCTAGGCTCTGTAAACACACCCTCAAGCCAGGCTGACATGGACCGCCCCCCACACACACACTTTAGTGGGCTTGGACAACACTTATTGTTCCTTTCCAGTAGGCAACTTGGCACAGCTTGTTTCTGATTTGATTGAAGAGGTATTAGCCCTGTTGACTGTTGCTTCCCCAACAACCCCCAAGCTCCAGCTCAGGTTCTCTTCTGGGTGATAAAAGGAAAGGTACAACTCCCCAACCCCCAAACATTTCAGATGAGGGCTACCTCCTCAAGAGCAGCCACAGGGCTTGGCCCCTATTAATTCTCCCTGGGCTTCTCCTCATACTCCTTCAGGTTGCTGGAAGCAGCTGCAGAGGCTGAGGGACCAGAAGGTCATCTGGTGGGTACTGACCTCCAGGCGCCCTCTGTTGGCAGGACTGTGGCTGGAAGGGCTTTGCCACCGCTGGCCCTCACAGTTGGAGGACACTGCCCCTCGGTAGGGTTACCCCGTTTAAATCCCCTCTGCCTCCATAACAGACACCCAGGAGAAAGCTGCCCCTCTCCCTCCACATTCTGCTTTGGGTTCCTGCAGCTGAGTAAATATTTTTCCTATCTTCGACTGCATTCAAGTTCAGTCGCATATAATAAAAGACACACACCCCCTGCATAATCAGCTATAAAGCAAGGGGAAGAAATGGTACTCAGATAGTGTGGAAACACTGTTCTTGATTTCTCTGAGATGATTTGATAAAGTATTGCACATCTCTGTAGAGGAGAAAATATTGAGGTGCGCATCTTTGGTAGTGTTTGTGCGGGTTCCTGAAAATGGAAAGTGCTACATAAGTGCTGAGCTATTCAGCTTTGAAGGCAAAGAGAAGATGGTTATCTTATTCATCTGTCTTCTATTTGTAAAATCTTTTTTGTCTCCTGGGAGGTGATCATTTTTTTTTTTCCTGGAAACCAATTAGCTACTAAAATTAAACATGCTTCTCTTCAAATTAATCCTTTTCATAAAATGGTCTTAAAGTTGGCCTCAGCTTTTCAAGTAAGTAGCTGACCCAGTTGTAATTGGAGATGAATTCAGAGGCCACCTTTCTCCCACCTCCGCATTCCCCCCGCCCCCTTCCATTGCTGCCAGGTGCTGTCCACCTTTGGGCTTTCAGCCATGGCCAGCCTCATCTTGGCAAATTCCCTAAAGTCCACTCTGGAACAGCCATCAGATTATCTGGTTCTCCTGCCCAAGTGCTCTGATGGCAAGTGGCAGTTTAATCACTGTAAATTCAGGTTATGGTCAGATTAGCCAAGAGATAGGATGCCTGCTGGTTGTTTTGCAGTGATGTATTGTTTATGGGATTAATGCTCCGAATGGCCAAGGGTGTCAGCTGATATTTATTACTTTAAGCTGGCTCAGCTGTTTAGGTTCAACAGCTAGCTCCATGGTCACAGGAAATGCGGGGCTCTGCATGTTGTGTATGCCCTGAGATGTGCAAATGTGACTAGGACTTCAGCGAGCATGTGATATAGATGCAAGGGAAAGGGATTTGTTGCAGGAGCCTCCTTGGATTTTTGTTCTGGGCTTCCGAGGGAACTTCACACACCCTTGGAGGTCAGAGAGACTCTGGGGAAAGGGAGAGTGAGCATTCATGGGTGGCTCCAAAGGGGGTTGAAAAGGAGGTCATCTCTGGCAGGCCTGGCATCCAGGAGAAATCATGCCACCTGCCAGTTGACTGTAGGCATTGTGTGGTTTTTACATCTGTCCTTCTCCAGCCTTCTGAGAGAGGACACTTTCAAGGTCACTGTGCCTTTAAGGGAACCTTCTCCCCAGTCCCTCTGCTTAGTAAAGAATCAGGCCAGGCCCTTTTAAACCTATCTGTAGTGCTGCACGAAGAGAAAAAAATGCACATTGCCCCAGTGTATGTCTAGTAACACGCACTGAAGTTGGTTTGTTTTTCCAAAAAGAAATTTAATTTAAACCAAGTGTACACTACCATACTGTAAACATACCAGGGCACCAGAAGGGTGGCTTATTGAATTTAATGCCCTAGCAAAGGTCAGCTTTTAGAAAAAGCCAAAAATGGCTGGAATCTTTCCTGATAGCTCCTCAATCAGGCCTCGGATCCAGGCAGATGTGTTTGTTTTTTCAGAGGGAGTTCCTGAGGACCCATCTCAAGTTCGGACACTGGGTACTACCCTCCCGTGTCCCTCCTGTGCTCTCAGAGGCCTCCCTCCTCTTCCTCAGGAGGTCACTGTCTGTGGTCACCCAGATGGGCCCCTGGGGCGAGGAAACTGCCTGGAGCTGGTGGTTAGAGAGGGAGGACCCCAGATGCCCTACTCCCCCTCTTCTGGGCTTGAGTGTATGGTGCCTTTCTTACAACTAACATTGCCTTTCTCTGCCCATTTCCCTCAAAGGACGGCATGAACTGGGTCTGCAAAAATGTCATTGCAAAGAAGAAATAAAATCTAGACGAATGGAGACGCAGGAGCCGCGAGAGCTGAATTCTGTCCTGAAAAACACTAATTTGCTGCTTTCTGACCAAATGTTTTTCCATCTGTGTACAGCTACAGCTGTTTGAAGAGAGGGAACAACACAGTTTAAACAGAATCATCATTCCAGCAGTAGATTTAACTGATCTCTGAGGTTCAGTATCATTTTTCAAATAAAGGAATTATATTATTTCCTCTGCATAATTGAAATAGTATTAAATGTCTCAAAGCACATGATTAGAAAATGAGATCTTTTAAATGAGCAAGAGATTGCATTGCAGTTCAGTCAATTCCAGTGGGCTTTTTTTTTTTTTTTTTTTTTTTCAAGAAAAAGAAAGGAAAAAAGGAAGAAGCAGCTTATGCTATGTTCATTTATTTACTGACCTGTCCATTACCTTCTCTCATGGTTTTGAAAGCACACAGTGTTTGCTGGTGCTAGTCAGTGATTTTTACCATCACCAGCTGAGCTAGAGCTGTGTTCTGTTCTGTCCGGAGGGAAGCTGCTGCGGGGGAAGGGGAGGAAAGGCAGATGATTAAACCATCTTGTCATGCAGGTAAGCGACAGTGTGTGTAATCCTCACCCTTTGGAGAGAAAAAAAAAAATCCTTTCTTGCAAACAAGTCACCACAGAAACATACTCCATTCCCAACCCCCCAGGCAGCCACACAGGGAAACAAATTCTTATGACTTTTGACTGTACTGACATCTGGAATGTAAGGAGAGGTGGGAGGTTTAATTCCAGAAAAATTACAAGGTCCTTAGAAAGCCCTCACATTGAGGGCTCAGGCTAGCGTAAACAGGCTTTCTCCAGTTCAGTGGAGCAGGGAGCAGTGGACTCTGAGATTAGCTGGCTTCTCCACAGCCATCCTATAGAAGAGATTTCTATAGCTCAAAGAATTCTGTGTTTAAATGATCACAATAGGCCGCTGCTATCAGATTTTAAAAATAAATGCAGCTTTACCATGAGCCTGCTCCACTGAGAGAAAGCAGGCAGATCGATTTTGAGAGGGGATCAATTTTTACAGTGCTGGCAACTTGGTGGTGCGGGATGCTCATGGGTGGAGAGGGTTTGCTGCTGGGAAGAATGTGTATGATTGCAAGAGCCATGCCCAGGGAAGCTAGAGTCACCCCAGCTGCTGGTCTCCCCTGCCTCTCTCCAGCAAAATGTGTCCTCTGTTGATTGATTGGGAGAGGACTGGCAGAAGACTTCTCCTGCCTCATGTTGCAAAAAGAGCTTGTTTCCCTGAGCCTTAAGAAATCCCCAGCTTCAAACATGGGAAAGTCGGCCAGAACATCACCCAGCTCCTGAATTGAACTCTGTTCTGGTGCCTGAGCTCAGGGGTTTTCAGGGAATGAATAAGAGACTGTCCAGTGGCTGGTGGGTCCCAGGAGGCCAGCTGCCTTCTTGCGCTGGGAGGTAGGCCTTCCCAAACCCACCAAGGCACATGAGCAGACCAGAGGGGCCACTCCAGCCCCTGGCCCTCAGCACAGCTTCTCTGGACAGAGTTGTGCAGGTGAGGCTGAAGCATGTCCAGTCTCAAAAGCAGTCTAGGGTGAAAGTCATTAATAATGTCAGTCATGAAAAGGTGCCCCAGGGTTGCTGTGGAGGGATCTGTTAGGACTTGCAAAACAAAAGAAGGTGAGGTTTGTTTAAACCACTGAGCTAGCTGCCCCCTGCCACCTCCTCTGGCTTCTCTGTCTCACTCAAGAGCCTCTCTCGCTTTGAACAGAGGCAAACAGAATTATAAGGAACGGAAATCCCCTTCTGTCAGGCTGTCAGGCTCTAGCACTTGAAAGTGGGTTTTCACTCCAAATAGTGCACCAGGGATGAGAGCTGAGGGGCACAATGCCGGCTTCGAGGTCTGTAATTTTGGAACGTGATATGGAACTTTAACTCTGGCAGCGGATGCTCTGTAAAATATTTTTGTCCTTTTTCACCAACTTAGGGAACTGTTTAAAAGAACCCTCCCAAGGCCTCGGCCGGCAGGCAGAAGCCACTTGCCCTCCTCTGAGAGCCTCTGTGAGTGTTTAGAGTTGCTTTTCAGCTAAAGACACAGTGACATGGTGGATGTCACAAGCTTTCATCTTCCCTTTGAGCCCTCCTAACCCTCCTGGGGGCTCAGGGGGTAGATGAGAGAAGCCAGAAAGATGCAGACTTTGAAAGCTTCCATTTGTAAAAACAAAACGCTTCTAAAGCCCCCCTTTTCTCTCCCCCTCCCCCTGTGGCCATGACCAGAAGACAAAATTTGAAGCTGGAAAGGGGATACCTGGTTTCCCACCCTCCCGCCCCTAGTGAGCCTTGGGAAGACTTGACCTGAGCACGACTGCATCTGAATATGCAGGGAAAAGTCTGGGGTCCAGAGGGCAGAGCAGGCCCAGGACGGGGCGCGGTGGGGCTGGGGGGCAGGATGTGTGCTCAAACCGGTGGTGGGAAAAACTTCCCTCCCCTCCTCCCGACCTTCCCTGTGCTGCTCTTTCTGGCTGGATCCCCGCTCCCAGTGCAGCACACCCTTTCCCCTTCACTCTCCCTTGGTTACTATGGAAACAAGGGTGTCATTGATGTGGGCTGAGCTGGGGGAACATGTCGGCGCACAGCTGAAAGTCAGCGATTATGCCGGCGGGTGAAAATGTGCCGCGGTGAAAGAAGTCCGTAGCTCCCGAAACTGCTGTGAGGACACAGTCCTACCCGCTCCCTCCCTCCATCTCCACTTCTCTCTCTCCTGGCTTTTGACAAATTTCTTTATTCCCTTCTGGGCTAAAGCGGTGGCTATTTTTGTGCCACTCTGTGCCCCACCCTCCCTGTCGGCTGCTCCTTATCCGGCCTGGCCTGGAGGGTGACACCATGTCACCCTCGCCAGGACTCGTCCCTTGATTCCCGTCAGAGTTTGCTTTGATTTCTCTTTCCTTCTCAGGGGCCAGTTCTTACTTCCTTTTATTTTTAGCTCTGCACTCCATGTGGTTTCAGGGTTCAATCTGATCCACTGAAAGGTTCTTTTTTTTAACAGTCCCTTTTGAAAATGATAATCAAAGGAAGGGACGTGGTATTTGGTCATGTGGAAAATTCAATGTATAATTTAGATGTCTGTCAAAAATCCAACAAATAAAATTTAGCTGAAATGAAGGCAGCCAGGAATGTGTTGTGTTCTTTGCTGGAGCTTGAGGAGGGACTGAAATCTGTTTATGCTTTCAGAGGTTAGCATTCCTCAAGGTGCTTTCCTCCCAACCCCCCAGGATATAATATTAACACCACCACCAACAAAAATAAATATAACCTTTAGTAAGCCCCTCCTACATATCTCGCATACATCATGGGGCAGCATTAGTCCCATTTCACAGTTGAGGAAGTGAGGCCCTCACCTCGGTTAAGGATTTTGCCCAATCTCACAGAGCCATTACACTGGGTCTGAAAGCTACAGCAGGCTGCCACCTCTGGGGGACAAAAACAGTAACAGCCCATTTCCCAACAGTCTGAGCCTCTAGCTTTCCAAGCTCACACCATGGGTCTCCTCTGACCAGCACTGATCCCCTGGGGTTATCTGTCCCAGGTGTTGGATGTCCTCTATTCTCAGAGCAGCACAACCATAGATTTTGTACCATCCTTAGTACAGACAGGAAAAAGGGAGAAGACATTAGGAAAGTTAGGACTGACGAGGTTACTTGCAATTACCTAGTGCCTGATACTGGGGCTTCCTATTAGAGTTCAGAGAGAGAAATAGATTTAACCCAAGTCACACAGTATGTGGCAGAGTGGGCACCAGTCCAGGGCTCCACCCTCTGCAGTAGAGGAGCTTATCTTTCCCCATGGCAGCCTCACTTCTGAGGTCTAGAGACATAACAGCCTGGCTGGTCCCAAGGACCCAGCTTTAAAGGCAAGCTGTTGGCAGAATAGAGGGGAGCCTGAGGCAGGAGGGAAGAGAAGCTCTAGCATTGCCAGATAAATGGCAAGACATTCGACTAAAGTTGAATTTCAAATAAACAAAGAATCATTTTTAATACAAGTATTCCCACACGATATTTGGGACAAACTTATAATGCTAAAAAAAAAAGTCGTCGTTTATCTGAAATTCAAATTTAACTGGCCATCCCGGTCTTTTGCTGTTGTTTTACTAAATCTGGCAACCCTATCCAGAACACCCAGCTCAATAAAGGGACAGTGTGGTACAATTGAAATGTGTGCTCTCTGGAGTCGGAGAGACCTGGGGTTCAGTTCTTGCTCATCTATAAACCCATTCTGCAATCCTGGGCAAGCTGGGTACTCTCGGAGTCTTGCTTCTTCATCTGTGGAGTGGGACTAAAGCAGTAGGGAGATTGAAAGGGATATAATGTAAATAAAGCACCTAGACCTTGGGCAATAGCTAGGTGTAGTACGGACGCTCGTGCTTCAGTTTCTTACCTGTAAAATTTGGTAATAGTCATCTACCTCGTGGCATTCTCCAGGGAATTAGACAAAGTTATGGATGTCCAGTGCATAATAGGTGCTAAATCTTTATGATAACTGACAGAAATTCTGGAGTCCAGGCCTTCCCAGACCCCCAAGACCTCTGCCCTCCCACCTCTGCTCCCACAGGGGTCTCTAATTTTCCAGGCAACAAGCAAGCAGGCAGCAGCCTTCTCTGGAGGTGCTGGCAGCCCCCTCCTCTCTGGAGCTCCCAGGGCCACCCCAGCCACACCTCCTGCAATTAGATTTGTAAGTGGGAACAGGCTCTTGTCAGAGGCTCCTGATTGGCTCCGGGCAAAAACACAGTTTAGCGCTCAGTCAAGCTGCATTTTAGGGCCTCTGTCTCTCTCTCCCCGCTCTCCCCCTTAATTGCAATCTGTTCAGTAATTTCCTTTTCCAACACTGCAGAACACAGAGAAGCTTCAGCACCAAGAGCTGGGAAGGGAGGAGAGAAAGAGAGCTCCTACTCCCTGCAGTGAATCTGCTGGTCCAGCACTGTGTCAGGGTGTGTGTGTGTGTGTGTGTGTGTGTGTGTGTGTGTGTGTGTGTGTGTCCAGAACCAGCCACACACGTGGGCACGTGGAGATATGGCCAACCTCACGGAGTCAGATCAGAGCAAATCATTAGGGGAGCATCCACTTGTAGCAGGTATTTCAGTTATATTTAATCCTTGCAACATTATTAACTGTAGGTATTATCGATCCCAGTTTGGGGATAGGGCTCATAGAACTGGACTCATTTGCTCAAGATCACACAGGAAGAACAAGGCAGAGTCAGGATTTGAACTCAGGCCTGTTTGACTGCTGGGCTCCAAGTTCATCTCATGATACCTTTTCCCCTTTATGCTTTTAAGCCTAGAAACAGAGCTAAAGAATCCTCCTTCACAAATGAACACAGAGGTTTCTTTTCCCAGAGTGAATAGCAGTGTCCCAGGAACAAAAAGCCTTTGCTAAAGAAATGAAATATTCATGACAGAATTGTAGCGAGCAAGCTGAGTCAAGGAGGGGAAGGGTTTATGGGAGAACCGCTTGGATACCCGAAGCTGAAAGCTATAAAAGTTGGGGCAGAACTATCATTTAGCTAAGCAAACTGCTACTCCTGTTAGTCATTCGCTGATTTAATCCTTTGATTAGCCCTATAAGGTAACCATGCCTATCCCCATTTCCCAGTTGAGGAAACCAAGGCTCTCAAAGGCTAAGCCACTTGCCTAGAATCGCACAGCTAGGAAATGGCTTGGCTGGGATTCCTGCTATTTTTCTCCAGGACACACTCCTGACTAAACACGGGGCTATGAACTGCTGGGAGCAATGGGGGAGTAGGGCTCCAGGAAACAAGGATGGAGTGAGAGGCCTACCTCATTCTGTGCCAAACCCCTCTTCAGGATCCACAAGACCCTTCCCTAGAATCCCAGAGATAGCTGCTGCTCTGGAGGCCACCAGCAGAGGGGGCAGGGGGCCCTGGCCCCACCCTGACAACAAAGGAAAGAGGCTGGGATGGCTGTTGCCCTTCGGGCCCTGGCCTGGCATCAGTTGCTTCCATTATCAATCAGGATTCAACAAACCCTATCCAGTGCCCTGGCCCAAAATGGAGGAGAGGGAGTCCCGCAGTGAAAGGGCCCCCAGCCCTTAGAGCCCACTTAGACCGCTGGAGGGGAAAGAGAAAGGGCTGACTGCAGATAGACACACATGGCCACTCTGAGTCTTTCTTTGTCTTGTTAGCAAAATGCATGTCCCTGAGACTAGACCAACCTGTCACCCAGGCCACTGCTGATCCATATTGGAGAGGATACATCACACCAGGATGCAAGGCTTGGCACTAGTTAAGGGCCCCTCAGCCCTTGTGTAGGGCAAAAGCTGCACAGCCATACTTGGTGGCCCTATTACACCAACCAGACCCCTCCCTGGGCCTGGCTGTCAACACTCACCCACCCTATCCCAGTCCTCAGTCCCCACCTGGGCGACCTGCTCTGGAGAGCTGGAGCCCACTAGTCACCCTTCCTCAGCCTTCCTGCTGCCAAGAGGTCAGAATCACACAAATTATGCTGGCACAGCAAACCCACGCCCTTAGAATCTGTCCGGGGGCACAGATCTGATCTGAGACTTTTGAATATGAACAGAACCTCCCTGTAGCCTCCAAATGACAAAGTCAAAGTACTTTTCCTGCTTAGATGCTACAGATGGCTTTTGGAGAGAAGGGAAAAGGGAGCTTTGGTTTGTAAGCAACAGCCCATCCTGGGGTCAAGGGGTGCCATCCAACCCAACTCTCCCCTCAATTCCCCCAGCTCCTGTAGGGTTTCAGCCAATTCCTCAGGCCCCTTTCCCACCTTGAGCCCCCCCAGATCAGCCAGAGCAGCAAGTTGGGAGGAAGAAAAAGAAGGAAGAAGGGACATTCAGGGGCTGGGATGCTGATCCCAGGCAGAGGGGAAGTGTCTGCACAGCTGTAGGCAGCCCCCCTATCTTCAGTCTGTGAATGGGTACATCACCCCCTCCCGCGCGCCTGCCTCTGCTCCTGAAACAGTTGGTCCTAATGAACGCAAAGCAGGCAGGGCAGCTGTGTGCATTATCCATATGCATGGGGAGGTGTATATTTATACTCACATCCCACCCCACCCTGCAGCTGCTGCCATCCCCTGTGCCAGAAGGGTGAGTGGGCATAAGCACCCAGGCTGCTCCCAGGCCCTGGGCTCCCTATCCTTCCAGCCCTTGCTCCCCAGCCCACGCCCACAGCTTTCACTTGACCCATTTTGGAGGCAGAAGTTTGTGCGTGTATTTGAGAGAAAAAGAGAGAGAGTGCACACATCATTTCCCCAGTTGGTGCTTTTGATTTCCTCTGAAGTATCTTGATTGCCGGACGTACAATGGCATCTTGCTGCTAGTGCTCCCTCAGCAGCTTCTGGCTCTGTGCCACCTCCTCCCTAGGGCTGGGGTTTTCTGCTGACTCCAGGGCCCATGGCTGGCTGGCAGAAAAGAAGGCCTGATCCAGGCTTCCATTCCTTGGCCTGAGCAAGGGGACCTGCCACAGTCCTTCCTGCTCCTTGGGCTGGGGCCAACCTGCTGCCTGCACCCCTACCTCCTCTTTTACTTGGACCTCCTGCTACCTCCTAGCTAGCCACCTTGTCCCCCAATGCCTGGCTACTCACCTCCTTTGTTTTAAAATGCAGTTCCCCTATGCAGATGCCTTCAGAGGCCCTGCTGCTATGGAACATTCCAGGTCCCTCTGATATGATCCCAACCCTTTTTATAAACCTGTCAATCATGGGCTGTCACACATACCCTAAGCTTCAGATGAGCTATTCCCACTGTCCCCCGACCTAACCCCACAATTTTATTTCCTCATCTGTGCTCATAGCCACCTCCCCCCAGGGTGTATCCCTATTCTTTTATGCTTATCTTACTGCTCCTTTAGGGAGTGATTCAACTCCTATATCCCCAGGAAGATGGCCTGGTCCCTCTAGTCCACAGGGCTCCCCTATGAAACTCATAGAGCCCTGACAGCCTAGGCATTTGGCTTTTGTTCGTTCGTTCATTCATTCATTCATTCATTCATATCTCTTGAGCGGAAGCAAAGCACTTATTTATTTTTTTTAACTTATGAATTGTTTATTTCTGGAAATTTCAGCAAAGCAGTGATAATGCTTCACATCCTGGTCCTGTTCCCTCACACCGTTCTGACCTCATCACTCACTGCTCTGCCCCTCACTCACTCTTT
>NW_006442207.1:12523973-12542962 GCF_000325575.1 Pteropus alecto
TCAGGCCTTTTGGCTTGTTCCCTCTGCCTCCACACTCTTGCTCCAGATAGCCCAGACCTTGCCTCCTCACATTCTGGAGTCTCTGCTCAATGTCACCTCAATAAACCCATGCCCGACTGCCTCCCTATATAAAAATTGCCATGCCCCCTCTCCCCTACTATTTTGCCCAATCCCCCTCACCTTGTTTTACTTCCCTTTATAGTAATTATTGGTAACAAACATTTACTGATTTATTAGTTGTCACCTATCTCTTCCTTGTTAAATTATCAGCTCCAAGAGGGCAAAAGAGCTTGTCTGTTTTGTTAACCAAAGTATCTCCAACTTTGGAATAGTGTCCAGTATTAGAAGGACCTCGATAACTATTTGTCGAATGAATGAATGAATGAATGAATGAATGAATAAAACAGGCACCATTCCAGGCTCTGAAAAATCAAAGATGACTAATATTTCATGTCCTCCAGGGATGCACAAGCTAGTGGACATGTAAGCTATGAAGCTTGTAACCAGAGTTGGTTAAAATACCAAGTGCTCACTTTGGCTGCACATGTACTAAAAAATTGGAACAATACAGAGAGGATTAGCATGGCCCTTGCATAAGGATGACACATAAATTCATGAAGCATTCCATATATTCTGAAAGAAAACCAATAAAATGCATCTAAAGGCATCAAAAGAAAAAAGAAAAAAAACAAGCAAGAGTGTTTAAGTGCATGGGAGTGTGGTTGACCCAAAGGAACATAAACATGATAGCTATCAATGTCTGAAAGCAGACATTGTCAGCACCAAGCCTGGCACTTTACATGCATCATTTCAGTACTCCCAACACCCACTCTGGAGAAGGTGGAGAGGGGTACACAAAGGAGGCGAGACTCTGGGGCTAGGTAGACAATCAGGCAGAGGGATCAGAAGAGAACTAGGGCCTGGAACCACATGGGCTGCTGAAAGACTTACTCTAAGTATACAATTTTGATGAGTGGAGCTCAGGGCTGCAGTGTTGGGGATGACATTTGGTATGGCTTGAGAGTCCCTGTCTATTAGGCCATGAGCTAGCTGCACGTTTGCATCCCTGCTCATTGTCCTGCAACAGGCACAGACAAGAAGAGTATCTGATGACAACTATCAGGCATCCAGGAATCCACATATCAATTGACTCACTGCCATGTTTTTTTTTTCCAGGTAGACCGGACGTCCACATCACCCTTAATACTCAATTCTTGGTAGCCTACTCTTTCATTCCACTTGTAATTTTGAGACGTTGCCCACCCCGCATCCTATAAGCTGTTGAAAACTATGCCTCATACCACCCCATACATTACTCTCTTCCCGCCTCAATGTAAATAATAAAAAATAACCCATGGCATTGAGCAGATGGGTTCTTTCTCAAGAAATATCCAATTGTTAAAGATCGAGTACAAGGAGAAATAAATATCCCAGTTTGCTGCAGTTGAGAGGAATGAACCACAAAACAATTTAAAAAAAAGAAAATTGGTCACCGGTGGAGGAAACATTCGGACTCCCAGTGCAGAACTCTGGGTTAAGTCCATTGCCAAGTCCCTGCATCATAAATGCCAGGGAGAGGGGACTTTAGAGAAGAAGCCCTGGGCTCTTGAATGTTTCCCTCACTCAGGGATGTGCTTCCCATACACCATGAAGAATATGGTAGAGGCCAAAGCTCTATCCACCAGACTTCTATTTATTTTTAAGAGCTTTCACTGTAGACAGAGTGTCTTGAGTTGTTAAGTTCTCTGCAGCTGGAGGAATTCAGAGAGTGAATATATCCTGCCCCGGAAGGGAAGAAAGCCTTTGGGGTGAAGCTGGAAAGGATAGAATGTTGGGGGAAGAAAGAAGGAAGCTGAAGGAAGAAGGTGATGTTCCTAAGGCCAGCCCCCTGCTGGTCCAGGTCTCTAGCCTCTCCCCTATGAGCCTCCCAACCCTAATTGCCTCTGTGCCACACTCTGGTCTGTTTCCCATTCCCCTTAGCCTTCAGTGAAGTTTCTGGGATCTTAGCCTTGAATCCTAGGCCCTTGACTCAGTACTTGTGCACAGAGTATAGAGAAGGGGCAATCCAAGAGTGCCCTCAATTTTATTCCTCTAACTCAAAAAGACAAGACTCACAGGGTTCTAGAACTGGTACCAGGATCCCAGATTCTAGAGACCACTGTGATTTCTTTTTTATTTTATTAAATTTATTTGGGTGACCTTGGTTAGTAAGATTATGTAAGTTTTAAGTGTACAGTTCTATATCATCTGCATATTGTATTGTGTGTTCACCACCCAAAGTTTGGTAAGAGACTACTGTTTCTAAAGCACTTCTAAGTAAGAGTTGTCCAAAATCATACAGGGAGGTAATCACTTTAGAAGAGGGGTAAAAACGTGGTGGGGTCTGTCCAGGGATACCCAGGGATCCTTTTCCACTTCTCTTTACTCCATGGCCCCAGCAAGGTAGACCTACCGCCTTTCTCTGTAGACCTAGAGCGTTAGGTTGGGGAAGGACAGGTCCTAGACCCTCCGCCCTCTCCCCCACCCTCACCCCGCCCTGGAATTTACAGAAGTCAGAGGTGGGGTAGGGAATCCCCCAGGGGGACAGGTCTGGTCCTGAAAGTGTTCATCGGTTCTCCCCCACCCTCGGATGGGAGAAAATGAAGGTGTCTGAGGAAAGAGCATGGTCACAACGATAGAGTCTGAGTGGGCGGGTGTGAACAGGGCCTGAGGAACCCAGAAATGAGATTAGAACGTGGGGTCTTGACTTGGAGAGAGGGGCCTGGAGCGCTGACTCAGCGGCGTCGCTGCTCGGGGAGTTCCCCGCTACCCCACCCGCCAGGGTGCCCTTTGAAGCCCGGTGGCAGCTTTGATCTGGGGTCTACCGGGCTCTCAGCTGGCCCGGCCAGATGGACTGGGGGAGGGGCGGAGGAGCCGACCAGCCCTCAGGCTTTGCCCTCCCCTGGCCCCCTGCACCCCCACCTGGGCATGGAGACTGTTTCTGGATGTTTCAGGGGGCACCCGAGTCCCGCCCCCACCCCTGCCTTGCAGCTGTTCCCCAGCTGCCCTGCCCCACCCCAAAGACAGCTGGGAGAGAGGCTGGGGGCGGGGAGCAGGGCGCAGCTGCTCGGCTCAGGCTGGGACCCGGGAGGGCAGGGACATGAAAGAGCTCGGGCCGGCGGGGGTGGAGGGCGCAGAAACCCTCCAGCGGTCGCCTCCCGGCGGGCCCCGCACATCTGGGCCACAGGAACCGCTGCCCCCCGTCAGTGGGGTGGGGGAAGAAGCTTTCCCGACACCCAGCCCTTCCCGGAAAGGGGAGTTGTGACCGCCTCTCGGGGAAAGTCGGGAGGGCCACGCCGGGGATGTGAGAGCCGGTATCTCTTAGTGGTTCGCGGATTGAGGCACAGGGTGTGCCTGTGGGTGCGAGAGGTGCCTAAGTGTGCACACCAGTGCAGTGTACGGAAGCACCCCGCTTCCACGCCTTCTCCAGCAGGCCCTGTTTCCTGGGGCAACTCCAGCTCTTTCTGGGCCTCCTCTGTCCCTGGCCCTTTTGGGAGGTGGGTGACAGCTGTTACCACAAAGCCAGGGACAGCTGGGTGGCTGGGGACAGCTGGATGGGGTTAGCTTATCCCTGCATCCAGACTGCCCAGGCACCCCCAGGCCATACTCCAGGCAGCTGGCTGCTTCGCCCACAGCCTGTGTGCCTGAGTGTGTAGTTGTTTGGGGTGGGCTTTCAGAGCTGGGATCTGGGGGAGGGGCCTCAAGCCCATCCCACCCTCAACCTGAGCCACCCTCTATTTCTCAATCTGATTGATGTACCTGGAAAAAGGACCCCTCCCATTAGCTAAAACAAAACTAGGCCAAGTGGGAAAGAAATTGGGCAGCCTTCTGTCTTGGCTTCCAACTCTTGGCACAGATGATGTCTTAGGGTTCCTGACAACTAGAGAAAGGGATGGTGGGACAGGAACAGATGTGAGTGGAGTTAAATGTCTTGTCTGTCCACCAGCACCTGCCCACAGGCATCCCTCCACCCATAGCTGGAGGGCCACTGTGCTCTAGCTCTCTGCCCTGTCTCTTTAGCCTCAAACAGGTGCAGAGGACAAGATGGGGGCAGGCCAGCTGTTGCCATCCTGCTCCTGGCTTTGGCTCCCTAAGTGGGGAAGGGGGAGCAACGAAGCAATGGTCCACCCACCTCATACTGAGTCATTTTCTACTCCCACAGGACGGGACAGAGGTACTTGGCAAAACCAAGACTCGTTTGGTCTGGGCAGCCCAAATGGCCTGATCATGTCCTCTAATTTGTGTCCTTACTTTTTTAAGATGGGTGACTAGGGGTTGGTGAGGCTTGGACCCCTGGCACGGGACTTACACACCGCTCCCTGCCTTGCTCTAGGCTTCTTGCGGTGGGAGGTGCTCAGGCCCTGATTCTACCCAGACAAGGGCAAAGAGAACTAAGCACACAGCAAAATAGTCTCCCTTACTGTATGGAAGCTACTATATGGAAGAGTATAGGCTGCTTTACAATGTAAGTAGATCCTTGCAGTGTTAGGCAACAAACCAAGGATCTTTTTTAAAGGTCAGCTTCCCTGTAAAGAAGGCCCTTGGTGTGCCCCAGCTCCTCCTTCTACCCCAACGGGTCCCTGTGACAAGCAGGACCCTGGACAGTCCCTCATGGCAGCACTTCTCAAAACCCGGGATGTCTCAGAATTACTGGGGAGTAAAAAAATGCAGATTCCTGGGCCCTCATTGATTTCCACTGAGCCTAAGTGGGGCTCCAGGGATCAGCCCTTTTAATAAGCTCCCAACATGCTTTGAGAAGCTCTGCCAAAGGGGGTGTGGGTAGGATGTATTTTTCACCTTACTATCCTACTTCCATGCCTCCCAGAGCCAAAGATTTTCCTGCCTACTCTTCCTCCATGATTAAGGGCTAGGGCCCGAGTCACCAAAGGAAACATGGAACTGAGTAACCCCACCCTCCCAGTGGGGGCCAAGGCCCAATTAGACTAAATTCCAAGAAGACAGGGTCTGCTTTGCTTTTATGCCCAGTGACTTGCACAGTGCCTGGCACTTAGCATGTGCTCGTTAAATATTTGTGGACTGAAAGAGGTAAACTTTGCGAGATTCATAAAGATATTTCTTCCTTTGTCTGTCCTAAGACCATGTTGCTCAGACAAGCCAAGGCCCATGCAGGGGGCTGGGCCTGGGAGACCCTCAGCAAGTATATGTCAGATGAACCTAGGGCTGAGCGTAGATGTAGTTAGTGCCTTATGAATTGACACTCAGCTCAGGGTCCTGGAACAGGCTAGACCCAGGAGAGAATGAAAGCAAGGAGGGCAGGGGCTTTCATCCCAGAAGGCCCATCCCCACACCAGGCCTGGGGGAGTTGGGGTAAGAGGCGAGGCAGGGAGTGGGACTGCGCCATTATGTTTATTAGAAGGTCGGATTTCGGTGTGTGCTCTAGACAGATTACAGAATAAATACCTGCGCCTTGATAACAGGAAGTCCACAATTCATACAAAGTGCTCACTACAGGAAGTTGCTGTGTCAAACTCCAGGCAAGGACCCAACTGGGGGCAGCCCCTCCTCCCCCTCAACAAGGGCTGACCTCAACAAGGGCTGTGCTATGGATTTTTATTTTATTATTTCTTTTATTTCTCTTTATTATTATTAATATTATTATTATTTGCTTTTTCTGTGGTCACTATCATTGGCAAAGTTCCTTTTCCCCTTTCCTGGACATGGGGTTCCTGTCTGTAAAATTCCACTCTGAGGCTGAAGGTGCCAAAAGCTGCTTGAGAAGTGGCCATTGAACTCCGTCTGGGAGGATGGTGAAAAGAAAGCAGGAGAAATCATTCTTGGTTTTAAAAAAATTAAAAAACAAAAACCCCACAATCTATAGGTCATTCCTTACTCAGTCTGTGATCAAACTGCCCAAAAGAAAAACAAGAGAAGCAGGCCAGTGGGCACTGGTCTTTCCTCCCAGGGCTAGGTGAAGAGGGTTTCCCCCAACCCCCAAGGCATTAGGGGAAGCTGAGGCTCCTTCCAGCCATGGGAATGGGAAGGGGAAGGAGTGGAAGAAAAAAGGAGAGACAGAGAAAGAGCTCAGCGCCTTGAGGTAGACGCATTCCCAGCTCCAGGGCCACCTGCGGCCCCCGTCCAGGCTAGCTCCCACTGTCACCTCTGCGTCCAAGAGATTCATAAAAAAAAAAAAAAAGCCCAAACAAAACAAAATCCAAAAGGACAAGACTTGGGGGAATGAAAGAGGAAGGGAGGGAGGACAGGAAAGTATAAGGGCAGGTCTCTGGATGCATAATTCCCGAGCCACTGGGGGCTAGGGGGGAAGACTCCCCAGTGCCCCGCCGCCTGCGTGGCGTTAGCTCGTCACGTAGTGTTTGGTGGACGGCTGCCCATACACCCTGTAGAAATCCTGGTGGCCAGGCTGCTGGGAGGCGTCGAGCCAGTCTCTGACCGCCAGGCCAGGAAGGGACTGGGGGACGGAGGGTGTGGGCGGGAGCGGGTGTGAGTACTCCTGTGAGGGCACTGTCCAGGGGAAATGGCCGGAGCGGGGGTAGGGCTGGTGGCCGCCATGGTTGGCCACGGAAGAACAGTAACAGTTGTCCACAGAACAGACGAGAATCTTGCGGCTGCCATACTGGGGGAGCATAGGCTGCTGGGCAGCGGAGCCATTAGGATACTGCGATGGGGGGAACACAGGACTTGAGTGCACTGGTTGGGCGCCACCCGGCAGAGCCACCAAGTGCTGCGTGGAGCTGCAGGGCCCCAGGGGCTGCCCTGACTGGCCCTCGCTGCTGGCTGCGCCTGCTGCCCCATACTGGCTGCCCACGGGGCCTGATGACGTCTCTAGGAAACTGGCCTCAGGGAAGGCCGTTGAGTGCTTGCGCTTTTCTGCCCCAGAGCTGCTCACGCCGCAAGGGTAGAGGGGGACGCTCTGCAGGAAGGGCACCGGTGTGCTGAAGGGGCCTGTGGAGAGTTTGGGGCAAAAGTTGCTGAAGTTCCCACCCAAGCAACCCAGGCCTCCTCTCCCATGGGGACCTTCTTCATCTATTGGGCCAAGCCAAGGTCCCACAGCTAGAAGTGGCAAAGCCAGGATATGAAGAAAGGTCTTCCTGACTAGGCCACACTGCCTCTCAGAGGGAAGGCTCTGGCATTTACCCCTGCCCGAAGGGCTCTCTCCCCTCCACTGAAGACCCCACACTCACCTTCTAGCATCTTCCTCAGCTGCTTCTCCTTCTTGGCCACCTCGTTCAGAAAGAGCTTGGAGTTCAAGTGGCCAATCTTAGGGGGAGAAAGGCTGCTGCCCGTGCAGGTCTGAGTCCTGGGGGCAGTGGACGGGGCATCTGCTGTGAGGAGGTATCACCAGTGAGCCCGCCCTACCTCCCCGCCGTGGGCCTGGCCCTCCCCATCCTCCTGAGATGTGTTCCCTGAGCGCTGGTGGCCATCTGCTCACCTGTCCATTAGGATTTTCACAGACTTGGTGTTCTAGGGGGAGAGAAAATGTTGTCAGTGGAAAAGGCAGCATGAGAGAGGGAAAGATGAAAGCCACTCCATCCTCCCTCTCCCCAGGCAAGGCTGACCCTATGATTCTGGCCAGAGTGTGACTGGGGTGGTGGGGGTAGTGGTGGTATCTCCAGTTTTAGAAGATAAGAATAGCTAACATTTACTAAACACTTATTACATGACAGACAACAGTGTAAATGCTTTTTATACATCCATCGTCTCATCTACACAACTACCCTAGGAGAAAGGTTCTGCAGATAGCAGATTTCATAAGGGAAATATATTACATATCATCCCCAGTAGGCACCATAATCCAATACATCCATGTTTCTATAGCAAAATGTTTGAATATTTGTACCAAGCAAGATAAAGATCTTAAATTGCCAACATTCAATTTTTGCCAAATTTTAAAACTCTCTGCAAACTCAAAAAAAAATTCAGAATTTTTTTGAGTTTGCAGAGAGTTTTAAAATTTGGAATTGAGGATAAAGGATAGTAGAGCTGTATTATCAAACCCATTTTGTAGGTGAGGAAACTAAGGCATAGGGAACATATATGATTTGCCCAAGGTCACGAAGCTAGAAAGAACAGGTGATTTTAAAGCTCTGTGAGCACACTGGTGGGGCAATTTGGTTGGGGAGCAAAGAACTGCAGACTCCAATTTAGGAATGCTCCTGGGTACAACCAGCAGGTCCTGAGCCCAGCCCACCTTCATGAAGCTGACATCCTCCGTCTTGTCGAAGAGTAGCTGCAAGGAGCCCAGCAACTTCTTGGCCTCCTGCATGCGCTCCCCGAGGTGCAGCGCCTGCGCTGCGTTCTCACTGCAGAACTTGGCCTGGGCCTTGTCCAGAACTTCCACCGTCTGCCGCAGGTCCTCATCCAGCAGCTGGTGCAGCTTATCATACTGCAGCCGTACTTCCTCCTTCAGTTGGCTCACCTTCTCCTGCAGGCACAAGAGGTAAGAGTGTGCAGGCAAGTGAGCACTGGTGACCTCTGGCTGCTGCTCCTGCCTGTCTCACATCCTGGATGATGGAGTCTGGGACCCCAAACTCCCAGGCTGCCCAGGGCTCCCGAGGGCAAGGTCTGACCTGCCAATTCCCTGCTGCTTGCATAAGGCTCTGTGCCAAGTACCCCTGGCACCAGTGGGGCTCATCTATGAACAGCTCATTAAATGACTGACCAAGGGGTTCTGGCACAGAGCCGATCATGCAATAGATCCTACTCCAAGTAAGGAACTAGCCCAAGGCCCTGCACCCAAGCCACCCTCACCCCATACCATAAGCTTGGGCTTAGCTACCTCCACCAGGCGCTTGTCTGACTCGAGTTTGTACAGCTGGTCCTCAATGTCCTGCTCTCGCTCCTCCAGCCGGTCCTGCTGCTTCATCAGCATCTTCTGCAGGGACAGTTGGGGCAGGGGCATCAGAAGGGGCCATAGCTCTACCCATTACCAAGCATAGGTGAGCACCATCCTTCCTTCTATAAAACACTCTCATCCTATAGATCCTCTGACCCAAATGACCTAAAATTTCTGCCATCCAGCCCCTTCCGGGCCCCGTGCAATCCCAGGGGCCTGGTTGGTGACAGCTGTCTGGCCAGCCTGTTCCCAGGAACAAAAAGCCTGGAATAGCTTCTCACACACATCTAAACCATGAGCTTTCTGAGGGCAGGGTCAGACCAGCCTCTGTTTTAACAAATCCCGCCCCCACCCCCGCCCCCGCTGCCCAGACTAATCTAATCGCCCTAGTAATGTTATGAGGTAAGTACTATTATTACTCTCATTCCAGAGAACAGGAAACCAGAGAAGTTAAGTAATTCATCCAAAGTGCACAGCTAGTAAGTGGCAGAGCTGGGATACAAACCTAGGCGATCTAGCAGTAGGGTCTATTCTTATCCATGCTGCCTCTCTCTGGAGAGCCCTGTCTTGGAGATAAGTACCTAAGATGCAGAGGATCAAACAAACTTCCAAGGTCATATAGGCCCTGTGGCCCAGGACAGAGATCTCACTCTATACTTGGAAGCATCAAGCCAGCCATCTCAACCCTTGTTCTTGATGCTGAGAGCTAGGCCTCTGAAGTCCTTGCTAGCTCCCTCAGCCCCTCAGTTGGACCGAGGTGGAAAGGAGACTCTGGCTCTCCTAAGATCCAAGGCCAGTCTGCTGGAAGGTGCTGAACCAAGCTGCTCATCTCAGCCCTTAATCTCTCATCTCTACAACCTCTATCCTCCCAGCCCTGCCCATCCTGGCTGCTCCATCCATCATGTCATCCCCCTCTGGCCTGACACACCTCGGCAAATAGGGTCTTGTCCCTGCTCTAGAACCCTCAGTGACTTCCTCCTTTCAAACATTTTGGCATGGTAATGAAGGCTCTCTTAAGACCTGACTCGCTCAGCCAGGTGGGCTAGTATCTTGCCCCAATTTTAACTCTTCTGCAGGCCGCAATGCCTCCTCCTCCTCCTTATCTATCCTTCAAGGCTCAACTTGAGGCCCTACTTTTCTAGGAAACTCTTCATGGCCCCTGCTCAGAGTATGTGCAGATCTCTCCCTATCCTGGCCATGCAGTGGGGCTGTCACATTCTTCCCTCCCTCTATAGCTGTGCTGTCCAATACACGATAGCCAATAGTCACACGTGACTATTTAAATTTAAGTTAATTAACAATACATTAAATTAAACATCAGTTCTTCAGTTGCATCAGCCTCAGTTTAAGCGCTCAATAGCTGCATAGAGCTAGTGGCTAATGTACTAAACATTATAGATACAAAATATACCATCACCCCAGAAATATCTATGGGACACACTATTTTCTAGTCTGTCTCACAAACCATGGTTTGCTCTCCTTACAACCCTCAAGGCTTCTTGAAAATAGAGCTTTGCTGCTGTCTTTTTCCACTTCCCTTCTCGGCTAGGCCACACAAAGGCCCCAGCACCCTACAAATGCATAACATGTTTACTGAATAAACTCATGGGTTTTGCACACAAAATAAGATTTGCAAAGCAAACTGCACAGAGCCTAGCTCACAGTGTCTGTTCAATAAGAAATTCTTACGTTTCTTCCTCTGTGTGGGCCACGGAGTGACCTTCAAGTTTGACCCCATGACCTCCAGTCCCACATACCCAGCTGGCTTCTGAAGCTGCCACCAGTCCCTTTCTCACTCGCCCAATCCATTTTACATATAGGGAAACGAAGGCCAGTAAGAGAGTTCAGTGACCACATTTTGTGTTGGTGGCTACCCTGGAAACAAAAAACCAGGACTCTGGGGAGAGGAGGAGGTGGGGGTCAGGCTGTCAGATTCTAAGCTGCAGAACCCGGGGCAAACCGCTCCCCCAACTACCTGACCTTTCAGTGACCCAGGACTGGACCTCTAAAAACCAGCACCAGGATACCCTGTCCTTCCAGCAGGCTCCCATCCCAGCCCAACATGCACAGGGGTCTCTTGCCAACCTGAGAGTCAGCACCTGTGAAGAAACACTGCTGGGTGGGGGGCAGGAAGAGAGGTAATCACACATCCTCTCTGCCTGTGAAACTGCCCAAAGTCGTGTGAAGAGGGCAGGCAGCCCCCGGAATTACTGCCCAGATACATGTGTACAAATGCACAGACACATAAGCACACATCGCCACCAGGGCCCTGAGAACACCTCATGCACACTTTTGCACACAGCCACACATATGCTTGCTCCCAAAGCTCTGCACAGTAAAGGCTGGGCCTGCTGAAGGCCCTAGACAACTGAGGGAAGCCTGCATGGAGGTGAGGTGGACAGGACCCTTCTTTAGGGACATTAGCACTTTTTACCTCCCCTGTAACAAACGGCCCTCAAATTTTTGCCTGCTTGGTGCCTCCTAGCTATACTCAGGAGCACAGGGCCCTCTTCAATGCATTTCAGACTCTAGGCCACTCTTGCCTCCCCGTGCCCGGGATATCTGAAAACCAGGCCCCATGTACGCCCACACATTTATGTACTGCAGTCTTCCTGCCCAACTGCTTCTCATGACCAAACCCACCAGGATCGGATTAGGGGGATGCTAAGTCCCAGGTGAGGAGCAGAAGAAAGGCAGCTCCAGGCAGATTCCCAGCCCAGTTTCCTTCAGAGGATAAGAATGGGGCTGCTCCACTCCCACCCTCTAGACCAGGGGGAGGTCCCTCCCCACCCCCCTGAAATGCTTCAGGGAGTTTATGGCTGACTCTTCAGGGCAGAGCCAAGGGAGGTACCTCCTGTCCAGTTTTTGTGGGGGTGGGGTGGGGAAGGGCTCAGCCCTTTCTCTCTTCTTCTAGGCTTTTCTCAGAGCCTGTTCTGGCAGCATCTTCCCTTAGCTTCATGGTCCCAGGTCCTAGTTCCTGCTTACTCAGAGCCCTCCGGAGCTGGAAGCCCAGGCCAGGCCTAGCAAAGGCAGTACCACACTTCCTAGCAGGTAGCTGGGTTTCGTTTCCCCTCTCGTAGGTCAGAGGCCGTTGGGCTGCCGTCTCTGCTGCAGGTATAGGGCATCAGCATGAATGAGAAGGAAACTGGAAAGGGGCTGACAGCCAAAGAGGGCTGGGAGGTGGCCCACACTGGCCAGCTCACCTTTTCAAGGACTGCCCTCCCCTGGGGCCAGGTGACCTTAATCCTGACACATATAACATCTGGAGAAAAGCAGGGAACTATCCAGCTGCTGCCCCTTCATTATCCCTCACCTTGGTTTCAGTTTGCCCCAAATGACTGCATCAGGTTGCTGAGAAGCTGCAAGATGAAGAACAGAGGAAGGAAGGCCTGGATCCCTCCCCATTACCAGCAGCCTCCTTTCCATCCCGACCCCCCAGGGAATTGTTGAGAGTTGAGGCCCCATTTCTCACTTAGAAAAAACCCACGGCTGAGAGATAGGACCAGATTTTCCAGCTTGATTAAGAGCAAGGGCTCTCAATCAGAGTTGGGGGGCACTTTACAAACTGCTCCTGGCCCACAGTAAGTCACCTGGACTGTGGCACAGCTCAAGTGTGCAGGAGCGGAGTGGGGAACCATGGTTTAGACTAGAAGCACCTGAGGGACCAAGCCTCACTCAGCACTCCTGACCCAGATGGGACCTGCTCACTCCTGTCCCTGTCCCTGATCCTTAGGACCTAAGGTCTTCCATGGTTTGCTCCTGGGTCTGTGAGGGCAAAAGCATCCAGACTTGGGAACACTCCATTCCCATTTCTCCAAGGCACATCCTGCTCCTCATACCTGTCCCCCAGTGTGCTACACCATGCCTTGAGCTGCTCCCTCTAACGCCCCTCCCCACCTGGAGAGGGGGCAATTGTAAGCCCCTTATTTTCCTGCCCTGGAAAAGACTCATGTCCCTCTGGAGCATGACTGACCAGACCCAGCTGGCATTTTTGATGCCAGACTGGCCTGGGCAGATGGGTGAGGCCATGGGGACTCTAGGCTATATAAAGTTAATAAATAATAATAAAACCTACAACTCAACCTTGAAGAGAAGCAAGGTCAGGAGGGAACAGGGCCCCAGAGGCTGGGCCAGAAGCAGGCTTGAGGTTTTCAGACAAGGCCAGGGCTTGGTCCAGTAGCCCCTGTGGTTTGTGAGTGGGGGGTAGGAAGAGGGAGCTAAACTGCTGGAGCACCTCTTCCTGCTCAGACCTCTGCCCAGGTGACTTTCATACCAGCTCCAGCTCTGGCTGTAGCCGCTGCCCCAGAGCTACCCTATGCTAATCTTCCCAACCACCAAACCTACCCCCGACTCTCCTATTTAAGCCTTCATCCCAGGAGTACATTAGCCTCTTCTCTCTCTGGGCCACAGCACTCTCCCCTTGTCTCCCAGCGGCTTCTGCCTGCCCTACATGCCCCTTTCTGTGCCTCAGTTCCCACCTTGGGCTACCTTTTGAACCCCCAGGCTGGGGCAACCACAAACCCAGAGAGAAGAGGCTACAGGGCAGGAGCAAGGAGAGAGGCAGCACCTGGGAGGCAAGCCCGGCAGATCCCAGAGAGGGTTTCCCAGCTGCAGAGTTGAATTAGCTTTTGCCATGCAGAGAGCAGCGCTCTGGGGCAGCAGAACAAAGAGGCGAGAGAGAAAGCCCCCCTTTGTCTGGGTTTGAATGCCAGGCCAGCCGGGATGGAAGGCTTTCCCAGAGCCAGGGATGAGGCCAACCAGGCCTGCCTGCTCAGTCCAGGGCAGGGGCTCAAGCCAGGCTCACCTTCTTCCTATGCCCAACCAGAGTGCCCCAAAAACAGCATCACAGGATCCATCTAGGCTGCTAGCGTGGATATCGCCACAGGCAACGAGCTCACGCTAAGGTGAATCTCATCTTCCCCTTCCCCCACGACACTCACCCAACCAGGTGAGAAAGTTGCACAAGACTCAACCACCAACTACTGCCTGAGCAGGCAGTCATCCTGGCATATTCATGCTGACAGTCATGCACGCACATTCAACTTAACCTCACAGATGTGCAGCAGGTAGGGCACGCAGACACTCTCCTCTCTCACAAACACACACTTGTACATCTTTCTGACCCCACACCACAAGAGACACATAACTACATAATTAAGTCACCCGCTCACATTGTACCTTCTCTGAGATACACACGTGGGATAAAAAATTAGTCACATGCGAGATACACAAACAGACATGCTGGCTACACACACACCTGCAGACTGACATGGATGCATAGCCACCCAGAGCTGCAGGAGGCAGAGGAATCAATAGGGCGTGCATGACAGGCGCCGGGCTGTGTCAGCAGTATCTTGGGGTAGAGGTGGAGGGGGGGGCTGGGCCTCTGCTTGAGGTTCATCTCTGCCTGGGGCCCAGGGAGGAAGGCCAAGCCAAGCCCCTCTTCTGCACAGGTTCAGGATGGTCAAGGAAGGGGCAGCTATATGACCCTCGCACCTCACATGCATATAGCCTAAGACCTCAGGAGTATGGTGGGAGGAGGGCTCTGTATTGTCTGAGTGGGTTAGGCCAGGGCAGCCATCACTCCCACAGCCTCCCTGAGACAGACACATGGGGTGCAGACCTGTGCAACCCCTCTAGCAAAGGACAATGTGAACAGCAGGGTAATCTCATCCCCACCAGCTTCAAACCGCAAACTGGCTCAAGCAGTGGAATCCCCTCAGCAGAGATCATCTCTTTTCAACTCTAAACCTCCAAGGCTGCAAGGAACAGGGTCCCAGTAACATTTACAGCCTTCACCAGGAGTCCTAGGAAGGACATGGAGGCACAACTATGACCTAAACACACACATCCTGCATAGCCCCTCACACACATAATTAGGCCTTATCGTGGGTCATCTTGCCATGTTAAGGGAGGTCATGAGACAGGGGTGCTCCCAGATCATACCAGTCCCCCATAGCTCAGATAAACTCCTAAACTGAGGACTGGATGATGGTATGAACCCCTAAAGCTGCCAGGCCTGAGCCCACCTGGATGTCCTAATCTTGGGCCCTTAGCTTTCCCCAGCCCCAAGGGAGAACTTATTTGGGTCTAGGCATGTCCCAGAAAGTGGTCTCTGGAGCCCACCTAGTGGGCATCCAGGCATCAGGGCAATGTGGTCTACACACTGGCTTCCCAAGGGCAGTGTGGGACAAAAGACTTCACAGGCCTGACTCTGAGACCCCACTGTTAGTCCCTGCTTGCAAAAAAATCCAGTACATTGGTCCATGCACATGTGAATGCTTTTGAGTAAGTGAGTGGGGGCCGCCAGGGAGAGGTTTTCTATTTCTAGCAGATAGGGCATTTCAGCAGCTGCCCTCTCCCTTCCCCCGGGAGGACAGAAGAGGAAGCACAAGAAGTAGAGCTATATTTTAAGGCATAAGCCAGGTCTCCAAGCTTTTGCTCCTATATCGGGGAGAATTCTGTTGCCCTCATCCTCTGCCCCAGCAGAGGCCTTTTAAGACAGACTCCTAAGGGAAAAAGAGGCCCAGGAAAGGGCTCTTCCCCTGGCTGGCCTAGAGAAGATGGAGAATGTAATGGGTTCTTCTATCAGGTTCCCCAAGGCTCACACCCTCCCCGAAGATGGGTCTCCCCGCCTTCCCCCACATTCAGTAAGTCCAGCTCACACTGAGTGGTGCCGGGCTATTAAAGGGTTTCCAACTCCAGCGCCCTGGGGTACCAAAGAGAATCCTGGGGGCCTAGAGTAGGGGAGTTTGGACGGGGATGAGACTCAGGCTGGGGGGCACAGATGCTGAGCAAACAGAATTGCACATCTGGTTCTGAGGCAACCCACTACTTCTGTGCCTTCCCACACCAGAAACAGGAACGAACACATGAACACGAACACACACACACACACACTCACACACACACTCATTAGCACCCACAAAGTTCAGTGCCTGTTTCCATCCAGTTCCTCCCACAAGCCAGGGATCAGGGACTTGCTGGTAAGGGGTACACTCTGCATGTATGTGACACCCCTCCCACTGCACAACTGGGAGACAGGTGCATTTGAGGGCAAAGCAGACAGCCTCAAAAACTCAAACACAGACACACATCTAGAGATACCTCCTACTACCAAGTCAGGTACAATTTTGTTCTTCCACCACCAAGATGAAAGACACCCTTAGCACTCGGACACAGCTAAGAGCAAATCCTTGGGTGCCGGCACACATACCCTCATCACCCTGGTTGCTGTCCCTTCCTCTGTTCCTTTCAGCCACATCTCCATCTTTACCCTCCTCTCACTTTCCACTGCCAATCCCAGGGCTGAGAACTGGACAGCCTCCTTTCTCCTGCCTCTGCCCTTTTCCCAGCCTCCACCCCCAGGCCTTCCATCTTTATTAATAGCAGCAGCTACCCAATACTGGAGAAAGTCTGGGCTCTGCCTGTCCTGGTGGAGGACAGAGGCCACCAGGGGCTCACCTGCTTCCCCTAGGCTTCTGCCTTTTCTAATCCTTGTGTCTGTGCACAAGGAGGCAGGGGAGGTATGGCTCCTCTCTCCATCCCCTACACTTCCTTTAAGAAACCAGAGGACTTATCCTGGTACAAAAACCCAGAGCTAGCCCATCCAATTGGAAACTAATTATACAGCAAATTGTATCTGCTGTCCCTGCCCTCGGCCTGTGGCGGCCCTCCTGCCTTTTGTTAGTTGTGTGTGTATGTTTTTTAATTGCTAAACAGTGACTCATTCCGACTGGTCCCCCCACAGGAAACGGCCACCATCTACAACTGTCCCCCTGCTCAGAGCTTCCTCATACCCAAGCTCTCCACTGGCCTCCACTAGCCTCCAGGGGCCCCCACCCAGAAACATTCCCAGTCCTAAGAAAGCTCAACCTTACCCCCAGGCCCCAAACTGGGGCTTCTAAGATGGCTCAGACAGACTCAGGCCAACCCCTTCCTTCTAGTATGACTCAACCCTGAAAGCCAGGGGACCAGGGAGGGACCTAGGAGGAGCCCCCTCACAGAAAGGGACGGAAAGGGACGGAAAGGGACGGAAGTATTGCCTCAGTCCAGCTCCAAAGCCAAGCTCAGAGGCCTGAGGGGGAAGGCGGTTTTGACATTGGCTGCTGCTACAGGGTGTATACAATGGGAGGGGATGCGGTTCTGGTTCCGTAATCACTCAGCCGGCAGCCCAGGGGAGCCAGCTGCCTGAAACCAGATTGCAAGGCGGCTCAACCTTAAACCCACAGGATTCTTTTTCTGTCTTCCACTTCCCCTCCCCAAATGTGGGAGGGCTGTGATAGAGGGCTGGGCTGGGAGCAAAGGGCTCAGGGTGAAGACACATACTTTAAGGTTTGTTCATGCAGACGCGTGCAACACACACAAGCACACAGAGGGAAGTGATTCTCACACATGGAGAGTGGGCGATTGGGAATAATCCCAAAGGCAGAGGCACTGTCCGGTGACACCACTGGCTGTCCAGGCCTTGTCTATATAGATACCCCAAGTTCTGCTCTCCCTCCGGAAGCTTCCTTTCACCCCCCAATGTGTTTCCAATAGGGCTTGAAACTAACATGGCTGCTTTTGTTTACTTCCTCATTGGTATGCCAGCATCATGGATCATGTCAGCCACAGCAGCGGCACCAGGACACTCATTACATAAACAGCAGCTGGAGAAGCAGAACCTGGGTCACTGCCTTGGTGACTTCCCATTGGGCCTACAGAAACAAGGCTGGGGGAGGAAGCTATGCGCAAAACGGAAAAGCAACACCCAAAGTCTACCCCTGACAGCCCCACACCTCAATTCTATAAATGACTCACAAGATGGACTCTATGAGCACAGGTGCAGGAATGTATCAGAAACCCTTCTTCCCAGGACCTTGCCCTCAAACTTTAAGAGTATTAGACTTTGGAAGGGGGCTTCTGGCATGATGTCACAAGAGTCAGCCTGTCCGGATGGGTGGTCCCCAGGCGGTAGGGATTGGTGTGTATAGGGTACTTGCCCGGATCTCATTCCTTCGAATCTCCACGTCGCACACCGAGTGTCCCTGATGCGCACCGCTGTAGTAGCAGCAGTACTGGCACACGGCCACCTGCTCGGCCTCGCAGTGGTAGAGGCGGTAGGCGTTGTGCTGCGGGCAGCTCCAGGCCCGCACGTCGTCCGCCTCCACCAGGAGGTGCCCGCGGGCGGTGGAGGGCTGCTGCAGGTGCGTCTGCACGTGGGACTGGCAGCAGGGCGCCTCGCAGCGCAGGCAGACCTTCTGTGCGGGCAGAGGGGGGCCTCGGCGGCAGAACACGCAGTGCAGCGCCGTGGGAGGCTTTTCCACGTGCAGGGCGTTGAACTTCTCCACGATGTTGGTGAGCTTCAGATTCTTCTCCAGGCCCGGCTTCTGGTTGTAGGCCTGGTTGCACTCCGGGCAGCGCACCAGGCCGCTGTCCTTGGCCCATGCCTCACCGATGCATCCCCGACAGAAGTTGTGTTTGCACGGCAATTGCACCGGCTCCACGAAGACATGCAGGCAAATGGGGCAGATGAGTTCCTCCTCGAAGCAGTTCTTCCAATTTTCCGCCATGGCTGAGGGCAGGTGGCCGGGGCAGGCTTCCCCAATTCCCCAACCCTGGGGGTCGGGCCGGTGCCGCTGTAGGCCTACCGAGCCCCGAACTTCGGCCCTAGGCAGCCCCGACAGTCGCTCAGTCACCAGCGCCTTCCGCGCGCCCGCCCCCCGGAGGAGGGAGCCTCGGTCCTCACGCCGCGCGCGCAGCCGGCTGCGTCTCTTCCTCCTCCCCAGCGCCTAGCGGGAGGCGGTGGACTGCGCCAGGGCCGCGGCCGGGGCACCAGCCCTGGAAGGGAGCGCCGGGGTCCAAATTCCATATAAGAGGCCGCCTCCCGTCTGCGCGGCTAGGGCAGAGCCCGGGAACCGCACACTTCCTCTAGCGACGACGGAGGCGGCAATGGTGGCACTCTCCCAGCTCGCCGGCGCCGCGCTTCCCTCGCCTCGTCTGGGGTCCGAGGACCAGGGAAGCGAGTGCGGCCGCACCGAGGGTTGCTAGATCCGGACCAGGCGGGCGGGGCGAGCCAGCGGTCCCTGGGCGATGGCGCCGGTGCTCCCCGGCTGGCCGGCCGTCTGCGGGTGCGGGCTGCTGGGCGCAGGCGGGC
>NW_006442207.1:12543805-12549133 GCF_000325575.1 Pteropus alecto
CGGGTCCGGGGCGGGCCCGCGCCAGTAGCTCCGTCGGTGGGTCCGTTTGTCCGCCCGCAGCTTCTCAACTGAGGGGAGGGCACTCCGGGCAGGGTCTCCGCAGCGGCTGGCGCCTCAGCTTTATCCTCAGATCAAAAAAAAAAAAGAAGAAAAAAACCCCCAACACTCTCATCACAGCCACCTTCAGCCATCTTGCGCGTATTATTATTATTTTAGGAATAATCTGTTTAATAAAAATAGCTGCGTCTCTAGCCCCCTCCCCCGCGTCCTGGGCTCCCCGCCCCCTTTTAATAATAATCTCAATAATAAAAATTATCGGCGGGCCGGGCAGTCCGCAGCTGCCTTTTCCTGCCTCGGCTCGCTCGGGCTCCGGCTCTCCTTCCCCCAGGAAGGGGGCGCGAAGGGGGGGGTCACTGCTGGGGCTCGGGAAGGGGTGCGTCCCTGTTGCCCGCTAGTTGGCCTCCGCCACGGCCCGGAGGGAAGGGCGCCCTGGCTGCTACCGCGCTGTCGCGAGGAGGGCGGGCGGGGGAGGGGCCCCGGCCGGCCGGACCGGCTGGAGAGGCGCCCAGGGGTCCCGGATCTTTCCGCCACTGCTGGGCTTCGGAGTCTGAAGGGGGGGCGGGGGATACAATGGTATCCGAGTAGAGTGCACCCGGCAGGGTGGGGATGCGGGATGGAATGGGGCTGCGGTGAGCCGTACTCCTGAGCTTCGGCAGAGAGTGGCAGAGGGTGGTGTCCCTACATCAAGGCCGGTCCCGCTACTCGGGAAAGGGGCGGGGAGACGGGGAGGGGAAGGCGAGGAGAAAGCGACAGAGCAACGCCGGCGCCTTTAATCAGCACCCGCTGGTTCGGCCCACCGAGTACTGGAGAAATAAATGGACAGGGAGGGGACGGGGCAGGGGCGGGGCATATTATCCGGAAGTGCTCTTGCAGTTGCTGAGGCGCCCGGCTCCTCCCCTTTTCCTTGCCTGGAGTTGGGGCTGTTCTGGAGGCTGCTTCTGCTATTGGGCCCCAAGCTGTGGCTCCGCCTCTTTAAGGCGGGGCAAACCAGAGATTCTCACGTGACTTGTACTAACTTGAGTTCATTAAACATAGTGACGGGAGGAGGGTTCCGCGCTTCTTAAAAGGGCGATGATGCCCCTGTGTAGTGGGACCACCTCTTCCTGGGCCTCCTCACCCGTAGCTGTTTGTACCTGGGAGGAAAAGAAAGCTTGTTAGTCTGCTCAACTGTCTGATGGAACTGAGCACGGAATTGGAAAGGTTCACTGTAGGGCAAACAATTTCCCGATGTCTTCATTATTTTACCCCCCATTTCTGACGCTTAAAACTACCAAGCAAAACAGGCATTATTCTCCCTCTAATATTAATAAGGAAACGGAGGCTCAAAGAACTGAAGTAAGTAATCTGCCAGAATCTATTGGTCAGTCAACAAATATTTAACAAAAGCCTTTATGGGCCAGGCATTTTCCTAGGCCCTGGGGATTCCTTGGAGGACATGAACAAAAAATATATTTTTTTAATTAAGTATGTAGGATAATTTCTGTGATAAGAGCTCACACAGAGCTCTTCAAAAAAAGTAACATTTGAACTGAGACCTGCATGTTTGGGAGGAGTCAGGCAAGTGACACTTGGGGGAACAATGTTTTAGTTAGGAGGAAAAACAAATGCAAAAGCAATAGATTAGGCATGTTCCAGAGCAGAAAGAAGGCTGTGTGAGGAAGAAGACAGGTAGGAGCCAGAACACACAAGGTCTTTCTTGTAGGTCATAGTAAGGAGTTGGCACTTGAAGCTGGTTGTGAGAAACTTTCATATTTGGGATGTATTTTGGAAGTGGAGCCAACAGGACTAGATACAGTTTAGATATAGAGTGGAGAGGAATCAATACATAATAATAATAGGAGTGAGAATGGGATCAAGATGTACTTGTCACTGTATATAGTATATCCTTCTGAACTTTAAAAACCTTCTTAGTATATATATAAAACATATGTGAGATACACACACACACATTTCCCCCAAAATGTTTTAAAATGATTCCTAGAATTCCTAGTACTTGGGTCTCAGCAAGAGGCTGAATGGTGGTGCCATTTACTGAGAAGGAGAGAATTGAAGAGGGTTAGGTTTGGGTGGGGAGATTTTCAGTAGTTCTGAATTAGCTCAGATATCCCAGTGGAAATGTCAAGGAGGCAATTGTATATACAGGACTCAGGGGAAAGGTTTGTGCTAGAGATTGTGGATTTCAGAGTCATCGGTGATTACATTCTAAATGATAGAACTGAAATTCAAATCCAGTTCACTATGACCCATGGGGTGTTGATCCTTCCATAAAACCAGAACCTCCATCTCCTTATTCCCGATATGGGGGCTAAAGTGGGCCCTTTAAGGATAGAGCCTGTGTTTTTAGTGTTTTACATCACCTCACATACTGACAAATGAAAAATGAATGCATGCATGCATGTATAAGTGAACAAACAAGGAGAAAATGGTTTTTTCAAGCCCTAATTCTCAATCTATACTCTAAAGATGATACAAAGAAACAAAGTCTAGCTTGGAACAGTCCTTCTGTGGACTGCTCACCAATGATCTCCAGTATAATAAATCTTAAGAATTCCTCTCATTTCTCACCTTTCTAGACTATTCCCCTTGATGTGTAAGACATAATACTTTTCTGGTTTTCTTCTTATCTTTCTAACCACAGTCTTCTCTAATTTCTATCTCATAAATGTTGGCGGTCCTCAGAATCCTACTTGCCATTCTCTTCTCTTACTAATCTACACCGCCCTCTGGGGCATCTCATTTAATCCTAAGGCTTTGTTACTGTCTATATACTGATAACTCCTCAGTCAGTATCTCCAGCCCAGATCCTCACCCTCCTGGTTTCAGATCCACCCAGATGCACCCAGAATTCAATGTATTGGAAATTAACACTTCATCCTCTTCACATTCCACCCTGTTTCTCCTCCAACGTGTTCCCCATCCCAGACAGTAGACATGTCAGCCACTTAGTCACCAAACCAAGGATCAGAGAGGCAACCTTGATATCTCCCTTTCACCTCCCTTATCCATTCAACCAATCTTCAGGTCCTATAGATCCTGCTCTTAAATATCTCTCTGATCATTTACTTATATACCAGTTGCTCACTTAACATATTCACTTGGAGGTATAACAAACATCCCAAACTCAACATTTTCAAAACTATACTAATTTCTCCTCCCCCTAAACAAGTCATCTGTTTCTCAGTGAACATTCCATAGCCAACTTTTCAGCAAATCTTGACCTCTTCTTCATTTCTTTTTTCTTTTTTTAGGCTTGGTTGACCTCACAGATTGCAAGGACTTTGTCAGTTTACAATCCCTTATTTTTTTATTTTTTATGCCAACAGCACCTGGTATTCCTAGGTGGTCTCCCATCCAAGTACTAACCAGGCCCAACTCTGCTTAGCTTCCGAGATCAGACGGGATTGGGCTTGTTCAGGGTAGCATGGCTGTAGACTATGACCACTTCTTAATGACTCTATTACTTCATTATAATCTCTAGCCTGGACTATTTCAGTAGGTCCTAACTAGTTTCTCTTCTTCTGCCCTTACCTCCTGGAGTCAATTCTTAATAGAGAAACCAGAGTAATCTTTAAAAGTATAAATCAGATTATGTCAATCCTCTGCCGACAATCTCCCGTGACTTCCCACTTCAACCAAAACAAAAATAAAAAAATTGTGACTGCCTGCAAGATCCTTCACAAACTGGCCTCTATATAAGTAATTCCCTATCATTCCTCTTCTCTCGTTTCTGTTCCAGCCACACTGGCTTCCCTGTTATTCAAATACACCTGGTATGTCACCCCTACCCCACCACCCCAGGATCTTTGCAGTTGCTCCACTTGGCCTGGATCATTCTCCTCACTGCCCTCTCCCCCCACCGCCTCATTCCTATTGCATACTTCTTCCTGTCATTGAGATCTTTTGTTCAAATGTCACCTATGGAGTGAGGCCTTCCCTAACCTCGGCATTTAAAAATGCACCCCTCCCCCAGCCCTCCCTATTTCTCCTCCTCTGCCTTATTTTACTTCCATCACACATATCTCCATGTATTATGTATTCAACTTTAAATATCTCCCATCTCTAAAATATAAGATCTATGAAAGGAGAGATTTTCTTTATGCTGTATTCTCAGCGCCTAGAATGGGACCTAGCACACAGCGGGTACTCAACAAATATTTGTTGTCTCAATGAATGAATCCTTTTGTTCTCTCACTTCTACTCTAATCTAGACTTGATTGGTCACCTTGCCTCTAATCTCGCTCTTTCAAAACGATCTCCATCCAGCAGGCAGGGGGATGGTTCTAATAGGAAAACTTGATGCCTTAAACTATATACTCTACAGACAATTTGACTCTATAGTTCCCCAAAACTTTTTTTTCTTTGGGGCTTTTGCTCTTGTTCTGCCTGCTAGAGAACTTTTGAAAGTAAAACTCCCTTTCTTTTGCCCCATTCATCCTTAAGCATCCTTCAGGCTTTGACTTAGATGTTACTTCTTTCAGGAAGCCTTTTTAAAATCTCCCCAGACTTGGTTGGGTACCTTTTCTGTGCTATACTAGCATAGCCCTTTAATAAAGGGTTAACGCTAATTGAGCAATTACTATGTACTGGGCATCTCATGTGCATTATCTCATATAATCCTTGCAAAAACTCTGTGAAGCAAGTACCCAATTGTAGATGAAGAAACTGAGGTACAAATTAGTTAGCCTGTCTTATTTACACTGGTAATATTTGGTGAGGCAGGTTACTCCCTTTTTTATGGCTATTCTTTGCCATTATTCCCTGTCTTCTCACCGCACTACGAGCTCCTTAAGGCCAGGACTGTGTCTAGCCTCCCAGCATATAGCAATGTGCCTGTCACAGGTTTGCTGAAAGAACAAGTGAATGAACATATTTTCTAGTTCTTACTGTTCCCACAGTGGTATTATAGAGGCTCCACAATGCACAGGTGGCCTTTCTCTATCTTCTAAATTTTGCGACCTAGAAGGCCCATTCTTCTTCTTTTCAGGGCTCTAGGTAGGTACTGAGATGGTGTGCTGGCTGGCAGTGGGTGAAGTTGGAAAAACAGAGGAACAGGGGTGCTGCCCTTAGTTCTCTGGCTCTAGTAAGGCCACTACTCTTATCACAATCCTATCAAGGTCTCCCTTGACCCTCAAGTTAATCAAGAGAGCTATGCTCACACAAACTACGGACGCCTACAGGCAATCATTTTGTTCCTTCTCCTATCCTTCCCTTAACTCTCTCCCAAAGTATTCCAGGCACTATGGAGAAGAGGAGGGACTGGGTCAGTCT
>NW_006442207.1:12549156-12580341 GCF_000325575.1 Pteropus alecto
CCCCGTGTAAGGGGCCTGGAAATGGCTGCCCCTCCCAGACCACACCCTGACCTACTCTGCAATCTTGGTGCTCATCTCCTGCCCAGAAGATCACTCCCCTCACCCCACCCTGGCCTTCCCACCTGCTTCCCCTCTGCAGCCTGCAGCTGCCTCAGTGCCTGGCAGGCTGGGTTGAGTCACTTCCAGCATGTGTTCTCATCAGGTCAGTTTGGCAAATCTCTCAGGCTTCCCAGCCCCTGGCCTTGGAGCCTGTGGGCCCCCTTCCCCAGGGCCCCTGACTCCTCCAGAAGGGGCAGAGCAGACACCTAGAGGAATATACAGGTCTTTTGGAAGAGACGTTAAAGATCACGTGGCAGATTTCTCCTTTCCCTAACTCGTGGAACACAGTCTCTGCTCTAGGCCCAGAGAGTCTCTCTCTTTCCAGAAACAACCCCTGCCTAGTACTGTTTCCTGGAACCACCTAAGGACAAGATCTTGCTATTCTGCACTCTTTGGAGCAAGAACTTCACCCTGACCCCAGACCCTTCTAGGCTAGTCAGATGAAGAGGATTAGATAAGCACCTCCACCCACAGTCTCCAAGGAGAAAGGGGAAGGGGTGTGGCTTAGGCCACCCTGGAGTTGTTAGCTCAGCTCCAAACCCTCCCAGCTCCCTTGTTCTGACTGCCAGAGGGACTGAGGGCCCCAGTCCTGCCCCACTGCTCTAGAGGCCAGCCACAGTTCAGTAGGAGGTCAGGGAGGAGGAATGCTGACCTCCTCTTGGGTAAGGTCCCCAGATACAGCTGGTTCTCACGGAAGACATGGAGGGGAGACTATAATCCTTACAGAGCTGATACCCTCTTCTCTTCTCTTCCTGTGATGCCCCCAGCCCCAGCAGAACCCCCTGGGTGCTACAGCTCTGCCCCAAGGACTAGGAGAAAAGGCCCCACTACTCCCCAGGACAGAAAACCAGGTCTAGCAGGAAGGGAAAGAATGCATGAGGACCCAGAGCAGTCCTGTGGGTTTCAGGAACCCTGTCTGGGTGCAGCCCCCTCCTGCCTGCCTCTAAGGCCCCAGGCTGTTGCCATCTACCCCATGCGCACTGAGCTCTGGAGACAGGAGCTGGGCAATCTAGGAATGGAAGATCTACCCACCTCCCTACCCAGCCCAGGCCTGGAGGAGTTGATAGGAAGGGTGGGCTGACCTCTGTGTCATTCAGCGGGTGTGCGGGTTCTGAGGCTGTAACTCCATCCTGCCCCCAGGCTCTGGATTAAGAGGTTGAATCTAGATGCCTGGTGAGGGGAGTGTCTGTCTCTTGGCCCAAGCTGGAAAGGGTGCTCAAGGACTCCAAACAAGGTGAGAAAGGCCCACCTTTCCAGGGGAAAGGGTTTTGGGGAGTGAAATGGCAGAGAGGGTCTTTACCCACCCATTCATCTCCCCAGACTGTGTTCCATGCTCTTACCCCCTAACCCCAGAGGAATTCAAGACCAGTGAAAGAAGGCCTGTCTCTGCAGTCACTTCTGTATGACTGAAGAGTCATCAGCTGCATAATCCTGTTCCTTGGCACCCTCTCCACTCCCAACAACAGTCACTTGGGTCTTTCTCCATCCCAGCTTCTTCTAAGTGGCCGAGTCCAACCCTCCCCCTCTGCCAGGGCCCCAGGCTTTCTGCTCCCCTACTCCAGGCAGCCAGAAAGGAGTACAAGACCCAGCACTTCTGCAAATATGTTTAATGCATTTAGATTACACAGAGGAAGAGGGGACAAAAGGGAAACGACATCTAAGTGAGTCACCCAAAAATTCTTACGAAAGTTCCAGCTGGCTACAGCCCCCAGGAACCGAGTCGCCATTGACATTAGAAACTAATACAAAATTTTACAAAAGTCGCTCATTGCAGCATTCAGGTACTTGTCCAAAAGGAGGGCTCTCTCTACAGGGCTCCTGACTTATAACAGGGACCCAGGTACCTTGAAGCCAGAGACACAAGAAAACCAGATAAAAAAATATAGTCAAGGGATTTCTTTACTGGTCTGCCCCATAGGGGCACTCACCTTTAGATTTTTTCACTGCTCTCAGCTCAATCTCAAAACCCAGTCCCATGACCCTGTGTTTTATTTTCTAAAATACTCTAGCCCTTTTAGACTCTCCCCAAGACTTCCCAGTCTCTGCCCTGGAGCCTGGCCTTTGGAAGAGGAGGAGAAAGGCAGGAAGAGGCACCAGCTCCCTGACCAGACCTGAGACCTAGCATGAGCCTGTCCACCCCCTCCAAATGGCAGTTGGGTCTGCATTCCTCCCTCTTGCAGCCCACACTGGACCTGAGGAGCCATAGGAGTCTGCCTTATGTAGCAGGCAAACAGCATGGGAGAGGCCCTTCCCCACAGAAGCTCCAGCACGAGGGATCTGGCAGGAGGGGGTCACACCAGGCGAGCCTCAAGGAAGCCTGTGGAAGAGGCAGATTAGGGAGGGAAGCTTCTCATCTCCCCACTTACTATGAGGTCAGGGCTCCCAAAGGGCTGTAGGGAGGGAAAAGTGGGGGTACATTTAGTGAACACCGCCATGTGCCAGGTGATGTTCTGGGCATAGTACACGATCAGCCTTGCTTGATCCCCAGTGAGAGTCCCCTTTTGCCAGCCATAAGTTCAATGGAAAGCGCCTCCAAGAAAAAACGCTGGGAAGGTGCCATTGTTCTAGGGAAAGGAGGTCTGGTCAGATACAGCGGGTGCCCTGCCATTGCGCCAGAGCCAATGCACTGTAGCAGAAGGAGGTGGAGGCCTGGCCCTAGCCGGAACTTGGTGGTTCCTGCCATGGGTGGGGCAGGAAGGGGCCACAGGCTTCATGGGCTCATCATCTCAGAGCTCACCTGCTTCTCTCCTGCCCCCCAAACTGATAACTGATAAAGCTTAGGCCAGAAAATATCCCCCTCCCTGCCACCAAACCAGGCAGGCAGAAACAGGGCCCCAGAAAGACACAATTGGTAGAGAGGCAGGTCAGGGTGGCAAGGAAAGGAAGCAAGCTGATGGCACCTATCTAGCCATGAAACATTGGAAGACAAGAGTTTTAAAGGCAGGGATGCTGTGGTAGGCAAAGGCCAGGAAACATCTTTTTAAAGGGTTTCAGAGAAGGCACAGCTGCTGCTAACATCAGGTCCAGAGGGTTCCGCCTTGGCTGGTGGGGTCCTGGAGTTTGTCTCTCCCAATACTCCAGGCTGATGCACCTTGAAGCTCTGAGTTTGATGGGGTTAACTGGGTAGCCCTGAGGGTTTGTGCAGAGAAGGTGCCAGGCCCTAGCGGTCCCTCGGAAGTCCAACTCCTGTTCCCTAGAGAGCCCAGTAACTTCCTGGCCTCTGGAGGCAGCTCTTTGACTGGATCTCTCATCAGAGGGGTCCTGCACCCATGGACCTCATGTGGCACTTCTGATGGTGCTCGTGTGTGTGGCGGTGTAGACAGAAGCAGAGCATGGTCCTCTGTGGATTCTGACAGACAAAACGATTTTGCTTTGGACAGGCCTAAAGAGTATGATCTTGAAACAGCAGTCCCTAGAGTCAAGGGTAAAGGGACACGAAAGGGGCTTGTTGATTCTTGCGTAGAAGTGAGAGGTAACCCAAGAGGAACCCCAAAACCATGGGCCAAAGAGAGGTTGGCTTCTGGGAGGAAGACCATGAAAACTAAAGATTGGAGCAAGGGACCAAGGGCCATGGGAGACCCAGATACAGGAAAGGAGACAGGACAACGAGATAAAAAATGGATGGATACAGGGAGGCTAGGAAGGTGGTAGAGTGCGGTGTTTGCAAAATCAAAGTGAAAGACATGTTGAGAGGTTAATTTTTCAGCGTCCTGTAGCCTGGAGGCTGGGAGGCACAGGGGATGAGGAAATGGGACAGGAGTGGTCAAAGTGCTGGAGACCCAAGTCCTGAGTGGCAGGTGGGGATGGTCTGTGAGGTGCTGGGCCTCACCCTCTCCCAGGCAGGCCTGATTGGGTGGAAGTCTGAAATATGAGGCTAGGGCTGCCAAGACTCCAAGACTTTGATGGTCCTTAAACTTGGTGGGGCCAGTCCACTTGAGAACCAGTAGCACCCCTTCCTGGCCCCAGCTAAAGTGAACTCAAGGTTGCATGGGGGAGTGTCTCAGCTCTGCCCCTGGCCCCAGCTCCACCAGGCCCAACTGGGAAGACAGGCTTCTCTGTGAAGCCGGCTCCTCCTGGCCCTGGGCTGGCAGGAGAATACCAGCACAGCCCCAGGGCCCTGTATGACAGAATGAGAAAGTTCATCTAGGAATAAAGTTGTGCTTAAAAAAAAAAAACATTATATACACAGCTCTGGACATCTCTGAAGAACAATAAAATACTATTGGTTTCTACAAAATAAAATAAGGAGGAAGAAAACCAAACACGATCAGAGGGATTGTTCCGTGGCGAGGGGAGCTTGACTACTAAAACCAAAGGCTTCCCGGAGCAGAGCTGGGCAGTGCACCCACGCGGCCACTCCACCTCCCTCCTGCTGGGCTGTGTGGCAGTGGGTAGGTGAGAATGAGGCCTGTCTCCATTCAGAGGCACATCAAAGGTCCAGAGTCACTTCTCAAACCAGAACTTGTGGCAGCAGCAGGATAGGAAGGCTTGCATTTATTTGCCCACTCAGTACCCAGTGGGATCAGGGGTTGGTCACATGATCTTGGCACTGCAGGTGAGGTGGGGGCCTGCTGCTTGTGCACAGCATCCCACTTGGCTGCACAGTCATCCTCACACTTGTCCTTTTATTAGTGGGACTAAGTCTTATGCAGTTGCTACTTCGGAAGTCACCGAGGAGCAGCTGGGCTCTCCCTTGGCCCCTGCAGGGCCCAGCTCAGGCTAGTGCAGTGGACTGTCGAACACCATGTCAGGTAGGATGGAGACTTTCAGCTTTTTTTCCGGCCAGCTGTACTCTTTGGGAAGTTTGAACTGTGGAGGAAGCAAGCACAAAGCCAGAGTGTACATGGTTAGCAGAACCCACTGCCTTCTTCCCAGATTGCCTAGAGAGCAGCCAGGACCGTCACCCAGGCCTGTCTTGGGGTGTTAGGAGCAAGACAGGGCACTGGTTGCCTGGCTTCAATATCGAATGCTAGACCCAGGTGGGTGGCTGGGGTCAAGATGCTGGAGTTCAGTCACCCCTTCTTCCCCCTCGCCTGGCCAGGCCAATAATTAACTGGGGCTGGCGGGAGGCATGTTTTCTAACTCTTTCTTGACTGTGCTGACCTCCCCCCCAGCCCACTTCCTTGGTTCTGCCTCTGGCCACAAGCATGTAAGGAATCTGCTCCCTGAAGCCCTGGGGCAGGGGGATGGGGGGCAGGGGAGGGTGCAGATGCTACAGGGAAGTGGCTTGAGGTCTGGAACTCTGCAGTCCTGTCCCTGCCATGGCTTCTCTTTCAGAGGCTGGAGTGGAAGGACTCTCTGGAGGGTCCAAGAGAAGAAGGCCTCTGGGGGAGCAGAGGAGCAAACCCTCTATCCTGTTCCCCCTTGTTCATTCTCATCTGCTTCCCAGGGTTACCAGCCTGACAGTGGTCTCAGTGGTGGCCAACCCTGGCAATCACTGATTTGCTTATAGCTTTGTTTCTAGAGCTCTGGTGAAGGTCGGAGGAAGAGGCTGACGTATCTCATTCCTTCTGTATTGTATGACCCTGCATGTGGTCAGGCACACAGCTGGTGCTCAATAGATGCTCGCTGACTTAAAAACAGGGTCTGCCTTTAATGACTCCCACTGTCCCAGGGCTAGGTGAGAAGCCAGGCCAGGCTCCACAGGAAGGAAGAGCAGGTCCTCAGCCTGCCTAGAACTGGGGTTGGACGTGAACAGGCCTGACACTTCCTGGCTGGCTCCCTTTCCCTCCCTCTGATGGGGGACTGTCCAAGCCAGGACTAAAGTGGAGAGTGGGGCAGGGTGTGGGGACAGCCTCTGGACAGGAAAGAAAAAAAAGTCATTTTTAGTGACCTACTTTCCTAAGCTTCTCCTGGCTTCTGTCCCTCTTGCCTGGACTACCCCCCTCCCACCTCCTCAACACCCAAGCTCAAAGCAGCAGTCTGGCGCAGTGCCATCTCAGTGCTACATGGCCTCTCCGGAAGCTCTTCTGGGCAGCTGGCTTTGGTCTGACTGAATGGGAGCTGGGCCTCAGGGACCAGTGACTTGTGGGGGTTGACTGGCTGGCACAGACTGGGTGCTTGGTGACTTCTGAATGTATAAACGAGTTAATTTATCAAGCTGTATCCCAGAGGATAGAGAAGACACTATCCTATTAGGGGTGACTTCAAGCTCTGAGAAGTTCCTGGCCACCTGGAGACCTGGACAGGACAGTCCCACCTGTGTACTCTCCTCCACCCCGTGGACGACGGAGGCCACAGTATACTGGCTGACGAGGCCCTGGGAGTCCTGGCAGCTGGGAGCTCCAGCCCTGGCTGAAAACTAGCTCCTGCCTGGCCTCTCTCTGGCTTGAAAGCCTGGCCCCTGGGAGGTGAAGGAGCTCTCCCTCAAACACACTTCCCGGCAGAAAAGGCAAGGGAAGGGCCTGTCTTTGCCACAGGCAGGGGAGGGCCCAGAAGAGCTCTCCAGAGGCTGGAGGCCAGGCCAGCTTGCTAATGTTCCACTAACCTATGGAGCATCAAGGCCAGGAAGGCTCAGATCCCGCTGGAGTGCTGCTTAGTAGGAGGCCGAGGGAGGGGAAGGGACTTTCCAGGATGAGGTAAATCCCCACAAATGAGGATGCTGGGAACAGGAAAGAAAAGCAAAGGGGATTATGGGCTCCACTCCTGTACCTCAGAGGAGTAGCCAAGGCAAGCCCCCACCTGGCCTGCCAGCTCCTCAGGCTCTGGGCTAGGGTTGGAAGAAGCGAAACAAGAAGAATGAGCTTATGGCTGCAGAAGGGAGGGAGAAGAGTGGCTCCTGGGTGGCCTGGGCAAGAGCAGGAGTCCCTTGCTGCCCACCAGAACTCCCCAGTGGAATGTTCTCTGGCAGCAGGCATGGGCTTTCTGTTCAGAAACTGCCAGGGAACTGCAGGGGCTGGGGAGAACTCATACTAGCCTGAAGGCCCTGGCTGCCTCTTCAATGAGGTTCTCAGGAGCCGGCAATTCAGTTTGCTGGGTGTCCTTACTAGGGCTGGGGTATTGGAAAGACAGAGAAATAAAGCTGTTTAACATCTCCAGAGTCTCCTTTCCAGCCTATCCCCATACCCGAGAGAAAAGAAGGGAAGGAGAAGGGGAGGAGGAAGGAGGGAGAGAAAGAGAGGGGGGGGGGAGGGACAGAGAGAGAGACAGAGAGGCACACACACATTTTCTCTTTCCTGGAGACTAGAACCTGCTGTCAGAGAGAATCAAACAGGCTTACTTCCTCTGGAGAAGTCAAATCTTCTAAGTCCTCCAACATTTTCTCTACAAACTCTTCAGTCAACAGAATCTGGGAAACAAAACAGAAACAAAACAGGCTTTTATTTTATATTTTCAATATATGATCTTTTTGCCAATTGCCAAACTATGGACCTTTCTTCTGGTCATGGAGGAAATATGAGCCCATGGTGATCTGTTCTAAGGACAGAGAGAGGTGCTTGAGGCCTATCTTGTCACCTGCCCCCACCACCTGTGTGCAATCTGAGGGACTAGGGTAGAGAAGGAAGAACATCAGAGGACAATGGGGAAGCAAGGTGGGGACATGTGGAGGGATAGCAGTGCTGACCCCAGAACGGATATGGAAATGGGTGGGAAAATACCCTTTTTGGCATTTTGGGCCTCCTGCATGTTGCGGTGCAGTAGAAGAGAAACAAAAGTCAAGGGACAGAGAAGAGCGACTGCCAACATCCTTCTTGCCCAACCACGTCACGTGCTCCCTGCCCCCCAACCAATAGGACAAAAAGAATGTTTGTTTTTGGAATACCAGCCTTGTATGGAATCTGGAAATGCCCCAGAAGGTACATCCAAGAATGTGAGTTGGGGAATTTGGAAATTGTACCAATCTCTCTCATTTTACAAATGAGAAAGGGACTCTCGACTCCCATTTCCACCTGCAGAATTCTCTCAGTCTAGAAGCTCCTAAACCTCTGTCCTTCTGGCCCCATTCAGCCACTGAGTTCTTCGAAACTTCCTTTGAGAAACCTCTTCTACAGGTCACCTCCCAGCTATCCCACTTTGCTGCTCTAGTCTGACGCCTTGTCATTTTGTATGTTGATGTCCAGGGCAGTCTGGCCCCACTATTTGGCTGGCACAACCACCATCCTTACCCCCAAAGTAGTTTTGACAGCCCATGGGAATGTCCAAGGCACTCGGGCCTTCCTCAGCCTGATGGGTCCCTTTCCCAGCCAGCTTCTCTCCTCATGCAGTCTCTGTAGAGCCAGACCAAGCTCACCTCAGGGCTGCACCACACCGGCCCAGGCTGAGGCTGTCTTTTCCCAAGTTGAGCCCTTCCCTGGCCCCTCTCCTCCCTGTGCTGGTATATGGGGCCTCCTGGCCTCTGAACCAGATCCTTCTACATCCCAGGCTGTGGCCCTACCTACCTCTGCCTTGCCTCCTCCAGCAGACTTTGAATGCCCTGGGCAGGACACAGAGAAAGAAAGACAATGGGTGAAAATGAAGGTGAGGAGCTTCTCTGAGGGAAACCCCCTCAGAGGATGGGGATTGGAGATCAAGAACTCGAGAAAATACTCATCAGGTTTCCCCTGGGAGTTGTTCATTCTGATAAAAACATAAGTTTCAACATTTAGAACATAGTCAGCTTGTGAGATGAAGTGAAATGGCAGAGGAACCTCACAGGATGGAGGGCTCCAAAGGAAGGAAATTGATGGGGTGGAGGTGGGAGCAAGAAATAAAACCACCCCAGGCGACCGGACCAGCTACTACACCAGGCACCTTGCTAACTGCTCGTAATCTTCTCTTCTCAGTCTCTTTACAGATGAGGAAACTGAGGCACAGATAGGTTACATAATTTGCCCAACATCACATAGCTGTGAGCAGCTGAGATAAGACCACATCCCAGTCATGTCTGGACTCCAAAGTTAGTGCCTGAAGTACTGCTTCCAAGCCCCACACATTTACTCATTCTTCCACTCATCTGCCCAGCAAGCAATTCGATTCCACAGCATTCCCTGGAGGCCTCTGTTAGGCCCAGCCCTGGGTAGAGCCCCAGAGACAACAGGCATGAAGGTAGCCCACAGCTGAACATGCCCCCTTTCTTGGTTGACAAGGAATCAAAGAACATCTCCTTCCCGGGCTGCAAGCCCCCAGTCAGGAACAAAACAGCTCTGACCACTGGCCCACATCTCCTCACCAAAGTTTCTGTTTGAGGAGTTCAGGTCCCAAGTGAGGACAGACAAGGTTCAGACAAAGTCATCCAAGGAAATGCCTGCCCACGGTGCCCCTCCCATCCGGTTCGTCCTCCAAGTTCCCCACAGTGGGGCTGGCTGACTCCCCTCACAGACTATGGTGACTTGTCCCCAGTCACACTCTGATCCTCCCACAGTCTGAGCCCTTGTGCCTCCTCCTCTTATCCCAGGGGTTTTCCCCCACAAAAGTCCAGAGTTCCTCTACCAGTTATCACCAGTCTGCTTGAGTAGTACAAAAGTCACATTCATATTTCTGTCATTTCCGGGGCTTGTTGCCATCTCTGCAAATGCTAACACAAACACAAGCATACCTAAACCCAATTATATTGCAATGGCTCCAGTCCGGGCTGATTTCTAACCCACAAATAATTTGGAGGGAGAGACTTTCTGCCAGAGCGGTAAATAGGTCTGGGACTATAACTAGTGCTGGGGTGAGATGAGTGGAGAGCTTGCAGGGACTATGGCCACCCAGTGAGACTCCAAAGAGCTGTTTTTAAACAATCGGAAAGGTAACCCCACCAATGCTGAGTTCAGTCCTAAACCAGTTCCTCTGACAAAGGTATAGATAGAACTGGTGGTAGAGAGAGGGTGGGTTATGGAGGCTTTTAGTGGAACAGCTACCAAGGGTATAGTGTACCATCTGTGTGAGGACTCATTTTGTACTCAGCTCAGGGAGGGGATGGCAGGACCAAAAAAAAAGGACAAACCCTAGTTGCTAGTCAATTTTGACTTTTGGTGATTTGCTGGTTCCTAAAAAAAACACATTATTTTAAAGGACCCAAACAGGGGAAAATTATACATGAAATCTGCATGGTATTAAGGGTGACATTCCCTGTAAAAAACCACGACAGACTGTCATAGCTCCAGGCACCTAATTTAATTTCCTTTGGGAGTTAAACCTTAGACACTTAGGTTCAACAAACAGGCCCTGTTTTGTATATTTCAGACCTGGAGCTGAGAATGTTAACAGATCTTATCAACAGGACACTGGAGATAGACAGCTATGATGGAGCAGCTCCTGGACGTTCTCACGAGCAACAGACTCGCTGTTGTGATATAACTGTGGGAAAATCCTGTGCAATTCTGGGGCTTGGGGTTCTTGAAGCTCATTGAGTCCCCACAGAGCTGCCTGGCTCTGCCACCAATAACAAAAGGAATGTTTATGACAATGACAGTAGTAATGATAACACTACCAATAGCAGGGGCAGTGTTTCCTCCATGTGCCAGGCACTGGGCTCGTTGCCTGACCTGTATCATTTCACTTAATCCTTATGACGGTCCTGTAAGAGAGGAAACATCATCTCCATTTTGTAGATAAGTAGGTGTCAAGAGGAGACAAGTCTCCTGGACTTTAGAACAGTGATCTGACATCACGGTAGTAGAGGATGCTCTTTTTCTGTTTGGGGAAGGTATGTCAATTCTAGAAGCCTTGTGTATTCTGTGCTGACTACTCTCTCTACTCTGATGGGGAGATTAAGATGACTCTGGCTTTGACCAATAGCCTAGAAAACCAGCAATCCCAACACCAACCAGCCACATATCTCCTGACCACTTGCTCAGCTCAATGGGGCTGGAACCCTGAGGGTCATAGACTTATAGCCACTGGAAAACCAGGTTGGCCAATTGGAAAGGAAGGCAAACCATGCCCAAAGTTGGCTTCTAAATGGGGACAGCAGGGCAAATTTTCAGGTCAGCTCGGTGAGTGCATGCATAAGGCAACAGGTACTTTAGCCCAGAAAATAGCAGTAGAAATAATAATAGCATTCAATGATGTCTGTCCAAGAGCTGGTCATAAAATGCTTATGTTTGTGTAAAAACAGCCCTCAGAGGGAGGAAACTCTCTAGTGAGAGGGGAAAGCCCCTCAGCCAAACTCTCCTGGGAAGCTTTTGAAAATATGGAGATGCAGGCCCCATCTAGACCTTCTGAATCAGAATGTGGGGGCGAGGTCAAGGCATCTTCATTTTTAAAAGGTACCGCAGGAGATCATGGTGGGCAGAGTGCTAGGAAATACTCCAACTCACAGGGGAAGAGGGTATGGGCACAGGCTTAACCAATAGGGGTGTTGGTGGCTGCAGCTCTACCACCATCTAATTGGCTGAGCTGGGAGGGCAGCTGTGGCTCCTCAACTCTCACCCTTACCCCACCTTTGGCTAGGGAGGGGGCTTGGAATCTAGTCTAGCAGTGTATGCCAAGGTGCTCACACCAGGCGCCTTAGAACAGCCTGGCTGGTTGGTGATGACGGAGGATTGTCAACAACTGCCCAATTCCCCAGCCTCCAGCAAGTTCCATAAGGAACTCAAAAAGTGATCTTTCGTCAGTGCCTGTCCTGGGCAGGCCCAGCTCTGCTGCAGGCAGAAGCCCGGATGCTGCAGATTTGATTCAAATGTCTGTGGTCAGTGATATTTCTGAGTCTGCATACAGTGCTGACAATGCCCACTCCTTCCCCTTGGAATGACAATCCACACTTTGTCTGGGGCTTTGTTTGTCCTTCATGTTGACACGTTGTTCTTGCTTCCCAACAAGTTTGGCTTTCTTTTTTCCTCCCTTTCCTTCTCTGAGGGAAGGAAATGTGTTGTTTACAGGGTAGGGCTTGCCAAGGAGCTGCTCTGGCACCCACTATGGCAGTGGAGGAGGCAGGGATGAGGAAGCAGTCCAGTCTGCATCCTCCTCACCCCAACGGGCCCGACACAAATCAGAAAATAGCCTGGAGACCCTCCAGGCTTGAGGGCAGGTGTGTGTGTGGCAGGTAGAGCTGCAGTGGTGGCACAGCAAGGCCTCACTCATTTCCTGTTCTTGGTGGGTGGTGAGAAGTCGGTTTTGGTGGCCAGGAGCAGGCTCAGACTTCTCTTGCTCTGGCTGTTGCTGGTGAGGGCACAGCCAGCCATCCCAGTCCTCTTCTGAGAGGGAGGGTGTTGTACTTCTCAAGGCACAGCGCTGAGTTTTAAACCCTAGTGAGTGTACCCCTGGACAATGAGGTCCCCAGGGTATACCTCTGGACAATGTGGTCCCCATGACAGCCTAGGCAAAGTCCTCCAGGGAGAACATGTTGTGGCCGGGTTCACCAGTGGAAGGAAAAAACAGCAGAGACATTGAAGAGGAGCTGCCCAGGGCCAGGGCCAGGGCTTGCCAAGTGTCTTCCACATAATGTCCAAGTAGGCAGATGGGGACAGGAGAGGGCAGGGGCTTGTCCAAAGGACACTGGTGAGTCAGTCACTGGGCTAGGAGAAGAGCCCAGCAGTGAGTCTCCAAACCTGGCCTGAAGCAGCAGAGCCCACTTGGAACAGCTGCTGGGCATCTTCTCCCAAGCCTGGGCCTCCCATCAGGGCTGGTAGCGAATGACTGAGAATGGGGCGCCAGCTGGGTGAGCTGTCAGACACCACACAGCTGAGAAAGCATTGCAGGGCTTTAAAAAAATATTCTCATATTTGGTGATGTGACCCCCATGTGACCTCTGAGGCCAACTTCAACCCCTTCAGTTCAATCCTGGCTGAAGACAGATGAACGACTCAGCTCTGGGCCAGGCTTCTGCTCAGAGGACTAACAGCCTGGTGATGACAGACTCAAGGGAGAGAGGCTTGTTAAAGCCACTGGGATGAGGAATGCTAGGGGAAGGTGTACAGGAGAGAATGCTGGCAGCCCTCCCCCAGCTGAAGACCCTTTTGCAAAGCTCTGGAGTTTGCTGATATGCTTTCCCATCTCAGTGAGGAAGAAAACAGCAGATGGTAAGGCAGATGGAGTCAAGGTGTCGACCTCTGGAACCTAAGAGCCTCTGGAGTTGGAGCAGGATTCCTGCCTCTCCAGCTCCTCCAGGAAGCAGGGAGTGTCCACTGTGCTCACCCGGAGGTTGCAGATGGCCCTGTCTTCCTGTGTGCTGGGGCCTTGACTTTCCTGATGCTGGAGAAACAGGGGAGGGGAGAATCATGGAGGGCAGGTGCAGGCCCAGGAGCAGGTGGGTGTAGAGGCCTGGCTGGGGCCACTTACGAACTCCAGACAGGGCTCAGAGTCCCTCAGCTTCTGCCTTTTTCTCTCAGCCTCCCCTTTGTCACTCTCCCCCAATGTAGGGTGTCTTTGCCATGCCTTTTCCCCAAGAGATAACAGGCCTGGGCTGGTAGCCAGAACAAGGTGCCAAGGCTGGGAATGAGGGCTTCCAAGGCTGTTGAAGTCTGATGCAAGAAAGTCATCCTGGCCCCTCCCGATTCAGCTGGGACCAACAGGGAGGTTCAAGCAGCAGACAAAGAAAACAGAAGTCTGAGTCTCTTTAAGTCCTGGGTCTGCTGCATTTGCTCGTTTCTGGCTCCTCTGCCCCAACAGGCCTAGGCACACAGGGCCCAAGGATGTACGCTCGATCCTAGGAGCATGAGCAAGAGAGTGAGGCGGTGAGGGCAGGCCTCTGTGTTAGGGTCTCCCCTCAGAGGGGAATGGGGCCCTTCTTGGCCCAGTGTAGTGGGCCCTCACTGGTGATGAGCCTAACCCCAGGCCTCTAGGAGGTCCTGCAGACTTCCAGGGAGACAGCCAGCTCCAGAGGGAGACCTAGAGGCACACGAGTAATTAAAGGCCCAGGGTCCCACAAGCTACAGAGCTGCCTGTGACCAAAGCGGCAAGACCCTAAAGGGAACGCAGGCTGGCGGTCAGATGCAGAAAACGCTGACTGCTTTGAGGGTGGGGAGGAAGGCGGCTGTGGGTGATGGCTCCACAGCTGAGGACCCGCTGGGGGCAGGGTGAAGGGTTTCCCAGGACTTCTTGGAAAGGGCCTGAGAAACCCCTTGGTGAGTGAGGGTATGTGCTTGGGGAGTGGGGCCCCAGCCAGCCTTCCTGGGAGCTCCCCTGTGAGCTGGCCCCTGTGGTGGACCACACTAATGAGCCCATAACACAGGCCTTTGATTAAGCAGCTCCCAGCACAGCAACTTTATTGAAACATGCCGAGGCCAGCGGCTGGTTCCCACCGCTCCCGGTTCCCCAGGCAACAGTGCATGGGAGGGGACCACGTGCATGAGAGTCAGCAGTGCCTGAGTGCTCAAGCTCACTGAGGGGCTGCTGGGGAGGCGAAGAGGAGTAGAGCTGGAGTGGAATGCCAGCAGTCAGGAGTAAAGGGCTTGGGAATTGGGGTTGGGTCCAGAACTTTGGGGGGACTGAGGGGCGACGTGACATCTGCTGAGTCCTCTGGGTCCAAGATCCTCAGGCTGCTGAGAATTGGAGATGCTGACCCAGCCCCCTCCTCAGGGAAGGAAGATGTCCCAAGCGGGAGGTGGGATTCCGAAAACAGGTTCAGAGTTGACTGTGTAAAATATAACTAGGGGGAATTTCTTCTTGAGTTTTGGGAGACTCCAGACCCCACTTTGCCAAGAAAATGTGCCTGAACCTTCAATACACACAAATGTTATCTGAGGACAGCATTCTGTCATCTACTGGGAATGATGACCTGTGAACTCTCAGGGGCTGGGGTCTCCTGCATGGTTCCCACCTTCCCTCTCCTTACCAGCTCTGCTTAGGCAAGAGGCCAGCCCCCTTCCTACTGTCCAGAGGCAGCCTGGCAGCCTGGGACAGTGCTGGGGTGGGAGGCCCTTTCCACTTGAGCTGGGCTAATTTCAAATGTTACACTTCAGAGCTTTTGCTACAGTAACTACCAACACCACATAGACAGAAATCTAATGTTACCAAGAGGGACTTTTAAAATGTATTTATAACTTTATGGTTCAAAGTAATTTTGTTATGAAACAATGTAATAACAACAGTGGAAAAAGGCAGGATAATTTATGGTACACAATATCCCTAAAGTACCAGCTTCCATTTCTACCTCAGCTGAGTCTGGGGAATGTGGTTGGTGTCCTTTGTTTGCTGTTTGTTTTAATTGAAGGTTAGTATTTGTGGGGGAGGGGGCGGGGCCTAAAGAAGAAATTCAGCTGCAAGACCATACACACACAGGCGGAGAGAAAGCCTGCCTAAATTAATAGTATATATGCTTCAGACGACCCCCCAGACCAGGTTACACCCACACAACTCTCCCTCTACTGTACTTTCCCCACCTCCTAGCCCTACACCACAAAGAAGGCAGGTCACCTTAGGATTAGGGTCAGGTTCCCTTTCTTGATATTTCTGAGAGGTAAGGTAGAGTGTCTCTCCTCTCGCACCTCTAACAAACAACAAAAAATGATGTTGTTCCTCTAATACATCAGGGAGTGTGCTGGACCAGGCCGAGTACCTGTGAGACTTGAAACAGGGTGGGGGCTGGAAGGAGGCCCATGGCTCCCAGGCCCCAGCACTCCGCTTGGCAGTGCTCTGAAGCTGTGCTCCATTCAGAAAAGCAAAGGAGGAACAACGTGTTCTGGACAAGTCAGCAGCTTCTGTGTAGAGAAGCTGGGTTTCCATCAGGAGGAATAGGAGAGCCATTAGATGAGGGGTGGGAAGAGGCTCTGCCTGCTGAGACCTGCTAATCCCAGGTCCAGGTCCAGGTCCACATGCCCGCCTTCTAGGAATTCTGGTGAGATTTCCATATATGTACTCAAGAGTGGCTTCCATACTTCCTTCCATCCTATTTCTCCCTTGGTACCCTACTCCTTGGTTTACCCAGGGTGCAGAACATGTCATATCTTGCAAACCTGGATTTCTCTGGCAAAGAGAACTACCAATGGCCAGGGCCTGGAGAGTTATTATTCATGTCTCAAGTGATAGGAGAGAGGCCAAAAAGTGCTCCTGGAGCTGATGGGATAAACAGCAGCAGCCACACTCCACAAGGCTTCTCATAACTGGCCCTCAGGAAGGGAGCTGCCAAGAACCGCCAAGGGAGGAGAGGGAGGGGGCGGGTGCAGGAAGAGCCCATGGAAAGGAGGTGGGGAGAAGAAAAAGAGTCTTCTCACTTGTAACCAGGGTCCATGAGCTGCGTAAGGGTGCTCCTCAGTGGCAAAGGCGCCTTCCACTCCAGTGGAGACGAATGTGATGGCCATGTCACCTGTGATACTTTTATATGTAAAGTGCCGTCCATGCAGGAGCCTGCCCCTGGGGGTGGGAACATGGAGACAGTGAGCAGCAGGCCTGGCCAAGGCTCAGGGACTGTGGGGGCTATGCTCCCTGGGAAAGGGTGCCTGGCAAATGCCTTCCTGACTGCCCGCCTGTCCACTAACAGGAAACTCTAACCAAACATGTTCATTTCAACACCTTCTAAGAGAAACGTCTCACAAGTCCTCTCCTAGCATTCTTGCAAAGCACTCATAGCTAGCAGGGACACTAGGTCAGCGTTCAAAGGGTCCACTTCTTTTATATCCCGGAAACTAAGGCCAGAGAGGGCAGTTTGCAATGTGCCCAAGGTCATGCCCAGAGCTAAGAGAGAGGTCATAACCCCTTTGTTTGGAGGACAGGAATGAAGTAGCTCCTAATTTCTCACACTCCTGGATGATGGTGGAGTGCCTTCGCCTGAGTTCAGGGATGAATCTTCCACCTGCTCCTGGGCCTGCCCACAAAATTTCAATGACTAGCCCCAAGGCCACAAGCACATCTTTAAAAAAAAAAAAAAAAAAAAGCTGAAGCCAAGTGGGGTTACTTTGAGGGAGCCACAAGAAGTTACTGTTAATTTCCAGTCTGGAAATACACCTGGGGGAAGGGCAGGCAGGGGCAACTGGCTGGGCAGCTGCCGGTCAGCAAAGGAAGCAGACGTGCTTTTCACTTTCTCAAGCTGCCCCAGGTTAACGCTTCTGCTAGTCTACAGGCCCCGAAACTGGCTCAGAGAGGGGCCTGGGGAGAGAACGGCTTGGGTCCTGGCGGGGGGCCCTGCCAGCCGCCATTCATCCTGACCACTAGCTCTGCTGCCCAGGGTGGCTGGGCCAAGGCTGGTCACCATCCAAGCTCCTTCCCCAGGCTCCAGGGACAGTGTGGAGGGTCCAAACCAGTGCAACCCTCTTCCTTCCTTGTCACTGTCGTCTGAGTTTCGAGTTATTCTTGTTGCCTCCCCTGCAATAAAAGTGAGGGTGGAACCCCTGAGGGCTGTGGAGGAAGCCAGCTGCAACAGATTCAGCCCAGTGTAGCATCCCCAAGCAGAGAGCTGAATTCTGGCCACAGGGCTGGGTTTCTGGCACTGAGGACAGTAGCAGAAGAAACACAGCTGGGCTTCCTGGTCCCTCAAGGAGTCTGCTAGGCTGGCCACTGGGTCTGAAGAACTGAGTGTTTTGCATGGGAACAGCAGCAAGCAGGAAAAAACAGAGCCCAACCCACCAGAGCCCCTGCCCTACCACCTCTGACTCTGGCAGGGCCATCTGAGTCTCCTCAGCTCACTGAACCTTCTTAAGGGAGCAGGGTTGAGGGATACTTCTCTAGGTAAAGGAGAGTTCTTCAGCCCTCTGGGGGCTACTGGCTGGCTCAGAGTCCACAGGCTCCCCCGTAGGCCCACATGGAGCTTCCTGACTAGTCCTCCTCCCTCCCTGGGCTCCAGACTCCACTTAGGTGTTCGGGAGATGGTAAGTACAGGCATGGTGGCTTCTTGAGGCCAAGATGGGTGCTGTAGGGCTCACCTTAGGCAGAGAGGAATGAGGGCTCCTGACTCCTGGTTGAACTTCAGATGTACACTCTCAAGTTGCCGCGTGCGGATCAACTCGTGGGGAATAATGGCCGTGGAGCTGTCGCTTTCCAGGCTGTCTTTGCGGCTCCTGTGAAGCAAGCACAGGAACAGGTTTAGCACAAGGTGAAGACTGCAGAAAGGAGGAAGGAAGGAGGAAGATCACAGTCACTCAGGTTTGGGTCCTAAACAATGACAATGAAGGTGACCGATGATAACAATAGCCACTATCCACCAAGAACTTGCCAAGCAACTTCATAACGCCTCCATGAGGTGGGCATTATTATATCTTTTACAGATAAGAAACTGGTTCTAAAGCTGGCATCTATGGTCAACACTTTATAAACATTATGTCACAGTGACTTGTTCTCCTGTATGATAGAAGCATGCGCTTCTGGGAGTCCTTCCTCCCCTGCTCAAGAGCCTCAGATCTCGAGTTCTCCACAGCTGGGGTCCATGTCGCCTACCAGGAGACATGGCTCCAAGTGCTTTTTTCCAGATGACCCTAAAAAGGCTGTGACATCAGAGCAGGCTCTTGAGTTTGCATATTCATTCTTCATCTACCCAGGAAATGATAAAGCCTTCAGTGACGGAGTGGAAACCAGGCTCTCAGGAGTTAGACCAGCAGGCTTAGCTGGGCAGCAGAACTGGGCCACCACCCTGATGGGCTTCGAGGCCCTAGGAACCCTGTTCCAGTGTCTTCCTCACTCTTGCTTCACACTCCCTCCTGTCCTGCTTCCCACCAATAGCTCGTCCCACAGCTGGGCCATGGGTTCCCTTTGCGATCTAAATTTTGCTCTTTCAAATTCAGCTGCCCCCATTGACAACCTCTCAAATCTGCCTCAGCCCGAAATGAGGGTTACCCACTGATCCCATTCAAAAGGCCGGATCCTGGTTCAGGCTGTGAATCTCAGAACAATTCCCCAGTGTCCATCAAAACACTGGGTAAGAAGCTCTAATTATTTATCATTCAAGCAGCCAAAGCCACCCAGGATGTCTGGGCCTGACAGGCGGACAGACAGTGAGGAGCAGGCCCAAACTCCTCACACACTGGGGGGCTGAGCGCTGGGGCCTGTGGCCAATGAGGCATCCTGAGAAGCAGAGGACTTCCCCAGTGGATGTGCAGTCAGCAGGCAAGAGGATGGAGGGTGACACTGGATAGCACAGGGCTCACTGAGGCAGTGGTTTATAAAAGTCCCCGAGGTAATGGAGACTGTTCCCACCAGCTGGGTGGATCCACCCCCAGATGTATGTGACTGCTCTTTCACAAAGCATTCCCTTCCACTGGTTTCCCAAAGCCAATTCCAAAACTGCCCTTTGGTCTAGCTTCTCCTTTGACAAACCCTTTCACAAGACCTGAGGAGGAGAAAAATGCTCTGGTCAAGAGGGACACAAAATTTCAGCACTGGAAAGAAACACTGAGGCTGTTTACTCTTTTTCCTTTACAAAAGAGAGCCAGTAATGCGTCTAAGGCCGCGGAGCTGGTCTGTGGCAGGCCAGCGTGGGAGCCTTGGGGCTTTGACCAGCGCTTTTACTTACACCCTGCTGCTAGGCCTCCTGCCTCTCTTCCCAGGAAAGGACACCAGCACCACCTTTCAGAGGGTGCCCTCAAGGCCCAGACAAGAGCAGAACTCCTGAAAGACAGCACTCCTCCTTTGGTGAGCCCCTGTTCTGCTCCAGGGCAAGGAGTCCATAGAGTCACTCCCTGAGTCCTCACAGCGAACACCCCAGGTAGATTCTACGGTTCACCCTTCTTTTACAGATGGGAAAAATGAGGCTCAGAGAGGCGAGGTGACAAGCCTAAGGTCACAGAGTGAGTTTAAGTGGAAAAGCCAGGATGTGACTCTTACAATAACTTCCCTGTGCCATCGCTGACCACGGTCCATGCAGATATATGACCATGCTCCCACCACCACGCTCCCGAAAGGGGAAAGGGGTCGAGGCCTGGCTGCCAGGCAGGGCCTCTGAGCCTGCGGGGCCTGCTAGAGGGAGCATCCACGCCTCTCTGGCACAGGCAAAAATGCTGATGAATAGCAACTGGGGGAGGAGGGGTGGGGCTGGGAGAGAAGAATCAACAGCACACAGGACTAGAGACATCTCAAGCTGGAGGGAAAAATAAATTGTTGAAAGTCAGCTAAAGTCACCTTGGTAACTGCTACAACACACTCACCCAGAACCAAGGACATCAAACCCAACTGCAAACAGCTTTAAAGAAATGGAAAAGAACTTAATCATCTGAAGAATTAATGTGACAAGTGCCCACATTTACACCTCCCACCAAGCTTCAATCATTTGAAAATGTACTTTAATCTTTTAAGAGAAAAAAAAAATTGCAAAACGCTAGATCTGCAGTCCTGGAGCTTGGGTATTTCCGGCATGCTGCTTCAGTGGAAATGCGGCTGCTCCACACACACGCAAGAGCTCAGCTTTTTGCTGATTTGTTTTTTCTGGACATCGATGCAGAAGCATGAATTATTTGTGTGGGCTGGGTGAAGTATTAAATCTGCAGCCGACACAGGTTTGCAATGTTTTGCATGGTTGTTAGCTTAATCTTAGTCATAAAAAAATAAGTAGTATGCTCGCCAGCATGGCCTAATTTTCAGCTGGGCTGTTTTCTCCCTGAGTTCCCAGTGGAGGAAAAGGTAGAGCTTTCAGGGGTTGGAAGGGAGAAGGTTCCCAGGAAGTATGATCCACACCCAATAGGACCGCTGGAGATATGGGGCCAGAGGATGAAGGATGAACTACTGCCCCAGGAAGCAGAGTAGCTAACAGCACTAGTTCGGGCAGATGACTTAAACTCTCCCTAAGCTTCAGTATCCTCTTGATGGAAATAAATTACAATACCCTTTCGTTATAGGATTGAATGAGGTGACCCAAACAAAGCATCTAACAGTGCCTGCGATGTAACAGGTGCTCAGACTATAGCTGGAATGCATTAACAATATGTTAGCCGGCTGCATCTAAAAGTCTATGTGCTCCTCCTCCTGCAAGAATGTTGACAGCTTAATATAGACTGTTTGCCTTTACCCTGAGCCCATAATCCAACTGCCTCTGGCCAAGTCGGTTCCCTCTTCTGAGCAAAGGTTCTTGTCCTAAACTTGGAAAGGGGACTTTTGATATGGGGCTTGAAAGGGCTCCTGACTCCCTGAGAAGACACTGTAGGTCCTGGTCAACCACTGGTACTCTGGGAAGGCCTGACCCACTACAGATCAACGAAAACTCTTGAGGCCTTTGTTCTGCTGAGGGAGGCATAGGCAGGGCCACCTTCCTTCTAGAGAGCACAATCAGCCTTCCCACAATTTTCATCTCAACTACTTTTTCAAGGTGCCCAGAATAGTTTAATTCTCCCTCCATGACAGCCTTTTAAATCCCTGAAACCACTCTCATAGCCTGTCAACAGTATGTGTGGCCCCAACTTTCAATTATATTTTTAAGACAAGGTTCTGGAATCTTCCATCCATCCACATCACTCTCCTGCGGATTCATTCTAGCTTGTAAAGCCAGAGTGTCATGTCTAGAAGTGAAGGTCCATATGTGGAAATACAGTATGTGGCCTAATTAGTGCAGATCACAGAGGGACTATGAGCTTCCTTGTTTGGGATATTTTATTTCTATTAAAACTGTCATCAAAAATGTCCATTCCTTGTAACCTCATTGTACTATCAAATCATACTGCACTTCCCCTGTCAACGAACTCTCCCTCAGGCTTTCTCCCATGGTCTGTGTTTAGACCTCTTTGCCCCCATCTTCTAGGCCCTGTGGATTATCTGGATCTAAGAGCAGAACTCTGCATTATCTGGCTAGTGTTTTAAGCAGTCTGGAGATTTCTGAAACCTGACTCTGGCATACATCTTATTGGCATTCCCTCCTGACTTTATATTACTGACAAAACTGATAAACTTCCATCAATGTTCTCATCTCAAGCTTTGATTAAATAGTGAACAGGACAGGGCCAGGCAGACAAGCTGAAAGACTGACATCATTACTCTCCAATCAATTATAAATCAACCCAACCTATCCTATCACCAAGCCCTTCACTCTCCCAGATGCTCAGTGGACATTTTTCTGTCTTGCCAACGATACCAGAAGACATTCCCAAAATGTCTCAGTACACCGCACCTATATACAGTACTTCCTTCGTCTACCTGGTAGAAATAGGTAAGTTATTCCTAAAAAGGCAGTGAGGATGGTCTGGCAGATCTGGCTCTTAATGAATACATGCTGATTCTCAGGGCTCACTGTTTCCCTTAAAAAGTGTTCACAGCCTACTTGCTGAATAATCTAGTCTAGAATATTCCCTGAGAGTTGACACCAAGCTCACTTATCTAAAGCATCAAAGATACTTTTTGCATCCTGAAATTTCTGAGTCTGCCAATTCCAGTCTCTCATATTCCTTCAAAGATTTAAAGATTTCTGACATCAGACTCACAAATCTTATCTGTCAATTTGCCTGGGATTCTGGGACACAATACCTGTGGACCAGGAGATCTAAAATCATGGCTTCGATCCTCTTATCAATGCTTGTGTGACCCTTCCTGGTCTGATAACCATTCTTTTTGAGATGGAAACATAACAGAACTAAAGTAAATTTTACTTTATTTCTGCCACTGATTAACCTTATTCTGTCCACACAGTGGAGCCCAGGTTTTCTTCTTCTTGTTCCAAACAGAAGAACAAAAAAATAAAGTCCTTCTTGCTGGTCATAGTACTTTTTTGCAAGACTGAGTTCTTGAGTTGCAGCTTTTCTTGACCCTGGTTCCTTAAAGTCTGTGCTGGTGTAACATACTTCTCCTTTCAGCGTTTTTCCAAATTCTTCAAAAAATTTGAATTATGTAAAGAATTCTCTACATATCTATACTGGTCCCTGGAGGTATTACACCTCTTTTTAATCTTTAGGAGACTATTCACAATAATAATATTAAGAGGTACATTTTGAGTGCAGAATGTGGTACAGGTCCTAAGCTAAACTCTTTAGGTGCTTCGATTCCTCTCATTTCCATAATGACCCTATTATTTTCCTCAGTTTTACAGATGAACTGAAACTTATACTTAAATAACTAGCCCAAGGTCACACAATGAGCAAATAAAGGACTGAGGAAAAATCCCCAGGTCTTCCTGACACCACCTAAAAATGTAACCACAGTACTTTTCCTTAAGAACCTCCCATCTCTTTGAGTGGTCTTTCTTTTGGGGGTTTCAAGGCCATGAAGACACATCTATTTTTTCCCTGAACTCTTAAAAAGAACCGTTTCCTAGAAGCCAAGGCAGGGCTTCCCAAAGGGAATTTGATGAAATTTTAATTTAAGAGAAGCTTCTAGAAAAGCAGATGTGGCAAGGGCTGGATGTAATATGCTGCATCTCAGATTAGAGCCTCAAAAAATATTGGCATTTTGAAGACTATTAGGACTATAGAGGGCAAATGAACTGGTTTCATTTTGTGTAAGCCAGCATCTTCCAGAACTCCCTTTTCACTTAACACTCAACAAAACCCCTAAAAGGCTGTGGGGACCCTCCCTGTGGGGACCACTGGGCAGGTACTGGGCACAGGTCTTTCCTTCCTGAACTAAGGCTGCCCAAGCTGCTTTCTCCCAAGGCCTTGTCACTTCTACCCCATCAACCTCTTTGCTGGTCAGAATTAGGTGCACAGCCGAGTGTCCCTCATCACTTCCTTTACCTCAAGACAGACGCTCTCAGGAGGCCTGTTGGAGGGTTATGTACTACTCATTTTCAGCTGATAGCCTGATACTGGGAAAACTGAAGTTCCTCTGTAGGACCAGGGCTTGCCTGGGTGCTAATTTTCTGATTTTTACCTGGACATGTCAACTTTTCTATTTCCTGGGCAGATCAAGCTGTAACAGCTCCTATAATAGCATTTCCTTTACATTTTTTTTTTTCAACTATTCTTTTGTAAAGTTTAAAGAGTCAAAAAGTTCTATAAGGTTCATTACAGTAGTCACCAGTCTTCCCCCCACTCCCTGAAACAACCACTTTCATCCGTTAGCTGATTCTTTTGGTGTTTTCCTCAATATTTCTAATGTATTTTATTTCTCCTTCCAGGTCATCCCTTTTCAGGCTTCACTTATTGACTTCCCACTATGGAAGACAAGCTTTTAGTGCTCTTCCATCCCACCCTTCCATCTTCCCAAGGTAAGGGTACTGTAAGTTTGTTTGGATCAGTATTAAATGTTTACATTATTATGTGAAACTATACCAATGCTATTTACAACTGAGCCATATAGTATACTATGATTACTCTTCCTTTCTGGTATAATTTTCTATTTTTCCTGGATTTAATAACTGTCCTGGTTTTCTATGTGTTTATCACTAATCCAATCCTAAATTAACTACCAATGGTCTATAAATTCTCCCAAAACATTCAAATGCATCAAGTATTTATCAATATTATCTTCTTAAAGGCATTTCTCCAGACGATCCTTCCAAACTACCCCAGTCTGAACTGGTTGCCTTCCATTCTTGCTGCACAGCTGTCATCACCAATCACTCTTCACCTTCACCCTGGTGATTCCTCTTGCCTCTTTCTCAGGCTGGATCCCATTTCCTATACCCCACGTCTTCCTGACTCATTTTGATGGAGCATATCCTCTAGCAAAGTTTATTTTTTAGTATGCTTTCCTCAGCCAAATGGTCCCCTCTGAGCTACCACATTTTGGGTTTCCAAGCAAACTAAAATATCAGTTTTGCTCTGTGCACTGGTATGTAGACTTCCAAGGTCTTCTTCTCAGTTCTCTTCCTCCTGGGAACTGGCAGGTACCTTCTTCACTTTTACCCTGTTTTACAGGCAGCAGCCAGTGATGAAGAGGCCTGGATCTGGAGTCAAACAACTCAAGGTTCAAATCTTGGCTCTGACACTTATTCCATTTATTGACTCTAGATAAGTTATACAATCTGTTTAAGCCACCGTGCTCTAATTGGTAAAATGGTGACAACAACAGCCTACAACACAGGGTCTGCCTGGCACATGGCAATGCTCAATAAAAATTGCTGCTCAGCCACAAAAATTTGTCTAGGCCAGGAGTCCTCTTGTACTAGGAGCATCGAGGGGTGGTTTATATATGGGATGGGTTAGAGGCACACCTTGGTAGTTCAGGAATTGATCTAAATCTTTCCATGTATTTTTCCTTTACCACCTGTCTATGTAACACATTCTATATTGACACTTCCCACTGTACAAGGTGACTTTTTACACATCCTGAAACACTTTCTCCCTCCAGTGTCAAGACAAAGTCCTAATTCCTTGTACAGTGTATAGTTTACAGTACATGCCCTTGTTCACCCCACCCACACTTTACAGACTGACAGAACTTTATCCAGGTTTCCTCTCCACCCTGGTATCTTCGGATTGAAAAGTTTTAGTTTCTCCATTTTAGTCTAAGGCTATTGGTCATATTCTATCAATGGCAGCAAGGGTGGAAAAGAGAGGAGCTGAACCACCAAGGCTCCTTTTAGCCACAATCCCAGTACTGTGACACTGGTGACGTCTGTACTGGCCACACGACTTGAGGCCTTCTCCTTGGGGACACCCAGGAGCAGGAACCAGGGCATCAGGGTTGGCAACTATTCAGAAGTGAAGTGGGTTTGGCCTGCTGAGCCCAGCCCAACCTCTGGCTTCTGCCTGTAGCCTGGGAGATTATTCCTTTTGCTTTCAGATTGCTGACGAAAGCTCTGAACTTTCCAGAGAAAGAACCACTTGCAGGTCTGCCTTGAGGGCAGGATTAGAACAGGGTGTGGGTGGGGATGAGGGCACCAGCTCACCTCCACAGTTACTGTGAAGAACAAGGCTGTATCACCCGGTCATTCTGAGAAATTTCCTGATGGTGACTATACCAGGAGTAAAAGGCCTCAAAAGGTTATTGGTAAACCAATAACCAAATGATAACAAGCAGTATTTTCATTGCAAACATTGTAAGGATGGAATGTGATGATGGAATAGTGGGACAGAGTGTAGCTGAAAACGACAGAGTGAGAAAACCTGCACTGAGATTAGGGGATTCCTTAATCAACTGTGAACTCCTCTAGGCACCACAGATCTCCATCCTCAGCCTGCGCTCTGACTTGGGAGGCGATTAAGACCCCTGCTTTCCTGAACGAGCCTACTCTAACCAGAGCCCTTGGCTTTCCATTTTCTGAGACACTGAGTCACTTCCTCTCTCCAGCTCTCGCCTTCGAGCCTCCCTTTTCCCTTCCCTGGAGAAGTGACTCACTACTAAAGTGTTGGGTGACACCGAGGATCAAGGATGGGCGATAAAAATACTCTTGACTGTGCAACTTGAGGACAGGGGATACAGTTTGGATGGAGAATTCAACACGCTGCCCATGAACTCTAAGGCTGGGGTGTTAACAATGGCCACAGTTTCATCTCTCTGAGGAAGTGGAGAAAAGAAAGGAGTTCAAACACACATTCACCAGAGCTGGATTTGCTGTGGAGCCCCTTGATCTGCCCTTTTAAAGGTATATTTCTGAGAAAGGCACATAAAGGCAGGCACTTAGTATGACAAATGTAGATCACGGAGGCCTGGGCCCCTCCCATCAGCCCTGTAGGGCCTGGCTGGGGCCCTGAGAGCAGGCCTGTTTCTTTCTGGGTTTTCTCTCTAGTGAAAACAACTGTACTTCGCCAGCATGGGAAGAATGAGAGAAGCCAATGTGACAGATTCAGGCTCTGGGCTGGGCACTACTGACACCAGAGACCGCTTAGAGCAGGGTTACTGAAGACTGCTCTGCGTGCAAACATCAATAGCAACAGCCCAGCTGTTTTCCCAGATGGAAACTCACCTTCCTTCATCCAATTCACTGGATGCAAACTAGATATTTTCTTCTCCTAATTAATCTTCATGGGCCTCAAGGCTGAGCAAAACAAAACACAATTTTCTCTAAAGGATGACTCCCCAGCCAGGTCACAAGCTATTCAAGACTCAGGAACCGAGGCAGCAAAGTCACCCCATCCAAGAGGCCAAACAAATGGGAGCAGAGACACTCATAAAAATGAAGAGAAATCTATGTGTGTACGTGTGTGTGTACTGGAGGGAGGATGCAGCTGAGAATGTTACAACAGGAGAATTCATGCTACAAAATCTTAATTCTCTGGGAAATTAAGGCAAAAAGAAAACAATATGCCTTAAAAGCTGTTGGTGCAATTCCACGAGACTGAGACACTTGGCTCAGCAATGATGGTCAGTTTGCTTTTTAAAGGTATCTCAACTACAAAGTGCTCTTCCCATAGTCGGGAACCTTCTCCGCCAACACGTGTACACGAGTACACACATGTGTGTGAGCCCTGCCTTCTATGGGAGGATATGCGACCCACGGAGCTCTTTAAAGTCCCCCAACCTCAGCTGGTGAGTCACTGGCAGGAGGAGGAGGAGGTCCTGGGACACTGCTGCAGGTTCCCAGCATCAGAGTAACAGTTCATAGAAATGCAAACCTCCCCACACGATGTGCCAGACACTCACATGTCCCAACTCACTGCAGAGAGGCTGGGGAGCGTAGGCCAGACTCCGTAGAACACTCCATGTCTAACCAGGCAATCTCAGACGAGAAGATGCCCAGTGACTTTTCCTCCCAGGTCCCTACAAGTGCTGGCAGGCACCGTCCCTGAGCGAGGCTCTCCTCAGTGGCACAGAGGAGCTGCTTCTCATGCTTCCGGAACCCGGCCGGGCAGGCAGTGGGAAGGGAGGCGCCAACAAGGCCACGGAGACTTTTCAACTGATCATCTTGGGAAAAGCCAGATACAAATTTCACGGCTGGAATGCAAGGGTTGTGAAATGCTGGAAGGAGCCCCAAAGAGGGCTAAGGACTCTCCTTCCGGGAAGGGAGTGGGTGGAGGGCTGGCAAGGGCTGGTGGGAGAGGAGCAGGTTGCCCAGAGGGGCCTGCTTTTCTGGGAAGCAGGAAGTAAGGCCTTGAGAAAGAAAGAAAGAAATCCCCAAGCTCTAAGGTGGTGGAGGGGCAAGAAATAGGGTTGGTTTTGTTTCTGAACAGGAAGAAAACAGGCTTTGTGTCAAGAAGTAATTTTGGTATAAATGAGCCAGTTATGACATAGCTTGTTATCGCTGGGGTTTGGAAGCATGTTTTCTCTAGAGTTAAATACGAACAGTAAGCTTCTAACATGGGGCTTTAGCCTTGTCCTTGGTGTCATGTGAAAGGTCTCTATTCATGTTCTGACTAGTTAGATGAGGTCCATCAGCAGGGGTTATTACTACCTCTGAGACACAGACTTGTGTGCCCCTCACGGGGTCCCTGATCATGGAGTAAGGACTATCATACCATGTTAATGGCTGATAGGCTGCCATAAGCTCCACCCTTTTCTAACCTTGGGCAAGTTACTCATTAGCCTCTTTGTACTCCAGTTTCTTCATTTAGAAGATTATCTACTACAAATAGTGACTATGAGGATGAACTAAATTCATATGATATAAAGCACTTGGAACATTACTTGGCACATAGTAAGTATTATTTAACTGTTAGTTGCTATTGAGGTATGAAAAGAGCAAGTACCTGACTCCCCAAACAGGCTGGAGCCCAGCTGCTAATGTCCAGGCTCCATCAGCTCCCCTGAACTACAGCCTCTTTAGACCAGTCAGATTCATAAAGCCCCATGCACCAGAGCACCAAGCCCCGAAAGCCTGACTAAAGGAAAATCAGACATGCAGATACAATAAGGCCCATACTGGTTGCTCCCCCACAGGGAGAGGAGCAAACACTGGTGCCAGCACATTTGGGGTCGGCTTTCTCAGTCACAATCCATGTGGTTTATCTGAAATGGGGTCAGGTCCCAGAGTGGGCAGCACAGATATTACCATTGTGCTTGCTAATCTAAACTGAGTCCATCACCATCGATCCTGAGATAATAGAGAGCTGGAGTCTTGAGAGACTTGAGGGGTGAGTTGGAAAATGTTCTTGGCAAAGAAGGAGGAACCATTTTTCAACCAGTTGCTAACAAATTAGTAACCAGCACTGAGAATCTCAGAGGAGATGTTCTGATTCTCTCCAAACTGCAGATTCCGGCACTTTAGAAATCTGACTAGGTACTTGAGCTGCAGGGAGGGAAGACACCCCAACCCACTAGCACCTCTGGTTTATTCCCACCCATGTCTCTGCAGCTCAGCAAACTCGGGCCAAAAGGTAGAGGCTGCAGCCTCTGCCTTGTATCTACAGACAGCCCTTGGACCAGATCCGATGCCTACTGCCCAGTCAGGAGGAGCTGAGTCTGGGCTATATGTGTACATCAAGGAACCCAGAGCCTTGTGCTCCCTTGCAGTGTCTGGGGTCTTGGCAGCTGGAAGTTCATCTAAGACAAGGAGTGAGATCCCAGGCCTATCCCAGATATACAAGAGGGGTGTGTCTCCACAGGAGTCCTTGCCCTTCTGCCCAGAAACCAAGACCTTCCAGAACTGGGAGGGCCATCTGGACTAATTGTGTCTACAAGTTATAGGCAATATGCAAGTTATAGGCAATTGTGTCTACAAGTTATAGGCAATTGAGCCTTTAGGCCTTCGAGTACCTCCTGGCCTATCACTAGTGCCAATAGGGCCTCACAGGAGAAGCCAAGCTCAGGGCACAAGAAGGAGTGTGGCCCTGGGACAGGGTCCACACTCACAGGTGGAGAGTTTCCAGATGCCCCTCGACTCAGCCTGGCCATCTGTTGCTGCCAAGGGAGATCACAGTACCTCAAGCCAGTTACTCCAAGGCAGCTAGCTGGAGAAACCCACTGGCTGGACTTGAAAACTGCTCTGAGGTGGCAGTGGAGGCTTCTCCTGATTTTTGCCAAAGAGCTCAATTCTCATGGCTTCTAGATGGCAGATTCACCAGGTGAGGCATCTTGGGCTGCCCTGTTGCCAGAATAATTCTCCCTACTCCACAGTCTATTCCCAAGTTACAGCCTTCACTTTAACCTGGCCCGGCCTCCTGCCCTGTCAGCTCCTTTCTCTGCTTGTTAAAATTCTAGGGCAGCTTCAAGGTCCATCTCATGTTCTTCCTCCTCTGAGAAGCCCTCTCTAACTACTCCGGATCACGTTGACTTGTCTTTTCTGTAGTGCATTAAATCACTACCACTTCTGGAGCTCATGAATGAGCATCTGGAGCTTTAATTCAAAGTAGTAGCTATTTCCTACAAATTGCATCTATAGCCATACTCATACCAATTAATTAATTAAATTGTTTCAGCTCACGTGTCCCTACAAGAGCTTATACCCCAGATGGACCCCTGGATCCTAAGCCTGTCACACAGCAAGTGTGTAACAAAGACTTTCTAGAAGAAGGATGGATCACTATGGTCTTGCAGGAGTGAGCTGCTTCCCTTTTAGCCCAGAGCACGGAAACTTCCTCCCTGGCAGGCAAGGTCCCTGCTCTGGCCTGCCAGCTCCCAGGTATCCCCTGCCAGCAGCTATTCCCTAGAGCTTCCCTGGGACTAAGCAAAGAGGGGTGCCAAGCTCTAGCCCTGACCACCATTTGTCCCCTATCAGAGGAAGAGAGGTTAGCAGGAAACGGATTTGACCTCTTGGGTGGCCAGTTTCTCCCAAGGGCTATTGAGGCTCCTAGAGGCCTGCAAAGGACTTCCCTTCCCTACCCTGGGCCCCATGAAAGGGAGGCAGGAAGAAGGGCCTCAGTAGCAGGCATCCAATATGGGGCTGGCCAGACAGGGAGGCCCCTGGGGTTGCAGCTATCAGCCGGAGACCAGGCTCCAGGAAGGAAGGAAGGGCAACTCTGGCCGAGACTGAGATAAGGAGCGGGGCGGCCGTACTCAGCACAATGGCTCCCACAAGGCTGGGAGGCCCAAGTCAGATTTTGCCCCAACTTGGCCTCCCGTCTGCTCACACAGCCCGTGTAAATATTTACTAATGTTTATATCCCTGCTCTGCTGGGTTCGCTCTGAGGCTCTTTCCTATGACCCACAGATCCATGTGCCTCAGACCCTGGGCCCATCCAGCAAGGGCTATCAGCATTGTTCTCTCTCATGCAAGCCACAGAAACAGACCCTTCGGGACAAAACTGCCCCATTGTCCCAGCCCTGGGACACTGCCGTCATGAAGCTCTACTAACCCCCTCTGGGGGTGGGGAACTTACGGGGCCCGGTCATGGGTGAGGCCGTTCTGCCGCTGAGGGTTGATTGGTGGAAGGACAGGTTTGCTGTTGATCTCAAGTCCTCTCCTCAGGGTCTCCCGGATCTGCTCTGTGTCTGCAACAACACCACTAAGTTGCCTGGTGGCCCTTTGGGCTCCCAGTATCCTCCAACCCTGCCCTTAGAACCTGGGTCAGCAGATGTTCTGAGGAAAGGCTCCCAAGAAAGCCTCCTGAGCCTGCTCTAGGCATCAGCTGTGAGCTGGAG
>NW_006442207.1:12580397-12643294 GCF_000325575.1 Pteropus alecto
CAGCAGATGTGCTGGGGAAAGGCTCCCAAGAAGGCCTCCTGAGCCTGCTCTAGGCATCAGCTGTGAGATGGAGTGAGTATAACATGAGGACACAGGGCGTGTAAGGTACCATGTTCTCAAGAAACTTTTGGTCTTCTTGTAGAAGACAAGGGGTGGCCTCTGGACTTCGGAAGGGCACTCTCTAAGAAAGGGCTCTTCTCCCTGTCCTTTCCCTTCCTGTATCACATCCCCAGCTTTAATATTAACATAGCTCTAGATAGTGACTGCCAAAGCCTTTGCCATTGCCCAAGACCAGCCAGGGATTCTAACCACTGAGATGGATGTAAGGACTGCAAGTGGCCTGTCATGAATGGGCAGGTGTCTCTTACTCTGTTTCTGGGTTCTGGGTGGTCAGCTGGTATCTAGCCCTGCCCTCCTTCTCTGTGAGCTGGATCAGTGGGATGCTGAGGTCATTTCCCCACCTTGGCCCAGGATACCCTACCTCTCCACAGGTGTGGCAAGGGCCAGGAGATGAGAGAGGAGTCCCTTGGTGGGATTATTTCTTTGCAAGGTGCTTTGCTGGTCTTTGGGTGAAGCCTACTAGCCTAGTTCCCTGTTTGAGATTTTGGTCTAAGATTTACTTCTGCAAACTGCAAACACATGCAAAAAAGCAAATTAACACTCGTTGCTCAAAAGGTGGGCTGAGTGGATGATGGAGGTGATTATTAACTTTTCTAACTGTTCGACTTTAGTAGCATGGATTACTTTTATAATTAAAAAAATCCAATAATGGTGAAATTTGGACAAGACTATGAATCCCTCCTTAAATTACCTCTTTTGTCAAAAGCAACTAAATGATTCCAATAACTATAGACATTCTCTCAGAACCTTCCATGGGCTCGGCACACCATTAGAACAAGTGGGAAGGAAAGAGGTCAGATATTTGTGCCAGGGGTTTAAGTTGTCCTTTATGGAAAGAAAAACCTTTTCGAAGTGCTATCACATATGTAGGTATTTTATTCAGGACTGTAGGCATCATATTCTTTAAAGAATAAGAAAAGATAGAGGAATAGAGAAAGGAAGTAGAAAGAGAAGCAGTAAATATACATAGAAGTAAACAGCTGCTTTTCTTTTGGAGTTAGTTATAGATGCCCTTTGTTAAAAACCACAATTGTTTCTACAGCCAAGACCAACATGGTGAGCTTCCAACAAGAGAGCCATATCCTCCTCCTCCAAGGCCCCACCTGGAATGCGGCAAGTATAGGGTCCCCTGTCTATGGCTGCTTACACTGCATCTGCAGGACGGTGGGGCAGGGAAGTTCGCAAGCTGGTCTCACACTCAGGCCTTTCTTCTCTAAGGCCTGGGAAGGCCTGAGGCCAGAGTGATCCTCGTGTCTGGCATGGCTTTCAGGCCAGAGCTAGGCCCTGTGTCAATTCTGTGAGTGGCCAATGCTCATTCTCTTGTTCTTGGGTGGACTGTGGCCTTTCCCTGTAACTGTCCTATGGCTTCCACTTACCTCCATGACCTCAGATTGCAAAGGGTAAATCTAAAACACAACAGTCACCGCTGGTGGTGCATTTGAAATACACACAGGAAACACAGGAGAAATGGGCCAATAAAGCTCCCTTAATTCCGCCCTCCTGGAAGACTTCTCAAGCTGTTTAATCCTGCCAGGATAGAAACTATTGAATGGGCTGTTTATGTTAGAGATCCACCTTATAGAGCTTGAAAACCAGGTCTGGGGAAAGAGAAGGAGAAAGGACAGGTGACGGTTCCCACCTTTGCCAGAGAGCCGCCGGGGCTGTGTGCCAATGCAAATGCTCCGGCTGTCCTCGTCATCCTCAGGGGGCTGGCTCAGGTCATCCCAGGCACACTTGGCACTGACGCCGCTTAGATTGGAGCCGTCCGTCTCAATGCCTTTGTCAACTCTCTCCTGCTTGGAAAGAACCAAAGAGCCAGAGTTCCTTCAGCGAACCGGTGGCCTAAGGTCACCACCATCTTTCCGTCTTGTCCTTTGTAGGTTCTGAACATGGGACAAGTGCTAGAAGAGCAGGATCTCTGATCTTGTTCTGCCCTGGTTATAATGCATGACAGTCTCTGCCAGCCACTGGGCTCCTTCAGGGTGTCCAGGGACTAGGCGACGAATGAAAGGAAGAATGAAAATCCCAGGGAAGCTTCTCCTCTATCATCAACCCTCACACCTGTTTTGGAGCCACAACTCCATGCATCTGACACTGGCCTGCGCTGCTGACGTGGCAGAACCAGGAACTACTTTCCTGAGGAAAGGCAAAGTCCTTCAAAACCCCAGGATGAACCGGCCAGTTGCTGCCACAGAGGATGGGGGGAAGCCTAACACGGGTGGGAGAGGCCAGACCAACTTCTCCCCGCCTCCATGCCTGCAGTTTCTTCTTGTGACAGCAGGGGGTGTAGTCACACAATGAAGCGCCACCAGAGCAGAAGGGCAGGGCTGCCTACATTGCTAACTTGTTTGGCAAAGGACTCTGGATGAAGTTTCTTTTACATTTCTTAGAATAAAATGGTGGCCTAGAGGGCAGTGACCATCTGAAGACCCCACCAGAGGCCCTGCCTTCGTGTAGACCTCGGCACTGTTGAGTCCAAACACTCTCCAAATGACCTCACCCAATGGCCTCAAGGAAAATTATACCCAAATATCCCTGGGATTTCTGGTAAAACATAGTTCTGTGATGTTGAGCTTTAGATTAAAGATTATCTGGAAGGCTCTAGCAACCTAGTTCATAAACAGCCATGTGGGCCAAATAAAGGTCCTGAGTGAGCTCCTTAATAAGAGTGTTCGCACCTCCCTGTCTGCCTGCCCTTCTCTACAGGCCGCCACAGGCACTAAATTGGCCTGTGGGTCAGCCAGGGGGCCTTTCTAGGAAAGCACAAGGTAAATCCACATAAGGTCCTTATTTCTTGAGACCAGGCCCTGCCCTGGATGCCTCCTTCCCATCAATCATACTCTCCTCCTTTCCAGTGCTACCATTAGCCTGGGTAAAGATGGGATTCTGAGCAGTGACAGGGAGAGGCTGATGACAGGGGGAAGCTCTGTGCTCCAGGCAGAAGCATGTGAGCCCTAGTTTGCTCAAGGTATACCTGAGCTTTTCTCTCTCCACTGGTCACCCTGAGGCCTCCTCACTGAAACAAAGAGCTGAGGATGCCTCTTGGCTCAATTAGCTGAATAAAAAAGTAAAGAGTTAAGACCCAGAGAAGTTAAGGGACTTGCTTAGGCACACAGCTAGCTAGTGGTAGAGCCTGGAGAAAAGGAACAGGAGCTAGCTCTAAAATGAACCACCTGCAAGCAGGCTCTAGACTAGCACAAATGAACACAAAAGAGTCCCCACTTGGTGTACAGAGCCACCAGGAAAGAAAGCTGGATTTTCTCACTAATACCTGCTTGCTCTTGGTCCTGCTGGCTGGTCTTAGGAGAGCCTTAAGACTGGGAAGAGAACTTTTCTTGGCATGTAGAGAAAGGACAGGCTGCTTACCCTACTAGTTTAAAGGACCAGGTTTTTTCTTAGTACCTAATGACTTGGCACTTAATGACTGGGGCCAAACAACAGTCCGGTGTCCCATGATTGATCCCAGAGTGGCTAGAGAACAAGGGACTTAGGGAAACAGACTCTTGATGGTTCCTGGATCTTGTATAAGCAGAAGCTACAAGGAAACCAAATTTAAAGTAGAGAAAACAGAGGATCAAGGCAGCAGTTTGAACACTTCGTGTTAAAGACACTAGGAAAACAGAGGAGCATCATTTGTGAATGAGTAGTGTTTCTGCCCCAAAACTCACAGGCCTGCAGTAAAGAACCCAGAGACTGCTGGCTATGTGTCTAGCTGCTACCTCTCCCCTGCCACCTCTCTTCCGTCCTAGAGGATGTGTAACTCCTGGAAGCTGCCTGTGGCCTACCAGATTTTTTACGGAGACATAAAAGGTTCAGTGATGGCAATAACCTGCAATTGGTGGGGGAAAGGAGGAGGCAGACACAGGCCGGGCACATTATTAGGTGTCTGCCGCTCCTGCTTCACAAGGAGCCCATAAGAAAGGAAGTTATGCTCTATATGGCTTTCAAAATTCACCTGCAGTGAAAAGAGTGCTTCTCCTACGAAACCAAAGACAACACTGAAATTCTATACCACTGGGCCACAATGAGCGGGCAATCGCAGGCCTGTACGTATAAAGACTTCCTTTACACAGCAAGGCATGCCAACCTACCCAGGGAAGGAGCTTGGTGTCTGACTGCCTAAGATATAAATATACCTAAAAAGGGGATGAGATCATTAGACCAATCAGGGCACCCCCTTTGCACCTGGGCTGTCGGGTCAAGATCGTCTACTCTGTTACCGGGTGGTAGTGACAGCAGTGGGGTGGCTCCCTGAAAGAAAGTCTGCATTCTTATGAGAAGGGGGAAGTGGAGGGTGAATATTGGGCAAGCAATAGCAACTATATTGATTTTCCTTAGTTGCTGGTGATCTTATTTTTTTTAAGTCAGGTTTATTGATCTATGACTTGCATACAATAAAATTATCCCCTTTAAATGCAAAAACACATGTGTCTGAGACTAGTTTTCTTAGCCTGAAATTTCTGCTCCCTTATGTGCTCTATAGAATTCAGGGGGCAAGTTCTAAACCATGCCATACTTCTACTCACTCACAAATAAAGCTCCTCCGTTTTCCCAGGATGAAAGCCAATGTTATTTGGAAGAGGCCTAGGCACAGTATGCTAGAAAGGTTTTCCTCACTTAAGACATACTTGCAGGTGTGGATCAATCTCAAATATGGTCTCTCCCCTCCGCATGTCAGTTATCAGCCAGGGGCCACCAGCGCTGTGGACAAAGAAAGGGAACAGGATGGTAATTGAGGGTCTGGGCTGGGCCTCTAGCCTGCCCAGTTTGCTGCCCCAAGGAACACAGAGGAGTGGTTAGTGGTGGGCCATCAGGGAGTGAGTTGCCAGGAAATCCTTCTGTGAAAAACCAGTGCCTAAACAGCAATGTAAGGGAAACCCAAGTGTGGGGGAGGGAGGGACTGCCACCCCCAGGCCTGGAAAGCCAGGCACCCACCTAATAGGGAGGGGTTTACTCACACAGGCACCGTCCGCAGCAGCTCCAGGATGCCCTGCCCATTCCACTGCTGGGCTGCATGGAGCTCCTCAGTGCAGACACCAACAATCTGAGATCCAGGAACAAGATTCCATTATGCGTTAATGGCCATTCCTCCTACCCATCCAGAAGGTCAGCCACATAGGCTGTCAGTGTCACCTCAAGTAGCGGGACCACAGGTAGGATCTGTGTGTGCTCAGGAGCTGGGCATCCAAAATGCGGAGGTTCCTTTAGGAGGGAACAGTTGCCTGGCCAGGATTTTGGATGGGTCCATACATGGGGCATTGAGGCCTGATTCTTGCCCTGCTGTGATAGGTCAGGTGTCCACAGACACAAAGTTTAGCCTTAAACTGTGGAGGAGAAAATCAGGGCCCTGCCAACTCAGGATGGGTTCCCAGCCCATGACTTTTAGAAGCAGTGAAGGTCCAGGGAGACATTCATACCCAGTCTGGGATCATGGGAAATGTAAACAGAGGTGATTCTAAGAACTTCCAAGCTCAGAACTATGATCAAAGGGCCCCAGCAGCTGGCAGAGAAGCTCCCTTCTTTATCAGGGGCTGAGCCTTTGAGTAAATCTCAAGGGAAATAACTAAACTTCACACAGACCTCATGATCACAAGGAAGCCCTGTGCAGCTGGGGCGGATGCACATCCCTTTTGGGTAGTGGCAAGTCCAGCCCAAAGCTGCCTTCCTGCTGGGAGCTCCTGTGCCTGTGGATGCCTGGGTCTCAATTAGTTCACAGAAATACCCTCCCTGTTATCCCCCTCAGCTACAACTATTCTCTCCTATCCAAATGGCCCCTTCCCCTTCCTCCTTCTCCCATCTCAGCAGAGTAGATCAGACCATTGGAATTGAGCTGACAAACCATCAGAGGGAACAGAAAATGGGAGAAAATAGAAAATTTCCTGTTCCATTCACTTCTCTACCCAAGCCCTCCTGTCTTCCCAGTATCTTTCTCCCAGGAAGGCTCAAGCCCATGTCCAACCTGTGCCTCACCTGAAGGAAGGTAACTACCCCAAAGGGTGTCTGTACAGGTTGCATCTGCGGGTCCTCTGTGAGAAGCATGTGCTGAATCCTTGACTCACTGTTATCCAAAGGGCTGTGCCAAGACACGTGGTCCCCACTGCAGAAGGTGTTCTCTGTGGGAGAGACAGGAGGATCCTCAGTGTTTGAGGCCCTTCGTCGAGGCCTGGAACCCAACCTGAGGTCCGAGAAGCCCAGGCTGGGAAGCTCCACGGCCTTCCAAGGTAATAGACCCTGTGAAGGAGGGGAAGCATTCATGTGGATGGGAACAAAGAGTGACTATTTTCCCCAAATCACACACTCCTGCTGGTCAATTCTGCCAGCTTTCAATAGAAAAGAAAAGGCTGCTAGTGTGCATGCTCACTTGGCCTAGCAAGTCCAAAGCCTTCCAACATCTGCTCCACCTCCCCAGCACCTTCACTTATTCAGGGTGTAGGGGAACAGCCATGATTTGATCTACCAAGAAAGAATAAAATGATTTACTGCGGGGCCGCCTGACCAGAAGTCCACAAGGAGACTAGAGGGCAGTGAAAGACTTTCACCTTGGAAAAATAGGCCAGGATTTCTGTGCCGCTGAAACAGTGTTCGAAAGGGAATATCTAACCTTGGAGGGCTTTGGATATCTCAGCAGTTTCTCCCAGGTAGACGGATTTAGGGAACAGCTCCTCAATGAGAAACACTGCAGGCTTGGAGTATATGGAAGTTTGAACTGTGCTGCACACCCCTTGGCAGAGACGTACAGCCTGGAGGGGCAGCTATTTCCATGGGAACACAGATGCTGTGCCTTGGCTGTCCAAGAGAAACACGTGCAGTCTTCAACTACCTCAACTTTTATCCGGGTGTCCTTCCAAGGGTACTCTGATTTAACAGCCTGTATGCGTCTAAAAGTTCTATTCTTTTTCTTCTAAAACATATAGCAACAAACTACTTTGCACATTTCACTCAATTACGTATCCTGGAATCATCTCACATCAGCACATAGAAAGCCACCTCATTTTTGAAATGACTGTATGATAGTCCACTGTGGTATATCACATATGATCTGGGAATATCAACAGCTAAGGCCTCTTCACTTTTTATCACTATTCGAGGCAAGGCAAAACACACACACACGCACACACACTCAGCCTGAAGGTTCCCAGGGAGGCCTGAGAGAGCTTCTACTCTTGCCTGTCTTGGTCAGAATACTAACTTCCTCCTGAGTCAGGTGAAGTTATGCACCACTTTTTCCGTCCAAGAGACAGTCTCAGATTATCGTTCCTGACCTCAAAAGCATTCATTCAGGAGGGAGAAGAAAGACTTCCTCCTCTAAGAGACACGGAATAATAAAGGGCAAAGAGGGCATGGCTCTAAGCAGAGCCAGCTAGAAACCCCGATATTTGCAAACTCCTGCTGGACTCACTCTTCCCAGATTCCCTCTCCTTTTACAGGTGTGTGTCTATAAGCAGCCTGCATTATCTACAAGTTAGAAACAATGCAACAAGTAAAAAAATTGAATTAGTATTTCAAACCTTCCTCTACAATAAAAAGTCCAAGCCCAGATGGCTTCACTGGTAAATTCTACCAAACATCTAGAGAAAAATTAATACCAATGTTTCACAAACTTTTCCAAAAAAAGAAAAGAGGTAAAATTTCCCAATTAATTCTATGAAGCCAGTATTACCCTGATACCAAAACCAGGCAAAGGCACTATAAGCAAAGAAAGTCACAGACCAATATCCTTGATGCACACAGACACAAAATTCCCCAACAAAATACAGGCAAACTGAACATAGCTACATATAAAAAGGATCATATATAATGTCCAAGTGGGATTTAACCCAGAAATGCAAGGTTGGTGTAACATAAGAAAATCAATATAATATACTATATCAGAATAAGGGTAAATAAGCAAACAAAAAACCCCCACATGATCATCTCAGTAGGCACAGAAAAAGCATTTGGTGATATCCAATACTCTTTCATGATAAAAACACTCAAATTAGGAACCGATAGGAACTTGCCCAATCTGTTTAAGGGCATCTGCATAAAACCTACAGCTAATATCATATTTGATAGTGAAACACTGAATTATTTCCCTCTAAGATCAGAAATAAGACAGAGATACTCACTTTCACTGCTTCTACTCAACAGTATAGAAGTTCTAATCAGGGCAACTCGGCAAAGAAAAGAAATAAAATCTGGGTAGACTGAAAAGGAACTAAAACTATCTGTATTGGTAGAGGACTATGATTTTATCTATGATTTTATCTATAGAAAACCTTACGAAATCCACTAAAAAACTATTGAGATAAACAAGTTCAGCAAGGTTGCAGGGTATAAGAGCAATGTACAAAAAATCACTTGTATTTTTATACACTAGCAATGAACAATCTGAAAATAAAATTAAGAAAACTTCCATTTATAGCAGAATAAAAAAGATTATAAAGCTTAGGAATACATGGAACAAAAGAAATGTAAACTTATACTCTGAAAACTATAACACATTGCTGAAAGAAATGAGAGAAGACCTGCATAAATGGAAAGATATCCAATGTTCATGGATCAGAAGACTACTGTTAAGACGGCAATATTTCCCAAACTGATCTACAGATTCGATGCAATCCCTACCAAAATGCCAGATGCCTTTTTTTTGCAGAAATTCACAAGGTAATTCTAAAATTCATATGAAAATGCAAGGAACTCAAAATACCCCAAACAATCTTTAAATAAATGAACAAAGGTAAAAGACTTAATCTTCCCAATTTAAAAATTACTGTTATCAAGGCAGTGTGGCACTGGCATAAGGACGGACATATGATCAATGTAACAGAATTTAGAGCCCAGAAATAAACCCTCACATTTACGGCCAATTACTTTTCGACAAGTGCACCAAGATAATTCAATTTAAGAAAAAATAGTCTTTTTAGCAAATGGTGCTAGAACAAGTGGATATCCATTTACAAAAGAATCAAGTTGGAACTCTTCCTTATACCATAAACAAAAATTAATTTGAAATGAATCATAGGCCTAACTGTAACTGCTAAAATTATAAAACTCTTAGAAGAAACAAAGGAGTAAATCTGACCCTAGATTACACAATGTTTTCTAGATAGAAGACCAAAAGTACAAGCAATAAAAGACATATAAATTTGACTCCATTAAAATTAAAATCTTCTGGGGGTGGCTCCATAGTATAGTGGTTAACATGACTGCTTTACATGCACCAGGTGCACACTGCGAGCATGTGAGAGGAGATACCCCACCTTTGGAGATCCACTTCTTAAGGGCAAATGGCAACATCCATAGGTCAGGGGTAGAAGTGGGGGGCGGGGGGAGGAATTAAAGAGGGGGAAAAAAAAGAATTAAAATCTTTTGTGCTGCAAACAGTACTATCAGGAAAATGGAAAGAAATGCAAATCAAAACCAGAATGAGATACCACCTTACACCTATTGAGATGGCTATTATAAACAAATAAAAACAACCCAGAAAATAAAAGTATTGGTGAGAATGTGAAAAAATTGGAACCCTTGCGCACTGTTGGTGGGAATGTAAAATGTACAGCCACTGTGGAAAATAATATAGTGATTTCTCAAAAAGTGAAACACAAGATCTAGCAATTCTTCTGAGTGTATACCTCAAAGAATTGAAAACAGACTCAAACACATATTTGTACACCCATGTTCATAGCAGTTATTATTCACAATAGCTAAAAAAGGGAAGCAACCCAAGTGTCCATCAATGGATGAACGGATAAACAAAATGTGGTATTTGTTTTTCAGCCTTAAAAAGGAAGGACATTCTGAAACATGCCACAAAATCAATGAACCTTGAAGACATTATGCTATGAGAAATAAACTAGTCACAAAAAAACAAATATTGTGTAATTCCTCTTATATGTGGTACATAGAGTAGTCAAATTCATAGAGACAGAAAATAGAACGGTGGTTGCCAGGGGCTGAGGAAAGAGGGGAATGGGGAGTTAGAGTTTAATGGGTATAGAGTTTCAGTTTAAGAAGATGTAAAAAGTTCTGGAGATGGATGGTGGTGATGGTTGCACAACAGTGTGAATGTACTTAATGCCGCAGAATTATACACTTAAAATTATTAAAAAAGAAAATAAAAAGGCAAATCTCAAAACGGGAAAAAACATCTGCAAATTATATATCTGATAAGTATACAGACTATATAAAGTATATTGTATCCAGAATATATAAAGAGCCTTACAGCTCAATAATAAAAAGTTATACAATTTTTAAATGGGCAAAGGATTTTAATAAATATTCCTCCAAAGTATATAAATAGCCAATAAGTACATTAAAAGATGTTCAACATGATTACTCATTAAGGAAAACCACAATGAGATGCCATCACTTCACACCTATTAGGATAACTAAAATAAAAAAGGACAATAACAAGTATTGGGTAGGATCAGGAGAAACTGGGACCCCTCATACATTGCTGGTGGCAATGTAAAATAGTAGAGCTGCTTTAGAAAAGAGTTTGGTGATTACACAAAATAATATGACCCAATAATTCCACTCCTAGGAATATACTCAAGAGAAATGAAAACATGTCCACACAGACTTGCACAGGAATGTTCATAGCAACATTATTCACAATAGTCCGAAGGTAGAAACAACCCAAATGTCCGTCAACTAATGAATAGATAAATAAAATGTGGTGTATCCACACAATGGAATGTTATTTGGCAATAAAAATGAATAAAGTACTGATACATGCTACAACATGAACCTTAAAAACATCATGCTACCGGAAATAAGCCAGTCACAAAAGGCCATATGTGATTCCATTTATATGGAAGGTCCAGAACAGGCAAATCTATGTAGACAGGTAGATTAGTAGTTGCCTAGGGCTGGGATGGTTAGGGGAGAACGGGGAGTGACTGGTATTGGAATTTGGGATGAAAATGTTCTAGGGATCATTGTGGTGATGGCTTCACAACTGTAAATTACACAGTATGTGAATTACATCTCAGTACAGATGAATGAAAGAGAGAGAGAAAGGGAGAGAGGGAAGGAGGGAGAAAAGGAAGGAAAGAAAGAAGGAAGGAAGGAAGGAAGGGAGGGAGGGAGGAAGAAGGAAAGAAAAGAGGGTGGGGAGAGACGGAGAAAAGGAAGGAAAGAAGAGAAAGAAAAGAGCAAGCAAGCAGGTAAAAAGGGGAAATTTGGGGGAGGCAAATTGAGTAAAGCAAGGCCAAGGCCCTGGATTCCTTGTTACCACCTCCTCAGGGAAAAAGCCTAGTCTGGGAGAAGCCTGTCTCATAATGCCCAAACATCACAGCATTTTATAGGTCTATATGATCTAAATGATCACCTAGTCCAACATTTTCATTGTCTACAAATGAGGAAAGGAGCCTCGAGACTGCCCAAGGTCATGGGGCAAGTCAGTGATGATGGGCACAGTGCAACATTTCCCAAACTTCTGAGTCATCCATAACACCTGTCTGGATTTTTAACAAATCTATGTACCACCTGTACCATTATCTACCTCTGTTTTTCTCCCTAAAATTGACTCACTTTTTAAAAACCTAAACAAACACTTTTAAAGTAAACTTCAATTCACTAAATAAGGAAAATAAAGGGAAAACCAGTGTTGCTTACCATAAAGTAGAAGATAATTTGATAACTTCAAAATAAATGAAAAAAATGTTTTTAATTTCTAATAGATACTGTTGCTTACCTAACGTTGTTAAAGTTGAAATGAATAAGGGTTAAAGAGCTGTTAGAGGTTCAGAGTCATATCGATCTGATGAAATCAGCAGGACTGAGGAGGGTACAGAGTCCTCACTATTCATGTTATTGAATACCTTGTCCAGTTACCATCTAAATCTCCTGTTGGATTTGGCGAACCCTGGCATTGTGGTTAACTCTGCAGCTGGGAAGGCCCTGCTCCTTATCTGCCCCTGCTCCTTACGAGCTGTGACCCTGAGTCTGTTTCCTTATCTGTAAGCAGGAAACAGTGTGCCTACTCGGTGTGCTGTCCACTGCTGCATGTTACTATTCCTGCACTGGAATATAGAACAACTACTCCCACCCAGGTCCCAGTCTCTATCAGAAAACAGGAGCAGTCACAGAGCCTGTAGCTAACAGAAAGTGCCAGTAGGTGGCACTATCACTCCTGATTTAAGAAAGAACTGGGCCAGTTCCCCCGTCCTCCGCCACCCCCCTGCCCGCCCCGGCCGCCCCCAGTGCCCCAGGTCTAGCTGATGTCTGGTCTGTAGAAATATACCCCAAACACCACAGGGACTTAGGCTAGAAACAGGGGAATGTCTGAAAAAGTTTGGAGCTATGACTTTTTATTAACCAGAATCGATAATTATTTTAGAATAAATGCTGTGCAAACCTAAACAGTTTAAATGAAGAATGATCAAACGGTGCTTTGTACAGACTTAATTTGGGAAGGAACACAATTTAGGTAGCTGGGACTGGAAGATCCTAAGGCATGAAAGGGAGACAGACCCAGTCACTGCTCTAGGACCTCCGCACTACCCTGAGTGTGTGTGATCAAGATTTGGCAAAATGTACTAGTGAGTTAAGGGGTGGGGGGAGGAGAAAGCACTGCCACTCACAGGAAGGTCTGGAGAGCAGGAGGCGAACAACCTTACAGACCAGGGCAGGGTCTTTCTTTCCTAGCCCTGCCTGGTGGGAGAACTAGACTTATTAGCTCTGCTGTGGCTAAGAAACAGTCTTTCTTAACAACGAAAGAGCCTTGGTCACAGTTTTCAAGCCTGGGACAAAGCCACAAAGGGCTCATTCTTGAGTCCAATCTGGTCTTTATACCCTGGATGCTCAGCCCCATTCTGTGTGGAGCCACTGCGAGTCTCCGCTCAGGCCCCAGCGCCCACCCCAGGAAGCTCTCAGCCCCTTCAGAGTTTTCAAATGCTAATAGTGCCTCCACTGGAGGCCCAGCTGCTAGTCCAGTGGTTAGAGAAGCTTCTTCCTCCCCCTTCTCCTCTTCGGCTTCCTGAAGTATCCTTACCAAGAAATCAGGATGTAACTCCCTGGGGTTCCTACCCAAACCACGGAGCAGAGGGGCTTGCCTGGGGTCTGAAGGCAGGCCATTTCAGGTGAGGCCTGGGCACTCACTTTCCATTTCCTTCCCTCCCTCCCTGAGCTCTGCCTCTAAGGATCATGAGAAACCTCCCTCCGTTGCTGCCTATTTGGCAAATTCACCAGAGGTGAAACACTACTGAGGGTGGCAACAAGTCCAGAAACCGTTAGGTACAGCTCTGCCCTAGCTTAGGTGAGAAGAAGGTTTCATTACTGTCTCTTTCCCCATTAACAAACAACTCCCTGGCAAGAACTCTTAAAAGTTGGGGGGTAGGGGGAGCTGTATGGGTGTGCAGATTTCTAACTGGCCCCTCAAACTGACCCTACCCCTACCCACACCTCCCAAACATCCAGCTTTAGTCATGGTGGTTTGAAGTTTGACTGTGCCAAATATGTTAGTAAAATCTAGGGAAATGGGTTGCAGAAGAAAACAGCTATTGTTTGTAAAGTAATTATTACTGCCTTTGAAACACCCAGAGACAAAGATATTCTTCAAGAGTTCTAATTTGTCCCAACTCCGGAGAATGACTGTCTCCATTCTGTGTGAAAGTGCAGTCCCAGTGATGTTTTTTACACAATAGCTCAGAAAGCAATGTCGCCCCCTCCCACCGACTCAATCATCCCAGTGATCAGAATTAATATGCTTGGTCTGAGGAGAATGGATTAATGTCATCTTTTGCAGCCCAGAAGAGTGGGTTTCTCATGGCTAAAGCTGGAGCCTGGAAGCCAAAAGCCCTTTTGAGTGTTCTGAGATAGGTATATGCCTTCTGGGGGTGGAGGGCAAGGGCAGGAACCCCAGCTGAACTGTGCCAGGTATCAAGTGAGTGGCTGGTCTGCAAGAGGTGTGTTAGAGACCAGAAAAGTGGGAGGTGGCCGAAAGCAGGCTGACAGACTGGAGTCTGTCAACTTTGAGGTCAAACTTCTGAACAATGGGGTAGCCATCACAGTCTCTCAATAAATGGTCTCCATCCTTCTTGCCTTCTTGGTACTCACAAATCACTTTGACAACCAGGGCTTAAGTATCCTATATGAAGAAAGAGCTGGTTCCTAGGAGGGCTTAGTAGTTCTTTAAAATGCCAGATGTGCCCAATACGTGACTAGCAAAACTGATAGGGAAGGGTCAGGTAGCCTGTCCCCCTGTCTCTGGAGGTTCCAGGATGAAACCAACACAACTGCCTATCCCCACCCTCCTTCCTGAGAAGGCCCAAGTTCCTGCTGCAGCCACTGTGAGCTGCTCAGTGGAGCTGAGATTGGAAGAGTCCCTTCCAATCACAGCCACTGTGAGCTGCTCTTCCCTGAGATTGGAAGAGTCCCTTCAAATCAATTGAAGGCCCACAAACTGCAATATGTTTATGGGAGCAGGAACATACATCTGCACAGGCTTAGGCAGCCTCACGAACCCCCAATGAGAGGAGGAGACGACCTGGAGGTTTTGTTAAATGAACCAGATCTGGCTGAAACAGTGGAAGAGGTAAAGTTCAGTCAGTCATGTTGGCCTCTACCCAACCCAGATGCTCCTCATTGGGGCCACTTAGTCTGCCCACTGGATCCCTCGCATAATATCCTAATTTATAAAGCCCAGGAACTTTCTCCTTGCTCTGAGCTAAGCTGGGGGGAAGGGAGGATGTGTATGCCCAGGCTATTTGCTTCTTAGTATATTTCCAGAAATGAAGAGCCTACAAAATTTTAGGAGTTCACAGGATATAGGACGGCCTGATGTCGCTGCCACAGATTATCTTTCTGGAGCCCTAAACACAACCATGAGATGTTATGCTCATTATGGGGAGGGTGTAACCTCGGGCGCTGTGCAGAGAGTACCACCCCCACTGTCCATGCACTATAATACCCAGAGCCTCCTCCGGGCCTCCTGTGCCTCCACGTGACAGAACCCACAAAGGAAGGCCATGGGCCTTCTTCCCATTGGGGAAGATCAGCACTCACCTTTTCCTGGTAATAGCAACTCTCCTTCATCCAGGGATCCAAACAAAGTTGTAACTGAGCACTCCCCTGCCTCCCCGCCCCTACTCCCCATCCCCAAACCGAAGCTAAGAGCTGAGCTCAGAGCCTTGAAGCAGTTCTGAGGGAAGACCCACCCTAGGAGATCTAATAGCAGTTGAGAGCAATGATGTATGCACACCACATAAGAGCAGAAATAAATGTCTTGGATAATTCCCCTTTAACATCTAAGTGCTGCAAGGAGAGGATAAGAGTGGGGTACTCTGGAATTTAGAGGCTTCGACTGGTTCCAAAACAACAGAATTTGGCCCCCCTGCTCTTCTCCATACCCGTGCACAGCAGATAAGATGCTTGTAGAGAAGGCGATCCCAGGAACAGGACTGCACAACAGTCCCACTGCAGGGTTTGAAATCGAACCGCTAAGAACGGCCAAGACAGAAGCCTTTCTTTAAGAAAGAAAAAATAACAACAAACCATGTGTGAGGAAGGGAGAGAAATGGATTCTCTGCATGTTTGTTAATGAGCTTCTGTGGCTAGCACACAAAGTTCTTCATAGCTGGATGGATGGTGTGGATGGGGCCAGCTGTTAAGTTTTTCCAACCTGGTCAAGTGGTAGAAGCAAGAATTAACCGCTCCCCACATGCACACTTTTTTAAAATTCTGGATGTAGTTTCAGGACTTGAAAAGTTAATTTGAATGTTTGGTTAAAGAGCTTCCCTCGACTTGTTCTGTCTGATATTAATTTAGCTAAATATGGATGCAAGACACTGTGAGGGAAATGGATGTGCTGCATCACTTGATTAAATAAAGAAGAGTGAGAAGAGACGTTTTCTCTTACAAAACTGAAAGGAAACGTAAAGGATATTCCTTCTAGCTTTTGCCTAGAATCAAAGGAATCGCCAAGGATTAAGAAAGCTAGTCAGGAGACTCAAAATTGTTTCCCTATGTATTTTTTCAAAACCTCTGGCTCTCCAGCTTCCTTCCTCTCTCTCAAAGCCATAATCATAAAGGCAAATAGTGAACTCTAAACCTTTTTATATAAATAGAGAAACTCAACAAACTGGAATATGGTTAGAGCAGGGGAGGTAGGAGGCTGGCAGGCCGCTAGAGCCCCTGGGGACCCTCACCCAAAATTGAGTCTCTGAGGGCTGCAGGCCTTTTAGGACTGGCTCACTACCCATCATTGATGTGGTTCCCCTAGACCTCCAACCACCTTGTGTCCACATAGACAGGGCCATGGCAGGACAACCTCATTCTCTCTGAGGTGAGGGTGGGTACCTCAACTCCTTAACTGCAAAGAGCTCAGCAGGGGTTTACCCACCACATCTCATAGCTGTCACCAGTCAAATCCTATTCATTCATCCACTATGTGGCCTGCCCTCCTGTAAGGAAGATAGGTCCTTGCTTACCATTTCAAGAGCCTTGTGTCCTAAGCTAGCAGGTGTTTTCACTTTTCTTTTAAAGCTGCTCCATCTGTTTAGACACCTGTCAGTATGGGAAGGAAGTCTTCTGTCCAGAGGCTTAAAACTGGGCAGACCTTGCCCTTGCTGCTCTCCCTCTCAGTTGGCACAGAGGGCCTCCACATACATGCAGGTCAGATCCCAAACCCCTTTGTTTTTAAAGCTAAAGTGACTAAAGAGGTTTTAAATTTGCAGTTCCTTTATACATTTCATCCCCTACCCCCATCCCCAAATGTCTAGAGATCCTTTGATGCTTTAAAATCAAGCATATGCTTTCATCTTCTTCCTGAAGAGGAGAGTTAAACCTACAGTGAAAATCCATGTAGTGCCAGACACATGTAACCTAGAACAGTCACTTTGGCAGGCCACATGGTAGAATCTATTAACATAAAAGTACATCCCCTTTGACCTAATCATTCTACTTCTTAGTGTCTATAGCAAAACACGCTCACAAGGAGGAATGAACAAGGATGCTCATGACATCTGTGCACTGTTGGCAACAGCAGAAAATGGGAACAGTCTAAATGTGCATCGCTAGGAATATGGTTAAATTACAGCCTGTCCATGCTGCAAAATGACAGGTGGCAGTAGAAATTAGGTAAATCTTTATATATTGACATGGAAAGATCTCCAAGACATCCTGCTAATTGAAAAATCCAATTGTGAAGGGCAGTACAGTTTCACTTACGGAAGGGAAAAAGAAAAACCCAACCCATTTCTACAGGTACCTAGAAGAAGGTCAATGCATAGAAAAAAGCCTGGATGGTTGCCAGGGCCCACACCGAAGGATAAAGTGGTTCCCTTCAGGGAGGGGCCCGATACTGGGTCACGGAGAACTTTTCCTATGGAGTGTGAATTTTTAAATCTCAAAAATGTATTTTTGTATTATTTGTGTACGTAGAAAGAAGGGCCTCTCTTTGACACTCCTGACCTGCAGCAGGAACTCCTTTAGCAGCTGTGGTGGCCATCACACTTAGAGGGTAGTGGTACAGATCCCTAGGTACCTAGAGGGCCATCCTCAGCTTGCATCTAATATGTCACCAGTGGCACTTCCACCAGCTTAGCTTTTGAGTTCTTGAATAAATGCCCCCTCCTTCTCCTAAATTAACCAGACAATGATGCTGGTCCTCCTGTTGCAAACTTCAAATTTTTCCCCTTTTTTTCCTTCTCTTGGTGGTTATGGTCAGTTACATAAAAACAAGTCCCTTTCTCTCCCTTGCAATTTTTGTTCTTAGTCCTATTTCTGTAAAATGCACACTGTTTCTTATTAGCACTTTTAGCATTTTTACTGCTTTGTAACTCAGAATTAACCACTGCCCTTAAAACATCTAAAGTCTAATATCAAAATGGTAAACACATCTATAGACCTACAACGGGACAGACCCAGGTGAAGATACTGCATATACCTGCTATTCCCTTTTGTTGGGGCAGGGACAGAGCTGACGTGCTTTTGCTCTGGAGCAAAGCTGCACTTGTATCTATGAAGATTGCTAAGTCAAAGAACTTTAGCATAGCCCTCATTTTGTCTAAATTCCAAAGAGTACGAGCATCTTGCCCCACAAGAGTCTGGAAATCTAAAGGGAAACACTACTCTAGGATAAACTTTTTTGCTTTGCTGTTGTTTTGTGTTTATTTTGGGAGTGGAGAGGGTTATGTTTTTGGCTAGGGAGGTGCAGACAAAATAAGCATCTTTGTTATTCCTTCAGGATAGTGGATGATGAGGCTAGAACGTGGCTCTGGCACTTTTCAAGAGAAGAATCTGGTTCTGCCGTGGCCCTATGTCCATAAAACATTGGTTTCCAATTAATATGAAGAGGGAAACCTTCTGGAGCTAGGTAAGGAGTTTAAAAAGGCCAAAAAAGAAATACTTATCTCAAGTGCTGTCTTCATGACAGAAAATGTGTCCACCTTCACCCAGACTACGAGTTCAAAGGTAACCAAGATTGGAACCAGGACCACTCAATGGCAGGCCTGGTGTGGAGCTCAGGGTTTCACCCCAACACTCTCAGGAAGAAGCCACTGCCGAGTGAGTCACTAGATTCAGTCTGGTGGCAGAGCAAACTGGATGACTCAATCAAACCAAACCAACAAACCTCAATCCTTCTTCCCAGCCACCAACCATACTGAAAGACAAGAGACAGGAAAGCACATGGTATGGAGGTGACCTGAGCACTGGAGAACCTGGTTTCCAAGGAATTCTTTCTCACTTAATCCACTAGGGCTTGGCCAGGCCACCATAACAGCATTGTATTTCAAAATTCTCCAAAGCACATTAAAGAAAAAATATTTTTTGGTTCCTGGTCTGAAGCTTAAGCTTCAGAAACAAAGAAATAAAAAAAATAACTTGTTATTAAGGTGAATTTTAAACCAAAGTAGAGGAAATAGTACAATAAGCTCCCATATACCCATTGCTTGCCTTCAATAATTATCAACTCACGGACAGTCCTGAGTCACCTAGAACCACAGCCACTCCAACTTCCCACTCTGTCCTCACTGGATTATCTCAAAGCAAATATCTAACATTATATCATTTCATCCATAAATATTTAAGTATGGAATTCTAATAAGACTTTTTAAAACCATAAGCATGATTATATCTTTAAAAAAATTGACATTAATTTCTTAATATTATCAAATATTGACTTCCCATAAATGTCTTTTACATTTGGTTTGTTCAAATTATTATCCAAACAAGTATCACACTGTGCCTTTGGCTAATTTATTTTAAAGTCTTTTTTAATCTAAAGGTCCCTTCCCCCTTTTTTTTTTGCAATTTATTTGTTGAAGGAAATAGGTTGTTTGTCCTAGACTGGATTTTGCTGATTGCATCCACATGGCATTATTTAGCATGTTTCTCTGTTCCTAGGTGTTTCCTATGAATACCAAATATTAGAACTAGAAGTTATGATGTCAGTAACCATTGAAATGACAATTGCCTAGACCCAATATTTCATTAGGAGGTTCTCAAAACAGTAATGATTTAATTCTTTTTTTATAATTTTTTAGCTGGAAATCTTCTCTAAAGTTACCCTGAGGTAATTTATATAGGAAAGGCAGATTAAATGTGTGGTTCTTTTCCTTTATTTGCCAGTTTTTTAAATTGTCATATTATCTAAAGATGATCAGAGGTTTTTTTGTCTGCCTTTTAAAATGTTATTACATAGACATAGATTTTAATATATTTGCTGTATTTCAATTCATTAGTTATTATATTTAATTTTTCATTATAGCTGTTATTAATACTTATATTGTTCCACCTTTGGCTGATGGAAGTCTCTGTAATACACTGTTGAGTCTGTTGACATGGCCCTCAAAATCTTGGTAGTTTCCTTTTTTTCTGGTATAAAAGGACGTAGGCTCATCATGTGTATTTTTCTGCCCCAGACCTAGAATCAGTCATTTTTCCAAACGGCTCTCATTTCTTTTTACGGAAAATGGTATATAGTGACCACAGTCTGGATCTAGAAGTACCTACTGCTACGGATTGGTTATTGTTTCCAGATTTGTACAATGAACATAAATAAAAAATATATATACTTTTAAACAGAAAACGTATCTCAAGTTCATTCTGATATTTCTGGTTAAAATTTAAGAATATATTTTTATTAGATTTTATATTTGTATTTCTATTTCTCTTATGCTGAAAATTTTGGTTTCTAACCTTTGGTTATTTGCTTTATCCTACTACATACATATACTGGTTTCGGAAGAATCATACTAATATTATCATTAACTCTATGATTACTGAAGTTTGTTTTTTTTTTTTGTCTTTGTGGTACACTTATAAGGGCCATACAATCAAATTACTGTTTTAAAATCTGTGTGTATTGTTATGACATCAATTGGATATGCTATGGATTTCACTTGTTTCACTTTGCTTTTGATTTTTAGGAAAAAATCAGACTGTAAGGCAGACCCATGGTCCCCACCCCCTTGGTGTTCATACGTCGTATAATCCTTTCCCTTTGAGTGTGGGCAAGAACTGTAACTTGCTTCTTTCAAAAAGAATACAACAAAAGTGAAGGGATTCTACAGGTATGCTTAAAATCCCAAATCAGTTGATATTTAAATTTTTATTTTTTATTTTTAGTTTTAGTAAAATGCACATGAAATTTACCAACTTAACCATCTTTCAGTGTACAGTTCAGTAGTGTGAAGAACATTCACATTGTTGTGTAACCAATTTCCAGAACTCTTCTCTTGCAAAACTGAAACTCTGTACCCATTAAACAACAACTCCCCATTCCTCTCCCAGCCCCCGGCAACCATCATTCTACTTTCTATCTCTATGAGTTTGACTACTCTAGGTACCACATGTAAGTGGAATCATACAATATTTATATTTTTGTGACTGGCTTTTAACTTAGCATACTGTCCTATGCTAAGTTCATCCATGTTGTAGCATTTAAGAGATGTCCTTGTTTTTTAAGGCTGAACAATATTCCATTGTATATACACCACATTTTGTTTTTCCATTCATCTTTCAATGAACACTTGGGTTGCTTCTACCCTTTGGTTGTCGTGACTAATGCTGCTCTGATTATGGGTGTACAAATATCTCTTCTATAGTCTGCTTTCAATTTTTTGGGATATATACCCAGAAGTCGAATTGCTGGATTATATGGTAGGGAGATTACCCTTGCTAGACTTGACTGAGTCAGGTGAAAACTCTTAAAAGGAGGTTTATGCACACACACGTGTCATATGTCAGAAACTGTATTGCCGGCTCTGAAGAAGCAAGTTGGCTTGAACCCTACAACTGCAGGGAAAAAAATTCTGCCAACAACCTGAGGTAATATGGAAGCAGATTCCTCCCCGATAGAGCCTCTAAATAAGAAGGCAGCCCAGATGACACTGATTTCAGCTTTGTGACACCCTGAGCAAAGGACCCAGCTAAGTTATGCCCAGACATCTGACCCAAAGAAACTGTGAGGTAATAATAAACACGGGTTGCTTTAAGCCACTAATTGTGTGATAATATGTTACATAGCACAGAAAAATAACATAGGAAAAATGTTCAATTTTATTTGTTTGTAATTATATAAAATTTTAGATAGTTCTGAAGTCCTCTCCATTCTAGTCCCTCTTTCTCCAAAAACTACCATTTAAAATGAAAATTATGATTTATCCTTCTATTTAAAATGTTTTCTTGGACGTGGTTCCATAGTGTAGAAGTTAGCATGTCTGCTTAACATGCAGAAGGTCCTGGGTTCGTGCCCCAGTGGAGCCACAGTTCATGGTCTATGGCCATACCACCCTGAACAAACCCAATGTCTGATCTCGGAAGCTAAGCAGGGTTGGGCCTGGTTAGTACTTTGATGGGAGACCACCCAGGAAGACCAGGTGCTGCAGGCATAAACAAACAAACAAACAAATAAATAAATGTCATTCCTCTCAGACCACAGTTAAAGAGCCATTCTTCTCTGTATATGCTCTGAATTGTCAATGTGCCTTGCAGAATGCGACACCCAGGCTGTTAGGCTGGAGATGGAACATGAAGAGGCACTTACTTATGACACATGTGTAAAGACCTGACCCCTGTCTGGTGTCTACGTGTCTGCCCATGTACTTCCAAAGTTCCCCGCCGATCAGATACAAGGAGGGGTATAGGGATAACCAATTTTAGGTGATCTGGTTATAGAAAGAAGCAGCAGTAAATTATAAGTGATAACACTTTGTTGCTTATGCTATGCTCCTTGCCAGGATATATCTTCCTGCTTGGAGGGATGGAGTAAGGACTGAGTGGTGAGAATGGACTTGGAAGTGCATTCAGCTGGGCTTTCTCAGAGCCACGAAGTTAGGCCTCCAGCCTCAAAGAACTTTCTTAACACTAGAATAAAGCCAGCCTTTAAGTTAACAAAAGCTGAAAGACTCTTGTGACTCATTTTGTGGATTTCAAAGGCTACACAGTGCTTCCTTAGTGCCTGCGATGACAACTGGCCACAATACAGCTGAGGGCGCTGTGGCATTAATGGCCAGGGGCCATCCAGCCTCATGGAATCCCCTTCGTTGAGGACAGCAGGGCACACACCAAATTGCAAGATGTACAGACCTTGTGACCCACAGTTCCACTTTAGAAATTTATTCTGATAACTGAACATGGCTGCCAAGATGTACATACATGGATGTTCCTTAAGGGTACTGTTTAAAGTGGAGAAAACTGGAAACTACCTGAAAGTTCATCAACAAGGGTTTGTTTATACTGGAGGGGTCTATTATCTTACTATCTGTGATATCTTATTATATCACAATAATAAGAAATAATATAATAAGAAATAAGAAATAATAAGAGATATATATTTTGGTCTTTAACCCCAGCTCCTGGCCAGAACTTCAAAAACCTTTGTAATTTCCTAAGCAATAAAAATGCTAAAAGCTTCTTTTGTTCTTGGTCTTTGACCCTGGTTCCTGACATAGAGCTCCTAAATCTAAGTCCCCTAGAATTTCCTGGCTGAAAGGAAAGTATTTCAAGGCAACTCCTGGTGGATTCCTGGACAGCTTCAGGATGGATGATGGTCACCAGAAAGAGCAAGCCATGATTAGAAGCTGGAAATGTTTAGCCTCACCCCTCATCTTCTATGGAGGGGAGAGGGGATGGAGACTGAGATAATAGTCACACCTAAGAGATGCAGCCTCCATAAAGATCCCTAACTATGGGGTTTGGACAGCTTCCGGGCTGGTGAACACATGGTGGTGCTGGGAGGGCAACACGCCTACAGAAGGCAGGGAAGCTCCGAACCCCCTCCCACATGCCTTGCCCTATGCATCTCTTCTATCTGGTTGTTCCCGACTGTACTCTTTTATAATAAGCCACTAAGCTAGTAAGTAAACTGATTTCCTGAGTTCTGTGAGCTGTTCTAGCAAATTATCAAACTTGAGGAAGGTCATGGGAACCCTGATTTATAGCTGGTTGGTCAGAAGTACAAGGGACAACCTGAGACTTGTGACTGGTGTCTGAAGAGGGAATGGGGGTTAGTCTTGTGGGACTGAGCCCTTATTTGTGGGATCTGACATTATCTCCAAGTTGATAGTATCAGAACTGAATTGAATTGTAGGACACCCAATTGGTGCCTACAGAGAACTGGAGAGTTGTTTGGTGTGGGAAAATCCACACATCTGGTCACATAAGAGTAAAGCAGTAGAGGGAAACAGTGCATTTTCCTTCCACCATCATATAATGCAACATCTTATAACCATTACAAACACTGCTACTGATCTCTAGATAGAAAGACTTCTGTGATGTGATGCTGGGTGAAGAAACCACGCTAATATGTATAATGCCAAGTTAGTATATTGTCTAATTATTTTATGCATAGAGACATGTCTAGAAAGGTGATAACCAAATGTTAAGAATACTTGTCTCAGGGGCTAGGATTTAGATAGTTTACTTTTCATTTTCAGTTACATATTTATTTAAATTACAAAGTAATAAAGACTTTTATAAGAAATTCAAACAACAGACAAGCGTATAAAGTAAAAAAATAAAATTTTCCCCCGTCAGTCCCATTTCTCAGATATAACCACTGCTAATGTTTACATGCATTCTTCAAGATTTTTTCCTAAGCATATATAATCAAATTAATATTTTTTCAAAGTAAAAATACAATCCTACTCTTCCCATTGTTCTGATTTTGCTTTTTTCATGTTTTCAACATAGCTTAGATTTTTTTAAGCATTTTTTTAAATGGAAAAATAATAGTTATTTTCGTTTGGGAGAACAAAAGCGCATCAGCCAGGACAGAACACAATGCATGTGTGATCTGAGTGGCCCAGTAAAGAGAAGCAAAGGACAAAGGCTTCCTGTGTTCCGGTCACCATGCTGGACAATACGGGTGGGGGACCCAGACGAGTCCAGCTGGTCTAGAAAGTTCATAAGTGCCCTGTTCTCCCTAAATCTTCAAACCCAAAGAGAGACTGCCAGAGCTAAGCCAGTGACTCAGGAAAGCTAGGACGCTGGGCTGCAGCCTGAGCCAGAGAAGCCTCCCTACCCCAGTGCAGTGTTCCAGTGTGCAGCTTCCACTGGGCCAAGTAGGACAAAGCTGAGGAAGGCCACCCCACTGCTGCTTTGGAGGTCTCCTGCAACACGCCAGCAAAATAACCTCCCAACACCTGGGCTTGCTGCAATCCCTCTTTAAAAGCACCCAAGTTCCTTTGTCCCTTCCTTCCCTGGTTCTAGTTTCAACTGATATATTCCCAGAGAAGGGGATCTGTGAAGAGCCCCACTGCCAGGGGAGCTAGAGCAGAGCCTGTCTCACTTAGGGGAGCCATTTATTTCCCACTGAGAGCTATAAAGAGAACAAGAAAGCAAGATCCCTCGTAGACAGATCATTGCATGGTATTTGAAGCTGTTCTAATAACTGCACCAGAGGGCATACCCTGAGGTGGTGACTTGTCCTGTGGTAATGGCCTGGGGCTGCTTCTCGGGGCTCACTGTCCTGTCCTCTGGGAAGTTCTCTGAAAAATTCAGTCATGATTATCCTTTTGGTTTTTCTTTTCTGATAATAAAACCCATGCTTTGTATAGAAATATTTTAAATGACAGGAAAACGACAATAATTCATAACCCCAGCACCCTCTGTGACTAGCATCATGTATCTCTCCCAACTGTCTACGTGGACCTGTAGATATTGTTAACAGGAGTACGACCCAACTTCATTCAGTGTTGTAATATGCTTCTTTTTTTTCTTAAAAAAATTTTTTTTTCTGCAATATGCTTCTTAAATGACAACATAAATAATATTAATTGTTTTCATGTATTATGCCAGGTACTGCACTAGGAGCATTAAATATATTACTAGATATTACTACCCCATTTCACAGCTAAAGTAACCTTGGGTCAGTTTTGACCCCAGGGCCCACAGGTCCTCCATGGCAGAACTAGGATTTGCTCTCCTCCACCCTGTTCTCTAGCCCTCTTCACTGAACATTCTACCTTGAGCCATTCCAGGTTACCATTTCAGGGCTTTACCTCCTGCAGAGGTGCTAAGTCTACTCCTAACTTTCCAGCAGCTCTGCCAGGCTTGCCAGAGGCCCTCACCACCCCTTGGGGGAGTATCCCTGAAATGCAGGTGCTAGAGACAAAGGAGCCACTGAAAGGTTAACCAATTACAATTCCACGGGAGGCCGCAGATGAGCAAACTAGTCTGAGGGCGAATTATCCTAGTTTAATGCCTGTACAGATTAACCCCTTTCTATTAAGAAGCTTAAAGCATTTCATGTAGTTCTCCAAGATACAGACCCAAGGAAGCTAAAGGAATTCGCCTCAAATCATGCAGCAGCTCAGCAGGAGATGCATTCACCCCTTCCTCAACAAAGTTATAGGCACTATGAGCCCTCTATAAGAAGCCAGGGGACAGGCCCCCAGCTAAGGCAATTTCACAATGTCTCTGGATATTTCACAGAGATTTAAAGATGGTCACCTCTCTACTTGGGTCATTATAGAGAAGTGTAAAACACTCTCTAAATCAGGTGTTGGCAGATTTTTTTCAGTAAAAGGCTAGATATTAAATAATTTAGGCTTTGAGGGTTATATAGTCTGTATAACTACTCAACTCTGCTGTTGTAACACAAAAGAAGCCACAGATAATATATGTAATGGGCATGGCTGTCTTCCAATTAAATTTTATTTACAAAAACAGGTGGCCATCAGGATTTGGCCCGCAGGCTGTACTTTTCCAACTTCCGCTCTTAGGGTTGACATCTTCCCTAAAAACACCCAGACTTAGATATTGTCTAGAATATAATTTATATGTAAACCACTTAAATTTTAGGGCATAAGCTCATTTCTGAGGTTGACCTGTTTTTCTTCAGTGGAGTAGAAACAGAATCTTTCAACTATCAATCTAAAATCTTGGGAGAGTGCAGAGAAATCAGGAATTGCTTTGCTTTATAGTTGTGGTCAGTATTACTAACATGAAAACGAAAATATTTTACAGATCCATAGCAACCAGAAAAGAAGATAAATCAGGCTGAGGGAAAGAAAATGTCAGGAAAATCAAAAAGAGTATGAGAAGAAAAATGATATTAATATTACCAGGCAGCTCCATTTGGCTTCAGTTAGCTGACTGGAGCAATGGGCAGCTTATCCAAACCAGGAAACGAGAGAACTCGACAGCTCTCATTGGAATGATGGAGTGTCTCCTTTCAGAAAACTTTACTTGAGGCACAGATATTAAGATCATGTACACTTGGGACATCTAGAGAAGAAAGCCAGGTAAACTGTTGAGAAGCTGAACTGCAGCCTAGCCATAACTCACATCTTGGGACATGCTCTAAGCTCTTTACTCAATCTTCCTGACTTCTTTCACTTATCTGCAGAATAGGGATAAGGAAGCAAAACCCATTCTACCTCCTGGATCTGGAAAGAGAGCCCTGTGGTGTGCTATTGGGCACAGGTATGTGGAGGCTGACACCCTTGAGGGAGAAGAGGGGTCCCCTCCTTAGACTGGAGTGCCTCAGGGGAGGCAGGCTAAGGCCAGGATCATACAGAGTTAAGGCCCCAAGGATTCGAATGGCAGCACTGAGAAGAATCCATGATTCTGAGGACTATGCTCAAAGTGCTGCAACAGCCCCAGCGCCTTCTAGGAGCAAGTCACTCTCAAAATGCAAACAGAAAGTCTCTGACTCCTCTAATCCAAGTACATCTTAATTTTTTAAAAAGGAGGTTTTTTTCACTCCCTAAACTGGTCATTTCGGTTTCCTCCTTAAAATGCTTTCAAAGCTATCCACTGTCTTCAGAATCAAATCCAGACTCTTCATCACAACTTTGAGTGCAAGCGCAAGGCCCAGCACTTTCCCATGTCTGCTAGGCCTCCAGCTTTCCCTGAGCCCTTTCCTCTCCCTCACCTCCCTCCAGCCACATGAGCCTTCTTCCAGATCCTCATATTCCTCAAGCTTTTTCCCTCCTCATGCTGTGCCCTCTGCCAAAAAAATTCTTCTCATTCTCTGCCGTCAGTCTTGTCCTTGCCTGACTTTAAAATCTAAAATGAGTCCACCACCTTATTCTTGGAGCATCCTGATCTTTCCCTTTCAGCAATCTTATGGAATCAAATATTTATTCACCTGTGTTTTCAGTGTCTCTCTCCACTGCCTACAGGCAGGGATCCTCTCTGACAAGAGTCCTTGGCATGTAGCAGGCACTTAAATAAAAAATATAACCGATGAAAAGAGCTCCTTTCCCCCAAGTCCTCTCTTCATTTAAAATGGATCCTTAGAGGCTCAGAGGCTATAGCATGCAAACCAGCGCTGCTTAGGGCATCCCCAGAGGCTCACTCCTGCCACTCAGCAGCCTCAGGAAATTCTGCAAGGCCTATAATCTCTCTGAGCCCATTTCCTTATCTGAAAAGCTTCAGCATCAGTATCTTCCTCATCAGGCCATCTACTGCAGAGGTAAACTAAGAAAATGTAAGTGCCCAGGAAAGCTTGGTGCTCAATAACGACTGATTGATTTACTTACTTTTAACTATAAAAAAGTAAGCAAAATTTACTTACTTTTAACTATTAAAAAGTAAGCGAAAAAGAAAAGAAAGAAAAAAAAGACCTCAACAGAAAAAGACTGAACTGTGTGTGTAATTTCACCTTATGAAAAGCAGGAGAAGGCCAAACTCAGGAAAACGCCACAATTCACTGAGATTCTTTACAGAAAATTTGACCTGCTATCAATATCTGGAAAAGTCTCTCTGACTTGAGGCACACACAGGCTGTGTCCCTTGCCACTTCGAACATCATAGACAAGAGACTTGATGGATGGGTTCCTGTGCTAATTCTAAACTGCATGAGATACTATATAAGGGCTTCCTGTCCTTCCTAACCCCAAATGTATGCATTTAACACGAATTAATGATCTCAAGCCAAGTAACCTAAGAAAGGGAACCAATTCTCAAGGACCCAGGAGAGTACTTTGGTGCTAATAATTTTACATAAAAATCATTATGTTGTGTTTACTGGATGATCACAACAGTATTATTATAATAATATAATCATCCACAGTAGCTATTAACATGTAAAATGTTAATTTCCCTTAACCCAGCAATCCTACTTCTAAGAATCTTTCCCATGGAAATGCTTAGGCAAGAATGCAAAAACACACATATACGAAGATGCTCACTGAAGATGCTCACTGCAGGTTTGTGGCAGGAAAAAACTGGAAGTCGCCCAAACGCCCAACAACAGGAGACTGGTTAAACAAAGTATTGTATACCTAGATAATAAAAAAGTGTACAGTTAGAAAGAACATATTGACATGGGAAGACGTCCAAAAGATATTAAGTAAAAAAAGCTAGTTGAAAAACAATCTGAAAAGCATGGTCCATTTTTATAAAATAATTCCACAGATACATGCATTGAAAAGAAAATCTGGAAGTAGGAATGCCAACCATTTCCCAGTGGGGGGAATGAATAATGAAGGATTTTTGCTTTCTGTGTCATATACTTCTACGTTTCAATTTTTATAATGAGCAAGAATTTCTTTCAGAAATGGGAAAAGGAAAGAAAATGTAAAACAAAAAATCTCTGTTGGTATTAGTCTGTCAATACCACAGAGTCCAATCAGCTTTAAGCTCTGATGGCTCAGGATGCTAACACAGTGTTGCCCCGTCGTCCTTCTTGGACCCGAATCACAAATTAAGCCGACTCAGCACTTGTCATGAGGCTGCCATTACACAACAGCTAGTGAAGGTACTTGAATTTCCACAGTGTCAGTTACAAGGTTGGGGGGCCACGTCTCTCCTAAAACTCAAGTGAAATTGCCTTGGAATTTGTGGTTAAAGCCTACCAATGGCAGAACTGAGAGCAGACAGCCTCTCCAGTAGAATTCTAAAGTGCAGCTGAGAAATCGAGCCCTGCTGAGTTGGGGAATGGTTTCTTTCTAATGAAACCCAGAGGGGTAGGGGGCAGGGGAGCAGTCACTGGCAATCTGAGAAGAAACAATAAGCTGATGGTAAAATTATAAGAGAATGAGAAAGTAAGAGAAACTGGCTGCAAGGTAGGAAGGAAAGAAGTGTCTACTGGTGAAGTGTCTACTGATGTATTTACTGCACAATTTGTTCAGAATGATTCAGGAGCCTGGTTCTGGTTCTAAATTTGCTATAGCAGGTGAAACAATGACAGCAACCCCTTCCCTTTCCACATGACACTTTTGTACTAACCCAGTGTCCTGATCAATATGCGAGGTTCCTGACTCCAGGCAGGGCTAGGGCTTCTTGGGTAGGAGGGCGGATAATGCTTTGCCCACCTGGTGGTCATTCTTCTCCTTATTAACACGACCCCAGTTTTCCTCCTCTGCCTTTCCTTGACCATGACTTTCAGGGAACCAGAGCCCATCCTCAGCCGTGGAAGGTGGATACTGATTCGTAAACCAAAGAGACTGCCTCACTTTCCTGATATAATTCTAGCCAACGAGATGCAAAGGGAGATCAATGAGGGCAGTTCTGTGGAAGTTTTGATTGGCCTTTAAAACAGACAAAGGACAGAAGGGTCTCTTTTACTGCTGGTAGACTCTGTCAAATGTGACTGCTGGATGCTAGGGATTATGGCAGTCATCTTTGGAATATGAGGAAACTAGCCTAAAAAGGCAAGCCAAAGTACCGAGGAAGGCAGAGCAGGAAGTTAGAAAGAACTCAGGTCCTTAACAATATTGTTGAACATATGACAGCCAACCCTGGAACTGCTTCACCTCCAGATGACTTGCTATGTAAGATAAGTGCCCTTACTGTTAGGACATTTTAGTCAAAGTGTTCTGTTACGTGTAGTCAAAACCATCCCAACAGATACAAGACAGAACAAAAGGTGATCGCTCCATCACGATTAAACTCCCAAGCATAACTGCACACGATTACTGAGGTAATAGATGCTCCTACGGTCCTATGAGAGGAACTGATTTTGCCTACCCAGAACCAGAGAGACCTATTCTTTTTCAGCCAGTATTTACCTATTGCTTTAGAGGCCTTCTCTTCTATTCCATGTGGTTGGAAGTGAGGAGCAGGGAGAACTTTAAACATAAATCCTGGTGCTCCATCCTGGACCACCACCATCAACCAGGGTGGTCACATGACCCAGGCAGAACTAACCTGAGCTCCTCCCCAGGACTACCATAGGAATGTTGGGGGAAAAAAAGCCTTTTGCCTGCTGGGGCTGCAAACTGAGAGAATGAGAAACTCTGACTGGGGGTGTTCATCTTTCTTGGCACATGGGGAGAGTCAGTCTGCAGTACAAGACCAACACATGAGTCAGAACCCTGAGGACACTGTTTGAAATATGAATCGAGCCATGCCTGAAACCCTGGACATCTCAGTTACCTAAGCCAATCAAGTGTGTTATTGTTTAAGGTAGTTTGAGTTAGGTTTCTGTCATTTTCTTATAACTAGAAGCTCCCCAACCAAAATAAACACGAAACTGCCCTACTCCCACATCTTGAATCCTTCACCTTCTCTAGATAGTCTTCTTTCCCAGGTCTCTCTCATTTCTACTTCCTTTTCTCTATAGCTCAGCTTTCCACCTCTGAGTAAACTGACCAAAAGGCAACCAACTTCTGGCAAGTCGGGGTTAGGTTACAGGACCCTTCCGAGTCACTGCTCAGAGCAGACCTCAGAGGCAGCCCTCACATATCCCTGCAGCCGGGCATGGGCATCGCCACCCCCCACTACACTCCCCAGAGTCTTGTCATCCTCTTTTCCTTGCCTACCACTGCTCTGATGCCATTTCGAAGCCTGTATGGTAAAGCTGTAGATGTCACTTAGCTCTGGAAGAGCAAGTCTAAGCATTCCATTTACTAGATGACACTGCTCAGCTGCATGTTCTCATACGCGAATTGGCGTGGTGCTCCACATATAGTCACTGAGTTGAAGGTGAACAGCATGGGAGAGGCAACATCATCAAATACAACTACGCTGCTAGTTACACATGTAGGTATGTCTATAAAGACGTCAAACATAAAATACATGTTCTGTATAATAGCATCTGTGTAACCCCTGTAGGGTGTAACCACTTGGGCAGAGCAATGCCTACACATCACAAGGGAGGTTGTCTGCAGCATCAGGAGTGTGCCCTGCTCTGAGAAAACCTGAAAGGCCTAAGCCCAGTCTTACAAAACAGTTACAATAAAGGGCAGTTATTTACATTATAAAAAGATTCTCCACCTTATAAAAAGATTTACTACAAAGGCCCACTAAACTGCTTGGTCTCTATTGCATTTAGAATAGAATTTGATTTGTATAAGGCTTTACAGGCACTGTCAACTACATAAATAAAAGGAGCCACAGTTGAACTGAATTTGTTTTTTGGATGTATAATGTGACGAACAAACAATGCAATTTTACTTATATCACTATTATTGATTTTCTGTGTGAGAGAAAGTTAATGGTGGCAAATGTCATCATATCAGTTGAGGCAGGCATCTGATTCAGAAACAAGCAAGGCACTTCCTTCCTAACAAGGTTTTGCTGTTAGGTCGGGTCTTTACTGTCACTAAAAAAAAGATCAAGGTACTCACCTTCTCAATCCATATAGTTTTTAAAGACTGAAGAAGAAGAATAATTGCAGATAATATTATATCGTTCTTGATACATATCAAGCACTGTTCTAAATGCTTTGCAGGTATTACTCATTTCATCCTCTCAATAACTTCATCTGTAGTTACTGTTATTATCCCTGCTTTATAGATGAGTAAATGGGTTATACTGCCCAAGGTCAGGAGGCAATTAACTGGCAGAGCTAAGAATGTAGGCAGTCTGGGTCCAGGGGCTATGCTCTTAACCAACATACTATGCTGCCCCCATGATCTGGCAGTCACATGCAGGAAGACAGTACATCAGAGAGGAGTGGAGTGGAAATGGGTGCTACTTAGCTTATTATCAACAAGTTCAGGCACATGGTGCTAAGGACCTGTATTAGGCAGTAAAAAAGGGGGAAAAGGGGAGGGATGGTGATTAAAAAGAGGCATAAGGGAGGTTTTTGGAGAATTAGTCTGTTTCTTGATTTGGGTTCTGGTTATATGGGTATGTTCAGTTTGTGAAAACTCATTAAACTGTACCTTTTACATACATATTTTCATGAATAAAAAGTTAATGGGTGGAAGAATAGATTTAAGAGAATTTTGGTAAAATTATGAATGGTTTTTGCCCTCCTCTATTTTCCAAATGTTCCAGAATGCCCGAGCGAGGCATCATGGAGCTCAGAGGCCGTGTGAGCAAGTGTAATCACCCACATGGATGATTCTGAAATCTCACTGTCCAGCCTGAGACATCCAGCAGCCCTGACATCAGCTGAGCTACAGGCAACATGGAATCATGGTTAAGAGAGTGGCATTAAGAGTTATAATGCCTGGGCTCAAATCTTGCCTTTGCACCTATTAGATGTGTGATCTTGAACATGCTATTTCACCTGTCCATACTATCTTGCTTTCTACAACTGTAAAGCTGGTATAACACAGTGCCTAACTCACAGGGCTTTACTGAATACTGCACGTATTGTTCTCACCACTCAGGCCCATGGCCATGGTCTCCTATCTTACATCTGTTAGCACATACTTTTTATTATTTCCCTATTATTCAGATAATTTATTATGAGTCCCTTCTATGTTACAAAAAGAATTTAAGGTAGATTTGTTTTAGCTATTATTTAAGTAGGTAGTACAATCATACCATAGAAAATCTGGGAGACAGAAAACTAAGTATTATACTTTTAGGAGTATAGTCATCCTGCTGCTGCTGTGAAATGCCGGAAGTGATCTGCAGGTGCAAACCATAGCTGTCATATTAGAGCCACCATAAAAAGGCCATAGGTGCAGAAGGTGCCATGAAACACACACTAGTCAATGGACACTCAAGAAACAGCCATAACTTTTTTTTTTTTGAAAACTTAGAAGGTTAGAAGGTCAGCACAATGAATACTCATATGCTCTTCACCTAGATTCACCAGTTGTTAACATTTTGTTACATTTGCTTCTCTTCTTTCTCCACACACAGACACTTCATTGCTGAACTGTTAGAAAATTAAGTTGCACCATCATGTCACTGTATTAAAAAATACTTCAGCTTTTATCTCCTACGAATAAGGACATTAGCTGTATAACCATAATACCATATCACACGCAAGGAATTTCACAGTTGCACAATACTGTTATCTAATATACAGTCTATACTTACATTTTCCCAATTGCCCTAAAAATGACCTTTTTATTTTTTCAATTTAGGATCCAATCGAGGATCATAAATCCATTTAAATGATCAGGTTTTCCTTAATCTAGGACAGCCCCGTCCCCTTGCCTTTTCATATCTTTCATAGCGCTGACATTTTTGAAGAATCAATGATTACATTAGTATTGTAAAAATGGTCACTAGTGTTGTTTCCGGTGTGGGTAAAATGACCCTTGCAAATCAAATTCTATTTTTTCATTCACTTGCATTATCATTTCATAACTATATTAAAACTATTTCAGAAGTTCATTGCTTGACTCCACCTGACAGTGATTTATAACACCTACTTGTTTTACATTTCTCTGATCTCTATCCACCTGAACAAGTATATACAAACAAGAAGTTGACTAGTTTTTATAGCCACCTTTCCTAGAAATATCTATTTTCCCAAAGACAGTTCTATATCGAAATCAACTTCAGGCATCCCTCCCCTCTCCCCAAGAAGGTCGAGAAGAGACATAAAGGGTTCAGGCAGTAGACTCTTGGCACGATTTTAAAAGATTCTTCAAACCACACTAGGATAGCACCAAATCACATGGCCAGCTGGTCCTGGCAGCCTGCTTCCCCTGCCCCTGTGAATGTTACTTCCTCTTGGTCAACAGTTCTTTTACAGCCAAACACCATCTCCAGACCAGCAGCATTAGACTCCCTGAGAAGGTGGTTAAGACACAGATGCCCTAGTCCCACCTCTGACCAACTGAATCAGAGCCCTGCAGAAGGGTATGGGAATCAGTGTGTTGATGAGCTTCCCAGGAGATCTCATGAGCAGACAGGTTGGGAAACCTTGCTCAGAAAAGACCCACTGTAGCCTCTAAAATGGGACTATCCCATAGTACACACAATGGTAGATAGTACTTAAATATCAGTCCTATTACGAGACAGCTACTCTACCAACAACTGACTCCAAGGGGTCTGGAATGAGAGCAGAGGAGTTCAACTCAGAAGCTTTACTGTATGCCCAATTTATACCCTACTCAGGCTGAAATAAAAAGTCGTTATACTTAAGAGAAGCTGCCAGATAGATCTATGGTTCTCTAACTTTAGTCTCTACCGAAGCACCTCAGAACATCACCCCCAAAGATTTTGAGCCAGAGGTCTCCTGTGGGGCCCAGGAATGTGTGGTTGCTACAAACCCTCCAGGTTCTTCTGATGCAGGAGGTTCGAGGACCATACTTTGAGCGACTCTGGCCTACTCTGGCCTAGATGCTGTTCTGCCCCTATCTATAAGCAGTCAAAGAGCAAAATAGTTGGATAAAGTATCTTGGCCTTTGTTTGAAGGCTACTTACCAAACCGAAGAAACAAAATCTGAGGTAGTATTGGAAATATTTCTGAGCAATTAATTAATCAAACATTCAGATGATATGAACCCTCTATAAAAGATACTAAATTTCACTCCAACATTTCATCCCACAGGAGGACTAAAGGCAGGCTGAGCCAAGAGCAAGAGACCAAAGCTCCTAACACAAAGCCCCACTTTAGGTTCTATATTAACAGTCTCCAGAGGGGCAACAGGAACACAGGACCATCCCCTGGAGGGCATCTGAATCATTTGGATCAAACAATATTTCTGACTGTCAAGGTCCTACCTGATTCCAGTTCCCCTTCACTGTGAGGAAGCAAACTCCTGGCACTTCTTTTTCTCTCTCTCTGCTCCACCTTCTACTGTTAACCCAAGCCTTAGTCAAGATTAACATGTGTGCCTGTGGCCCCAGAAACAGATGGTTAGGACACTGGCAGCAGGAAGCAAGGACTGTGCTAATTATGGGAAATGGGGCAGACAGAGAAAGAGCTAGTCAGTTCCATGCTGAGTTGGCCTTTGGCTTACTGGGAATCAGAAGCATGGCTGGCAGACTGCAATGAGGGCTCAGGGTGTCAGAACGGTGGCATGGACTCTCACTTGCTGCCAGAGATCATAGTGACACATCCTTCTCTTCCATGGCCCAGGTAGCTTTCCACCCCAAAATCTAGGCAAAGTCTGTCACCTTCATGATACAAATAGGGTATAACACTCTCAGGAAACGTCACTATGCAGACATCAAACCATACCTGTGAGTTCCCAAAGCCAACCAGGCTCATGGCAAAGGACTGCCACACCAGACAGCTCATGGGGCTCTTACCTGACTGGAACACGTATCTGGCCAAGCCCTGCATTAGCTCTGCTGGCCATGTTGGGGGAGCAGACTCCCCTGTTTCTCTCTTCAGACGAAATGTCAACTCAAAGCCAAAACCACTAGGTCCATCTGTTCCTGTAAATCTGAAAGGAATAAAAAGCAAATGTTTTTTAGTTCAACTACTTTAGGAAAAACACTGTTCTGAAAGTCTAATTAAAGTTCTCCCTTATTCTTGGTGGCCTCAGCATTCAAATCCCCTAATCTGAGGAATCTCCCAGTGTGTGAGCCATGAGGGGAAGAAGGACTTCAAAAACCTGTAAGGAACAAGAACTCTAGCCACACCCTCCAGCCAGCTATAGTACTTGTGTATGACCTTGGCCCAGCCAATCTAATTCCCCTGCTGGCACTCTGAATTACAAGTTCCACATTTTACAGTTCTGGAACATTCCTTTCTGTGTGACTGAGGGTCCATTACTGAAAATTTTCCTTATTCACGCTCCATATTCCTTCAAGCACCTACTTAGTTAGCCAAGCATACAAGCCCTGCTGTACACTCCATGAATATGAGACCCTTTCTCTGTTTCCACCTCCACTCTGACCCACAAGGGTGCAATTCTTGGGCTGGGCTGGCTGGCCTCCAAACTCAGCACTTGCAGACGGTTCCCAGGGCAGATTCCAAATACTGGGAGGGCCTGTACTGTTCCTGCAGCCCAGCACCCCATGTACAGTAATCGATCGGCACATACTCTTCCTGAAACCTGGTACCTCATGTGTACTCTCTTCAGTCACTGGAGCCTTCAGCAAGCACGGTCGGCCCTCACTTCCCATCCCCAGGTGGTCCAGAATAATGAGGGTTACTGTCTCTGTGGCTGCACTCATCACAGTGATGATGAGGCAAGGAAAGCCTGCTTCCCTGTCTGCTAGGAAAAGCCGAGGAGCCCTAAGTGTCCAGGGAAGTCCCTGAAATGAACTTCTGCCAGAGAGGAAATGATAGAGAGCGAGGCCTAGTTGGGAGAGGGTGTGTGTGTGTGTGTGTGTGTGTGTGTGCGTGCGTGCGTGCGTGGGTGTGAGAGAGAGAGAGAGAGAGACACACTGTGTGTGTGTGGGGAAGTGTCCAAGTAGGAGTTCCTGAGAGCTCGGGAGGCCTGCCAGCATGGGAAGGGTTAAAAGTTAAAATACGTTCATGACATAATTTTCAGTAATTATATCTTGTACAAACATGAGCCACAATGATCATACACATGTAAACTCCTCAGCATACAAATACAAACCATAAACTAAAATGACAGACCACACCTCCTTGCCAGCCAAACTACTGGAACAGGCGGTCAGAGGGGAGAATTCTGAAGGGATGGTGACACAGTCAATACCCAACCCAGGAATTCCACCATCATCATCATTATCATCACCACCCCCAAGAGGCCAGGCCCAGAGACTGGAGAGAAAGAGATTCAAAGTCACAGAAGCTCTGATGCCAGTCTTAGCCTTGCTGTATGCCTGGGTGAGCTCAGGCCTCTCGCGTTTGCCGCAGCAGGGATGTCATCAGACAGCTAAGTTCTCTAATGGACTGAAAAGGACTCTATCCTTAAAGTCATCACAGTCACCCATTATATTAAAAGGTGTCCACAGTTTCATTTCCTCTGGGCATCTAGCAATGTGGGAAACACAATCCATTTTGAGGGTACACACTTAAAATTTGGAGACCACGCTAGAAGACACTTAGCAGGATGTGGTGTAAATTATTTTCTTCCTTTGCTGAACTGCCTTGTTTGGGGGCAATTCTGTTCAGGGAGGCTAGGCAAACTGAGGCTGGAAGAGCTGCCTCCCAGGGGCTGCAAGTATGAGAAGAGTGTGAAAACCTGGGGTAATATAAGACAGACTCAGAGTTAAAACTCTACAAAAGGAGATGGGTTACTAGGTCAAAGAGAAGATTTCAAGCAGTCACCAATTAGAGGCAGCTTTGTAAAATGTATTAGAACATTACTCCAGGGCTTTCATCCTGGGCCAAGAAAAATACATGATTTCTAACCGCAAAAACTTGGGAAACAGACTAAAAGAAACAGTTCCTTGGGATGCACAACGGGGAGAACCCCTGGATGCAGAGAGAGAAATCACAGCATCCTAGCAGCACCACCTCTCTATGGAGGGCTGTACACACAAGCATATATGCATGTATGGGTGTGCATGCATTCACATGCACGTGTACACCATCTGCTTCTACATGGGGTGCTCTCTGGGCCAGCTCTGTGGTGGGCAGGCCAGCCCTCATAGGGCTGGCTTGGAGGGACAAGCCTGGCCAGATGGTCTCCACCTGCGTTTGATTACCACCCACCAGGCCTGCTGGATGCAACCTCTAAACTCTGAAACACAAGTTTGGAATGGCCCTGCCTCAGGATAAACATACAACCTGGAGCCTGTCAGTTCTCTTTTTCAAGGCAGACTGTCCAGACAATAGTCAAATGACAAGGTCATTCAGTCTTTAAAGTCCACCGGAGGGGCCTGGCTTGGTCTGGACTTCTTCCAGTGAGCGCTTCTCCAGCCAAAGAGGTTTTGTGTGACCAGAGAATGAAGCACCCCCTCCCCCGCCCCCCGCAGGGAGCCGCTGTCTCTCACATCCACAGAGAAAGGAAAGCATGAGAAGAAACTGGCATGTGCAGCAGAAGGTAGGATTTGGGTCAGAGCAAAAAATTTTCTAACACAGAAGGCCAGTAAAATACTGGCTGGTGGTAGGGGGCCAGTGGGATTTCTTCCTACAAGGATTTCTAAAGGAATACATTACAGATTCTCCCCAGTCTGGTAGGGAGGGCATGAGGTGTTCTGTTTTATTGTAGAAGGATGAATGAGATGGCTTCTCAAGACTGTTTCCAGCTTAAGAACTTATGACCCTGCTCACTCAGGTGCCCAGGGGAGAGGCTGGCTTTTTCCCAGCAGTTTGGCGAGCTTAGGAATGGCTGTGCCAGCCTCATGAGTAGCATCAAACCTGCCAACAGGAAGAACAAGTGCCTTGAATCCTAGACACAGTTGCCCGATCACTGGAATTTGCCAAAAGGTATGTCCTAAAGCATCCGACTGAGGTATCACCCAGTCTCCAAGAGGTCGAAACAACTCGTAACTCCTGGCAGAAGATAAATAGGAGATACTTTCTGGAGGAAACACAACAGCTGGGGTGGACAGAAAGAGCTGACCTGAAAGTTAGCATCTCATGCTCAACACTATTAGTAATTAGGAAAATTGAAATCAAAACCACAATAAGGTTCCACTTCACACCGTCTAGGATGGCTAAAATAAACACTGGAGAGGATGTGGAGAAACTAGAACATTCATACACTGCTGGCGGAAATGTAAAAAGGTGGGCAGCTTCCTTGTAAAACAGTTGGGCAGTTTCTAAAAAGGTTAAACAGAGTTACAATATGACCCAACAGTTCCACTCCTAGATATATATACACAAGAGTACTGAAAACATATGTTCACACAAAAACTTGCACACTAATGTTCATAGTGGTATTATTTATGATAGCGAAGAAGTGGAAGAAATCCAATGTCATCGATGGATGAAGGGGTAAACAAAATGTAGCATATTCATACAATGGAAGAAAAAAAAGATGTAGTGATACTTGCTACAACATGGATGAACCCTGAAAATATTATGCTAAGTGAATGAAGCTAGATACAAAAGGCCACATATTGTATGACTTGTTACCTATAGGAGGTAGGTGGGAATGAGGTGGAAAAGACTGCTAGGTGGGCGGGGTGTGTGTCTGTGTGTCTGTGTGTGTGTGTGTGTGTGCGTGTGTGTGTATGTATGAAAGATTTCTCTGAATATATATCCTGGTGCATAATAGGTGTTTGATAAACACTTAATGAATGAGCTAACAGGCTCAGGCAACAGCCCTTTCCATCAAGATCTAGCTTGACCCCAGAGAAAGTGGCCCCTGCTGACCTTTCAGTTCCCCTGACACCCAGCAGAAGTGCTCTGGCATTTCTAGACTGTAGCTGGCAACAAGCCTTACCCATCTCATGTCACAAATGTGATCCCTCACCTATCTTTTCAGGATGTGTTTGTCCACAGTAAACCCACAGCTCAGGATACTACAACACAGCTGAGCTGTAAAGCAAACACTCTTGGCATTATATGATTATACCTAACTAAGCTCTGGGCTGAAAAAGTATAACAGCCAGCCCAAGTGTCCAGGGCTCTTTTACTCCCCTCTCCAAAAACAGCAAACATCCACCTACGATCAAAAGATAATTAGTCAAGAAGAGTCAACACAAAATCTGATCCACTGCTCTGCCTGGGCAGTTTTAATTCCAAAACATCAAGTAGAATGCCCTGGTCAGTCTGCCCAAAAACAAATGTGGAGAAGCAAGGAAACAAGAAGTGGATCTGGCCCTTCCCCTCATCCTTCTCCTGGCCATCCCCAGCCTCCTGTGATCTAGGGTTGCTCAGCTCTTGACCTAGTAACTAAAAAGGCTACACGGTGAGCCCCAAGATGCTGGCATTGCTTGAGTAGTGTTACCAACTTGTGCTTGTTCGTCCAGGACTTTCTGGGCTTTAAAATTGAAAACCCCACATTCCAGGAAAGCCATTAGTCTTAGGTAAATTGAGATAGTCAGTCACCCAACACTTAAGTGTCACTATTTGACCCACACAAAGCAAAATGTTGCCACATTTAGAAAGCACTAAATATGCATCAAGAGCCACCAATACGCCAACAGTGCAGGAGTAGAGTCTCCGGAGTCAAAGTGCCTATGCTCTAGTCCCGGCTCTGCTATTTCCCGGTAGTATGACCTCAGGCAAATTATGTCTCCTCTCTGTGCCTCAGTTTCTCCATCTGTATTAACAGAGATATGAAGAGTTAAACCCTAAGGTAAACTGTGGACTCTGGGTGGTAACGATGAGTCACTGTAGGTTCATCATGTGACAAATGTACCATCCTGGTGCCTGATGTTGATCCTGGGAGAAGCTGTGCATGTGTGGGGGCAAAGGATACAGAGAAACTCTGTACCTTCCACATAATTTTGCTGTGAACCTAAAACTGCTCTTAAAAAAAATAAAAGTCTATTTTTAAAAAATGGAGATATGAGTAGCTATCAAATGGTAACTACTGAAATGAGGTAATATGTATAAAACAATTAGAAGAGTGCCTAGAACACAGTAAGTATTGTCTAAGTGTCAGCTATTATCTACAATAGAAGGTCCGAGTTCTGAGAATTTATCCTAAGAATAATTTTGTATTTGAAAAAGGCTTTTGCATAAATATATTCATGGTATTTATAAGAGGAAAAAATTTAGAAGCAATATTGTAAGTTCTGCTGCATTGTGTGGTGAGACATTACACAGTCATTAAAAATGAGAGTTCTAAAAGAAGGAGGGGCGATTTCTGAGATATGAGAAGCAAAGGGCTTTCCATCTCTAACTGGTGAAGAGGAACAGAAAGTTTACTTCGGAACCCTACTCTACAGCCTCTATGGTTTGCTATTCACTTATTGTTAATGACAGGACAAAAATACAAACAACTATTTTTTAAATAATGGTCATAAAGTTAAAACTCTTGTACATTGCTGCTGGGAATGTAAAATGGTACAGCTGCATGGAAAACAGGGTGGCAGTTCCTCAAAAACTTAAACACAGATTTATCATAGGATCCAGCAATTCCACTTCTGGGTATACACCCAAAAGAAATTATTCTGGGACTTAAACAGACACTTGTACACCAATGTTCACTGCAGCATTATTCATAATGGCCAGTGGTTAAAATGTACCCAAATGTCCCTGTGTGAATGAATGGATAAACAAAATATCCATACAATGAAAAATTATTAGGCCTTAAAAAGGAAGGAAACTCTAACACATGACACATGCTACAACATGAATGTGCCTTGAAGACATTTTGGTAAGTTAAATAAGCCAGACGCAGAAAGACAAACATTGTATGATTCCACTCATAAAAGGTACCTAGAGTAGTCAGTTCATAGACACAGAAAATAGAATGGTGGCTGTCAAGGGCTGGGGGAAGGAGTGGGGAGTGTTTAATGGGTACAGAGCTTCAGTTTGGGAAGATGAAAAAGTTCTAGAGATGGATGGTAGCATAACAATGTGAAAGTACTTAATTCCTTTGAACTATATATCTAAAAATTGTTAAAATGGTAAATTACATGTTATATGTATTTATTTTTTACTACAAAATAAATGGTGATGAAAAAGCATGAAACAAAATTTAATGTAAGTATAATTCAAAATATTTGTATATACACACACAATATAAAAATACATGAGAAATAGAAAAGGCAATAAAGTTACTATAATGGCTATCACAGTGCAATTATTCTTTTACAAACTTCTTTGTATTTTTCAAAAAATTCTACTGTTTATAATCTCTGATCTAGACCATAAACCCCACAAGCAGGTCTAGCCTGCCAGGCTTCTCATAGGATCCGGTGGCTGAGTGTATACACTGGACAGTCAGGGTACGACAGGAGAGGTCCATGGTCATCCCCTCTTTCTCTGGGGATAGCCTGGATACTTCCATTGGTATCTGGAGCAAGGAATGCTGGGCCAGCTAAGGCTGCTGCTGACATTGTGAAGGTGGTACCTCTAAAGTCAGGTCTAGGGACTATGGCTGTCAAGCTCAACGTTGCTATCAAAAGAAAAGGAAGAGAGGACCATTATCCTTAGGAGACATATGGCACAGGAGGCCAGGCCAGTCCAATTCTAAAATCAGGGGTGATGTCATTTCATTCCCTACAAAGGCTCCTGTTGTCCCTTCTTCCCCCTTCTTCCTTGCCTACCCCCTTGTCGTGGGCTAGATGGAGAACTGGGCAGACCAGTCCTTCATTCTGGGGTTGGTCTTCCCTTCCAACCAGTCCTTCTCCTTGGGAATTAGGCTTAGTTCCCAGCCTTACTGTGTTAGATATTCTCTTCCAGAAGAATGGAGCCTCTGAGTCCTGGCCCAGGGAAAAAGACCCAGAAACTTTTTCCTTCAGTGGTCTCCCTCCAAGTGCACACACATGGCCCATGCATGTCTCTAACAGGTGTAGGGAGAAACCTTAGCTCCAGCTAGTTTCACAGATTACAGAGAACCCAAACCAAAAACCTCCAGTAGCTCTGGGGCTCTGCACAAGAGGCTGCCCACCGCTTCTCCACCTCTGCTTCCCAGACTAATGCCAAGCAAGCAAATCCAAGGACCACTGATCCAAATTCCAGCACCTACCTGGGGCACCAGCTGCCTTTATCATTTGCCCCAAGTTTCTCAAAAAGTTCAGTCTGCTCCAAGGCCCCAGAGCCGCCCAAGACCATTGATGCCTTGAGATTAGGCATTGCCCTGCCCCATACACTATGCAGATAATAAAGAGCTGCCTGGCAAAGGGAAGCACTGGAAACCATTTCACTAGGGCAGCACTGGAAACCATTTCACTAGGGAAAACAGAATGTGAGCATTTCCCTGTGCATGGCCTCTGCTTGTCCTCTAGGGGACTTTCTAAATAAAGAAAGAAGGATAAAAGCCAGAGCCCCACTTTCTCCAGAGCCTGACCCCTGCTATCACCTTACCACATACAGTCTCCACAAGTAATCTCATAAAATGGTTTCCGGAACCGTGCCTCTGTTGAGGATTCCCAAAACTACCCGCAAGCAAAGGACCAGACTCAGACACCTCAAACTCATTATACACAAATCTGAACTCAGTATCTTCTCAAGCCCAATCTTCTCCATCTTTCAAGAAGAATACCACCATGGAAGCCTGTAAAATAGCATCCAAAGAGGTCTAATCCCTGGAAACTGTAGATGCTACCTTACATGGCAAAAGGGACTTCGCAGATGTGATTAAGTTAAATACCTTGAGATGGGGAGATTATACTGGATTATCTGGGTGAGCTCCTAACCACGAGTCCTTAAAAGTGGAAGAATGAGGTAGAAGAGTAGGTCAGAGATGCGATAGGAGGACTTGGCCTGTACTTGCTAGCTTTGAAGATAAAGGAAGAGGCATGAGCCAAGGAATGTGTGTGGCCTCGAGGAGCTGGAAAAGGCAAGGAAATAAATTCTCCCTCAGAGCCTCCAGGAAGGAACACAGCCCCACTAACACCTTAACTTGAGCCCAGTAAGACCCATGTCAGATTTCTGACCTCTAGAACTGTAGGATAATAAATGTGTGTTGTTTTAAGCCACTAAATATGTGGTCATTTATTTTAGCAGCAATAAGAAACTAATACAGCTACTAAGCCAGAATCCTGGGAGTCATCTTCTAGTCCTGCCTCATCCCCTATGCAACCAAGCAAAGCAGGCAGTCATTGAGCTGTCAACTCTTCCTCCTTCCTCCTCAGCGGCTCTCAAATCTATCACCTTCTCTCCATCCTAACTGCCATACCATGGGTTAACCTTCAGCATCCTTCACTTGGATGGCCAATAACACTCTTCCTCACTGATCTTCTGCCTCCTGCCCTATTTAGTTCTTCACTCTTGTTTCCGAAATGGGAATATGATATACCTCTCCTCTGCTTAAAAATCCTCCAAAGCCCACCCCACACTGAATCTTCAGGATCAAATCCAGACTTCCCAGCAAGTTTCACAATGAACTGGGTTCCACTCACCTCTTCTGCCTCATACTCTAAGTACCAGTTCCAATGAATGGAATGGTAGATCTCAGGACATGCTAACGACTTCCTCACCTCTGGGACTTTACACAGGTTGTTCCCTTTTCCTTTGCCCCATGCTAATCTTCAGGAAGGCTCAGTGGTTGCCTTCTCTGAGCTGGGTGCCTGAGCTGAATATCTTGTTTGCCCTTCCTGAACCATCTCCATCATGGCAGATAGATGCTGAGGCGGCTCCCACAATCTCTGTTTCCTAGTGTTCATGCCTTTGTGAAATCCTCTCTCCTTGAATGAGAGAAAAACCTGTGACTTGCTTCTAACACCACCCTAGGTGATGGGCTATCACTCTTATGGTTATGTTACATAGAAAGACCACATCTTGCTAGCAGTCTCAATCTCCACTGCTTACTTTGAAGAAGCTTCCTTGACTCCTACAGCTGCAAGGAAAGGAATTTTGTCAACAAGAATTCTGAGTGAATTTGGAAGCAGATCCTTTCTCAGAAGAGCCTCAGATAAGAATTTAACCCAGCTGACACTGATTGAAGCTTTGTGAGACCCTGAGCAGAGGACCCACTAAGCTATGCCCAGACTCCTGACCCAGAAGAGATGTAAGATAATGTGTACTGTTATAAGCTGCTAAATGTATGGTAATTTGCTATGCAGCCATAGAAAACCAGCACACATACCTTGCACTCTGCTCTGTAAGGCTGACCTGTGTGGAGCTCCTAAGCTCTTGCTACCAATCAGGTTCAGGCCAGTGGGAGCTCTGACAGGAAACAAGAGGGAGGGAGAAGAGAAAGGCTAGGGCTTCCTCTCTACAAGATTGCCTGAGACTGGCTATGCCCTTCAATAGAAGGTCACTGATGAAGGTTACTCTGGAGAGGGACACTACACAACTCTCCTTCTGGGTTCTTGATTTTTACTCCCTCCTCCAGTCCCTTTAGAAATAGAATAGAGACCAAGCCAACCACTGGCCCCATGTCACTGCACTATCATTATGGTGCCATTCCTTTATAAACAAACCCTTCTCCAGTTATCCTGTTTTTAAGGTGCCAAATTTTGGTTGCAACCATGACCAATACAGGGTACCTATCATCTCTTCCTTACTCCTGTGCAAACCTCCATCCATCATAGGACCCTCACTGCAGTACTGTAACTGTCTTCCTGGCTCCCCATTAGGACTGGATTTGCCCCTTCTTGTACCCTGCAGTGGCCAGCACAGTGCCCAGCACAGGGGTGCTGAGTGAAGATTTGCTACACAAGGGAACAGGCACCAGCTCAATGAGATGGGTAACCTGCTTGGCAAAGCCAGCTGGGACTGTGAAGGTTGGGTGGAGGAGTAAAGAGTATGGACCAGTGCCACAATTCAGAGTGTCTGATACTGACTACTGAGGTGCCTGACACACTTTGGTCAAGATTCTCAAACCAATATTTTTAAACTGATCAATTTACTATTTTCTTGGTTCACAAATGTGGGCTAATTTTTCATGTAATTCATTTTCTCCATTGTAAAAGGAGTGTAACTATTATGTATTGCAAAATCATATGGTTTTCTCAACCATTTCACTTGGCCATGCTTTCTTGTTGGATGTAAGGTGGCTTCCAAAGCTGCACTCTTTTTGTGCTTTGGTAAACATCTTTATGCATATTGCTTTTTGTTTTCTTTTTTCTCCACAAGTAATCGATTTTCAGAAGTTCCAGAATAATAAATTTTAAAAGTTGGTTTGTGAGCACTTAGGAAAGGAGGTATTATCATTAGGATCTCTGTGTGTGTGTGTGTGTGTGTGTGTGTGTGTGTGTGTGTGTGTAAGCAATACTGTATCTGGTATCATGTGTGGCTAACTTCATCCCCCTTCTAGGGGAGGGTCACCTGGTAGGTCAGGCAAATGAGGCAGGCTACAGGTGTCACACAGCATTTCTGACACTGATCTGCCTTTCCACTCTTAGGTCCACACCATTACCAAGCCTGTGCTGTAACCCCCAAGAAACCCCCATTCCCCAAACATGTCCCCTACCAAATGCCATGACTGCTGCTGACCCCTTGGCCTAGAAGGCCCTTCTAATCCAGCCTTATCTCCCCAAGTCCTCTTGTCAAAGCCCTTCTCAATTACCATGTCTTTTAGTGAAATTATGCTCTTTCCATAACATGTTCTCTCAAAGCACTGTTTTATCTCTACTGTAGGACTTCATGTGGTCTCCCTTACATTTTAAGCAGGGATCACTCACATTATATTGTGGACTTTTGTCATTCTTCTACTCTTTTGTAGTCCCCCAAAGTGACACTGAACACAGAACAATGCTGGGCAACTAGCAGGTGCTCAATAGATATTAGATGACATTATCGGTGGCATGCACATACTGAGGCTAAAAAAATGTTTACTAACTAGACTGAATCTGAGAAAAGAGGCAACGTTTTGCAAGATTTAGAATGGTGAGTAAGAAGTAAGGAGGTAAATGCCAGCCCAAGGTTATGGGCTGAAGGGTGTAGGCAGAGTAGTGAGCCTGCCAGAAGTGTAGAGAAGTTAAGAAGTGAGGGATGTCAACATCACAGATTCCTGGTCTTGGGCTCCGTGAATACTTTGGAGGTTCCATGGCGGACTTAGGATGGAAACTGCATAAAATTAGAGAGCAGTCTAGCAACCCTGGCAAGAACAGAGGTCGCCTGAGCTGACACAAACCCCAGCTCTACCACTCTCTAGCTGACCCTTGGGCAAATGTGTCTCAGTTTCCTTATCTGTTAAACTGGGATAAGAACACTTGCTTCATAGGGTAGTTACAAGGCTTTTAACGGCATGGCACAGTGTCTAACACCTAGCAAGCACCCACGAGTGGAAGCCAGTATTCATCCTTACCCTTGTTAGTGCTCTCTAGAAGGAATCCTTGCTCATCATTTCTCCCTGAAAACATCAGCAGATGCCTCTAGGTTCCCTAACTTCTAGACTCTGGAGCTTAATCGGCCCCACCCCTCAAGAGCTGCCTGGGTCTTTCAGCTTTGCCTGAGCTCCTGACCTTGGATCTTTCCCAGAGCCCTGAAACAAGGCCCGATAACTCTTCCTGACTGCTATCATGCTTGGTGTGACAGGCATTACAATAGAATTCAGTAAAAAGCTACTAAATAAACATTTGCGAAGGTGATGTTTTTATTTTGAACGATTCATAATTAGCTATTCTGAAACGGTGTTTGGTGACTGTACAAGTACTATATACTAGGTAGTAACACTTTAAAAAATTCTTTTGAAATGTTTTTATGGTAATCTGACATAGCTAAGATTTTTTTAAAACTTCCATATATATTGTATTAACTTTGTATAATCTTAAAAAAAGAAAGAATGAGGTGGGAGGGGGTTTGGGAGGTTGGATGTAAAAAATGAAATGATTAAGTACAAATTGGCAGTTACAACGTAGTCACAGGGATGTAAAGTACAGCATAGGGAATGTACTCAGTAATACTATAATAATTATGTATGGTGTCACATGGGTACCAGACTTATCAGGGGGATCAGGGTACCAAACTTATCGGGGGGATTACTTCGTAAGTTATATAAATGTCTAACCACTATCCTATATACCTGAAACTAATATAATATTAACCGTCAACTGTAATTGAAAATAAAACAAAACAAAAAGAATGAATGAAAAAAAGAACAAGAAAAGTTCCATCAGCTGAGACTGTGCACCCTTACACTGAGCTAAGAGTCTGGTGAGGCTACAGTACTGGGCAGCTGCCTTTAACTCTGAATAGTAGATGCTCTTTCCACTCCATGCCATCTAATCAGATTCAAGGGAATGCATTTGCCTCACTCAAGTGGATGTTTCCTGAGATCCCTTGCTGGGAGCCGAAGACCACAATCCCACAGCATTCCTCAAGTTTAAAAACAGTAGCTCCCAGGACTGATTCAGCTAAGAATCCAGCCAAACAAACTCACCTGGCTCCCAAAACTTAGAGTGTCTTAACTCTATCCCAGTGAGCCAAGAGCTTCCCAGATTGAGAAACCAAATCTAACAAAAAGCACCATGCCCAGAACAGCAGACCCTTTCTCTGCAAGGTGGTAAAATCTCACAGTTCAATCTCTTCTAGTGGATGCCAACTGTACCTTCTTCCCTCTTCTCCCAACTATCACCAAAGAAGCAAAAGTCAATCCCCTGGGATTCTAAGCCAGCCTGATACTCTATAGGAATACAATGGGCCACAGAAAGCCTGGTGCAGAGGTTTCGTGGCATCATTATAACAGCTGCCACTCAGCTTTGGCTTAAAGCAACAAAAATCTTTTTTAGGAAATAAACAAAAGATAAGCTAGGCTAATGGCAGCAAGATCACAGTCTGATTTGGGAAGCAAGGTGCCATTTGCACTGGTGTACAGCCTGGCTTCTTGTATACCCAAGAGCCAGACATTCTGCCCAAGGGCCTTTTGTCCACCCACTATCCTCCAGGACTGTGGGAAGCCAGCTACCCCAAAAGACAGAGACATCTGAAAGAGGGTAATGAAAAGAAACAAATCTTTTCAGCATCTCCGTTCCCCAAGAACAAGGACTGTACTTTTTGCATGTTCTGTACACGGGCACATCATGTCACAGCTGAACAAATGCTAAATGGCAATAATATTCCCATTGCTGTCCAAAAAGATAATCAGGCTGAGACATTCAAAAACAAGCAAGATAAGACAGTATTAAAAAGCAATAAGCCTTCCTCTCAGTCACTATCAAAGTCACACTCAAATATCTTAATGGCATTTCCTTTGAGCCACGTTTGCTGCTGTTTCCCTTTTTAGGGAAATAAAACCATCACTCAACTCCGTTCTCTTGCCTTCATATCATGCTGAGGCCCCACATTACTGGAAAAATTTCCTACAGCCCCACTCCTGCCCCCATCATGTCATCCCTTTGCTTTCCTCGTCAGTCAACAGATAATTTGCTGAAGATCACATTCTTTACATTGCCTTCAAACTCTCCAACCTCATCTGGTTCCACTGTCCTCTCTTATGAAGCCCCAAACATACTGGCCTTCTTTCTATTCTTTGAATACCTCAAGATCCTTCCTACCTTAGGGCCTTTGCATTAGTTATTTTCACTGCCTACAGCTTTTACATGGTTGAGTGACCAGAGCACTGCAAAATTACAGGGAGCACCGACTGCAAAGAGAGCCACTGAATGGTTCTGAGTAGCAGAGAGACATTTATGAGATGCTGTGGACAATGACCCCGCCACAGAAATAGCACAGAACTAAAAAAGATCTACACCAGCAATGCTCCTGGCCAAGCTCCAACCCCAAAGGTTCCATGCTCAGCTACTGCCTTCCTTCTGGGACCTTTCTCTGTGCAAAGCACCTGGCTATGAGAATGAAAAATTGCCAAACTGGCTTTAGGAGCATGGGAATCCAGCATATCTGCAACCCAATAGATTGGAAAAGCTAGAGCAAAAAGAAGAAGGGGTTAGGGCAAGCCACAGTGTCATCTGTTGGTTTCCACTATTTTTTCCTCTAACCAATCAAGCTTTTCAGAAACACTTAGGAGTCAAATCCATCATAGGCATAAAGTGCAACCAACCAGCTTGACCCCCTGGGACCGGGAGCTTGGGCCAGGTCCCATTCTCTAGTAGTTTACCCCTTCCACAGGCATGGCTTCTGAGCTTCTGACCTCATGTTGAAAAGCCTGAGATCAGAGTAATGGAAACTGGTGGTCAGAGGCAAGGCTCCAAGTGCCCTCAGGGATCACGTGGAGGTCAGCAGGGCAAAAGCAAAACATTTCCTTGATTTGCCTTCTTGTGACAAAGCTGGTTCTACTACTAGGGACTCAAGAAGCAATCGCCTCAAAAGAATCTCACCCATCTCTTGGCATTTGTGCTTATACTGTGAACCTTCTGTATACCTTGGGTATCAGGCACCTGGTACCCAACATTTTTGATAAAGTGGTCAACTTTTTATAAATGAAAAAAGCAAATACATAACTAAAAAGTAACAACTATAATAGATGGAAAAGGAAAAGTACAGGCCAGGAAAGTTTTGGATTTTGAAAAATCCTCTTTATCTGGTTCAACCAAGACAGAGAGTCTGAGGTCTGGCTGGGGTCTCAAGGAGCCTGGTGTACTCATTTCTCATCTAAGGCAAGGTTAAGCTCTCTAGGGTCTGCAGTGGACGAGTTTGCACACCAGTCTTTCTATAGTCTGTACTGGAGGGTACAACCAATCTCAAACCTTGGGAATGAGGTTGTAGGCCCCAGTACCAGCTATAGACTTTAAAGAAGATATCACTGTTATGGAAAAAAAAGGTATAGAACTCAAGAGTCAGGCCCAGTTAAAACCAACAGAGATGGAAGAGTTAAGATGTGGACCCAGCACCTACTCAGGAGAAATAACTCACTTAATGGCTTGAAAAGTGACCAAAAGGAAAATATGCCAGAAAAAAATAATTAGCCCCACTGTTTGAACTCATGATGTGAGAAGATAGGGTGTATATGGTCAAGGGTGGAGTGAAGAGTGGAAAAGACAAGGAACAAAAACAAAGAACAGATAAAAATGACAGATAAGCACATGAAAAGACAGTTCAACATCTCATGTTATTAGGGAACTGAAAATTAACATAATGAGATACTATTCCATCCTACTAGAATGGCTAAAATCCAAAAAAAAAATGACAATACCAAATGCTGGTGAGGACACAGAATGAGAGGAACTCATTCATTGCTGTTGGGAATGCAAAAGGTATAGCCACTTTGGAAGATAGTTTCGCAGTTTCTTATAAAACTAAACATAGTCTTATCATATGATCCAGCAATTTAACCCAAATGAATTGAAACTTCTGTCCACAAAAATCCACATATGAATGTTTATGACAGCTTTATTCAAAGCTGCCAAAAACTGAAAGCAATCAAGATGTCCTTCAATAAGTGAATGGAGTCTATGGCCATGCCACCATGAACATGCCCGATCTCGTCTGATCTCGGAAGCTAAGCAGGGTTGGGCCTGGTTAGTATTTGGATGGGAGACCATCTAGGAAGACCAGGTGCTGTAGGCTTAAAAAAAATAAGTGAATGGAAAAACTATGGTACATACATATAATGGAATACTATTCAGTGATAAAAGGAAATGAGCTACCAGGCCCCAAAAAAACACCTTAAAGTCATACTGCTTAGTAAAAAGATTACATACTGTATGATCCCAACTATATAACATTTTGGAAAAGGCAAAACTAAAGAGACAGTAAAACAATCAGTGGTTGCCAGGAGTTTGGGAGAATGGAGGAAGGGATGAACAGGCAAACCACAGGGCATTTTTAGGACAGTGAAACTATTCTGAATGACAGTATAATGGTGGATACAAAATATGTATTTCTCAAAACTCAGAGAACCATACAACACAAAGAGTAAACTCTAATGTAGGGACATTAGTTAATAAAATGTATCAGTACTGATTCATCAGTTGTAACAAATGTACCACACTAATGTAAGATATTAATAAGGCAAACTTATAAGCAGAGGACTGAAAGTATATGGGAACTCTTTATACTATCTGTTCAATTTTCTGTAAACCTAAAACTGCTCTAAAATATAAAGTCTACTAATTTTAAAAACCATTACAGAAACTAAAATTTTTTTTAAATGATATAACAATATGTATTGATATAAAGACAGAGGAAAAATATATCCTCTGCAGGGTGACAAAACGTCTTTATATCAGAACAAAAATCTTCCGCAGACTGGCTCTACAGACACCTTGGCTAGATGATATGAGTATTCTCTGCTTCTAAATGTTCCTCTTTTCTACATCCTCTCCCCAGAGATAATGATCAGATACCCAACACATCCTGGTCAAGACATGCTCTTGGGGCCTCACAAGAAGCACACTGACCACACAAGAAGTAAGACCATGTGAACTTGACATCTAAGCGAGAAGCATCATCTTTGTGCTTTTAAGAGTTGCAGACTCTTAAAGCATCCAAGATACCTTTAAATTTAAAGGCATAATTGTAATACAGATCTCCAGCCCAACCCACTCTTTGCTCAGGTAGAGGAAGGGAGGGTGAGGATTGTGGGAGCCAGACTGCCTGGGTTCATAGTCTAGCTCTAGCATTCACTGGCTGGGTACATAAGTTATTTAACATCTTTGTGCCTCAGTTTCTTTATAAAATGAGATTAATAATCCCTATCTCACAGACTTGTTGTGAAGATTAAATTGTCTTGCACACAGTAAGAGCTATAGGTGTTTGTAATTATTATTATGCATTTTAAGTGTCTTGAAGCACTGAAGATCACAGGGTGATCTCTATAGCCTCAAAGCCACAGAAGTCAGGCAAAGCCAAAAGCTGCTCCCAGCTCCAATCCTCATTACCTTCTTCTTTCCCAGGGACTTTGCCATTTCTTACCAAGTAGATGCAGGGGTGAGGAGACCATTCTTACAAGGCTCAGATCAGAGAGGACAAGATCACACCACACCTACCTTAGGCCCAGCCATCAGAACTGAGCTACTTACTGAAACAGGAAATGTAACTGAGTCGGATCCCTCGGAGACAGGATAGAGGAATGAATTTAGGAGTCAAAGGCCAAAGTCCAGAGTCAGGACCTCTGAGTCACAATGCTGGTCAAGGGAGATACTGGCAAACCAAGACCTAGAACACGGCATTCTATAGGAAAAAAGCCGCAGTGTGGAAGATGGGAGCCTAGAAGGGCGTACTGAACAGGGAAGAGTGCTGGAACTGAAAGATCCAATCATGTGGAACCCATAAAGGCTTCTGAGCCTCTGCCTCTCTCCACAGGAAGAGAAGGAAATCTCCTAGTGCCGACCAGCCCCAAGCACCACTCTGGCATGGCAGTCACTGCCCAATAATCAGGCCTCTAAGGACTTTTTTTAAAAATTATAATTACATATAGTATTGTTAGTTTCAGGTGTACAACATAGTGTTTCAACATTTATAAACCTTACAAAGTGATCACCTCTCGGACTTTTTCAAATGGGTTTGACTAGGCCAGCTCAAGAAATCTCTTCCCAACTGTTCCCTTACTACTGAGAGGCTCTCAGTTTTGGAGAATTTAGCATCCCTACCCCATGAAGGAAGAGCAAATCCATGATGCAAATGAGATGCTTTATAAAGGATTAAACCACATACCTACACAGGCCTGCTGGGAGCCTCACAATGCCTCAGGTCTTCCTGTGGTCACCAAAGAAAAGGAATTGTCAGTGTTTCAAAATTCAGAGATCTGGGGCCTGCAATCCAACCCAGAGTTGGGGTTTCAGCTTCAGGAAGAGCTCCAGCTCCACTGCTGGCCCCAATCCCCAATCTGGGCTGAAACAAAAGGTACCCTGCTCTGTCGAGGTAGCCCAGATTCCCTGCCCTTAGCAGGGAGCAGTCACCACTTCGCACCAACAATCATCCTGAAACTAAACACCTCTGAGATGAAAAGCAGAGGGACCAAAGCTTCAGGGAGGACTGCCTCTGATGAGCCCCCACAGTAGTACTTCCTTGGCCTCCTGTACCCATTTGGGGGTAGGGTTGGGACCTACCATCTGTGTATGGCTTACAGAGGCATTCCAGATATCAGCCTCATGAAAGCTTTGGAAATAAAGCAAAGACCTAACATGAGGGGGGACCATGCTCCCAGGACAGGTGTCCCAAGACAGGTGTATTATGGCAAAAGCAGGATTTCCACTGGAAACTCCAGGGGATGAAATGGCATAAAAAGTTCCTGCAAAGCAAACTTTGAAGAGGAAAAATTAGCATTTCCCACCTGCAGGGGATCAAGGCCACACAAAACAACAAGTGGAAAAGTTAATCTGTATGCAGTTTTAATAAATAACTTATTCAGTACAGAGCCCAGCTGAGAGGAACCTGAAAGGAAAAAGAGGTTTTCTACCAAACCAGTAGAAGCAGCCATAGAAAACCAGTCACCAGCAGTTCCAAGCCCCAAGGGCGGCAAGAACTCCAAACTCCATGAATATATCTGCCAAGAAGCCAGCGTTTGTGGGACACAGCTCATATAGATCATGGCAGCAGAGGTGGTGCGGGCTCTGTCCTGTGAGGCTGCCAGCCTTTGGGCCAGCAGCACACAAGGCTGTCTTTGGAACCAGCCGGAAATGTACGGCAGGACCTGCCCAGTAGAATCTCATCAGGGTAGTCTGCCTGAGATCACAAACACTCTGTACCCAGCCAGCCTCTGTAAGCGCCTTGCTTAGGCTCCTAGTAGTTTGGGTCCAGCCAGGGATGCTGGCAATACTGGAGGCAGCCAGAAATCCTCATGGATAGCTACCTCTTACACAGCCCCACAAATCTCTACATTCCAGTCTACAGCTGCCTGGCCACAAAAGGAAGAGCCAGAGCTGCAGGCTTCAGACAAGCACTTGGCAGCTGATGCTCAGCTGTCTCGCACCTAACCAAGTCCATGGCCACGAAAAGCAACAGGACAGTCTCTGTTGCTGAAGTCAACTGGATGTAGCCTTCGGGTTCCTAGAAAAGCACTCCATTCTCCCCGGTGGCTGCCCTGAGCTGGAACTTGTTCCATCTCTCCAACTTCAGAAACAGCCTCTTAAGAATCTTTTAATCCAAACAAGTGCTCTCTTATCCTGTTTCCTTTCCTGAATGTAAACAAGGAAAACACTTGGATGGAACTGGCCAGCCCGGGGCTCATTCAATGAGCTTGCCCTTCATCCTTTTTAGGGCTACTAGTGTGGGGCCCCCCACCTACTCCCCCAAAAAAGCCTGCCAGGGACAAGAAGAAATGCAGGAGACCCTTGGGCTTCTGCTCGTCCTTATCTTCAACAAGCTGTGAGGAGAAAGAAAGATCTTAATGGAGAAAGTACACAATAGGCATTTAATAAATGCTACTGACAAATCAGAATGGAAAGACAATATAGTACAGTGGCTAAGAATACAGGCTTTGGGGTTACTAGACCTGGCTCCTAATTTGCCACCTGTGCAGTAAGTTTTCTAAGCCTAAATTTCTGTATCTATTAGTAAGAGACTATTTTATATAAAGAATTCAGCACTAACCTGGAATATAGCAAAAACTTTTTAAAAAGTTTGCTTATGTTATCATCTTAAAGACAAACAATGTCCCATACATTCCTTTCTCCCCCTCAAAAAAGAGAGTATAGGACAGTAGGGATGTTAGGAGATGGCTTCTCTCATTAACTTTCTGGATGGCCTTTCCAGGCTACTGGACTGTCCTCAGCTGCTCAATTAAGATGTTTCAGTGTTTCCTATTTGTCTGTGACAATAAATAATACTGAATCATACTTTTTAAAAAGTTCCCTTTTCAATTCTCTTTCAGTGTTTCTAATCACGGCTAAGGTAAGGTTCTATTTGGTGTTAGCATATCTTTTTAACACCTCTCATACTTCTTGCTAATCTCTTAAACAAAAGAGAAGAGTGGCCTCAGGCTTAGAATCTTCTGTGACAGGCCAATATATTAAGCTAGAATTTAATAACATTGCTTTGTTATCACTGTTTATTTCCATAATTACCTTTAAATTACAGCAAGTGATATTAGTTTTCATATACTATAATGATTTAACTTTTAAAAGTATATTTCTAAAAGGACGGTTAATTTAAAGAAAACATAAAGTAGATTATATACTGAAGGTGGCAAAAATTATGAAGGCGACACTAGAAGTTTTGGAAGCACTGGGCTAGAAGATTTTTAAATCCTCTCTCAGTCCTAAATGTTGATGACCTAGAGTGTCAGGCTGCAGATCGCACCCCAGCTCCCTTCCTACAAGGTTCCCTTCAAACTTCACCTCCTCCCTGGAGCTTCTTCTGATCCAGCAGGCTGACTAACAGTCACTTGTTCTACTCTGCTCCCAGATCATGTTCTATGTCCATGGATTTGTAGCATTTACTACTCAGTACTATAACCATCTCTTTACATTGATCTCCCTTAGAGAACATGAGCTCCTTGAGACAAGAATTATGCCTCAGCATTTTATTCTCAAGACATCTATTAAGATGTTCTGTGTCTGGTACAAAATAGGAGCTAAAAAAATGAACTGATCCATCTGTCTTTTTTTTCACTGAATGAGAAGACAAAAGACAGTGAAGAAGAATATTGCCAGAGATTCATTTGCCTTAATTCCAATTTAACACTTCTTAGCACTTAAGCTGAAAGGCAGAACACTCACCTTTCTCACCTCAGCTTCAAGCACTAAATTAAATGAGAATCAATGAATCTGTTCCAAAGATGCCTCATCACATGATATGTCTGGAAAAGCAAACTTTTCTTCAGGAAACTTACCAGGCTCAAGAAGAAACCAGTCACATCAGCACAAGACCAATTACAAAGGTACTTTTGACTTCTGCAATATAGACCAGAACTGGGTAAACATCCAAGAACATTTTACCCATGTCCTTCTGGTGGCAGGATATAAAATACCAGAAAATACTAGGCTTGAGTGGTAAGCAGAAAGCCTAAATGGAGGTCTCACTAGTGTCGTAAGTGACATATGAATATTAAAATGTTTTAGAAATAAAAAAATGACACACATGTACAGGGGTACTGTTAAACTAGAAAAAACAGTAAGGAGGGCCTTCTTTCAAACTGAGGTTGCCCCTTCTGAAATATGGGGTTTTCTCAATTATATTCATGTTATTTTGGGTCTTGAATCCATACCTGATAAACAGGTAAACTGTAAGAATCTTTAAGCCACATAGGAAACGGTATTCTTTTAACTATTATAAATCTGTCAACAAAAAGGTCCAGCCTAGCTGCAATAAATATCCTCTTCAGGTTCTTATTAAGAATATGAATTAAAATCCAGCACAGTCCCTTCACTCCCTGCATTTGGTTTGCTATTCATCTCCATTATTAATACTGTAATGTAGGGTCCCCGTTCAGGCATACTTTTTAAAAAGTTTGGGACTAATTCCCTAGCCTCAAAGCCTTCTGCTGGCATTGCAATGGATCCATTTAGAAGGCTATAAAGGCAGGCCCAGGCATTTGCTCCTGACAGGTAATCAGTGAGGATACAAGGCCTGGGCCTGAGCTTAATAAGAGAAAAGAGGAAGTTGGGATGGGCCTGTGATCAGAGAGGTGGTATAGTCCAGTGGTTAAGAGCTCAGACTTTGGACTTAGAAAGCTCAATTCAATAACTCCTTTACAGCCTAGATGTGTGACTTTAGGCAATTCATTTAACCCCTCAACTCAGTTCCTCCTCTATAAAATGGAGATAACAAAATAACCTGATAAGATTGTAAAGAATTTTACACAATAATACAGAAGATAGCAAGAAGTAAAACAAAGCAAAAGCAAAAAAAAAAGACTATTATCATCTTCTTCATCATCATCTCTAGAATCAGCCTCTTATGCTGGGGCAGGGCAAAAGAGCCCTACTACACTTTCAAGCTACACACACTAAGCAGCCACCATCAAGATAACAAAAAGATGGTGTAAGAGGCAAAAAATGAGTATGAAAAGCAAAAAACAGACCAGGATAAGGTAACAGAAATAGAATCAGCTTTTGATTAACCATGCTAGTAAAGGGGCTGGAAAGATGGCATTTAAATTGAAGAAAAGAATCCCTCCCTCAAAAGAGTATAGATGGAAACAAAATGTTTTTTTAAAATTACAGATAGCAGCTTATTAGAGTATGTGATATAATCATTTAAGAGGCAATAGAGCGCAGTCATAGGAGTATGGACTGTGGAGCCAGACTGCCTGTGTTAGAATCCTGGCTCCACCTCTTCCAAGCTGAATCTCTTTGTGTCTCACTTTCCTCATTTTTAAAATGGGGCGAATATTAGTACCTACCAGCATTACACAGTTGTGGTAAAAAATAAAATGAGTATACACAAACACACACACACACACACACACACACACACACACACACACACACACACAGAGCCATTATAAGAATGCTTGGCTCATAATTGATGCTTAATAAATGTTAGCTTTTGTTATTACTGTTGCTGTTATTTTAGCTGATTCAATACTAAGTTGATTACGTTTAACTTGACGTTACAATTTGTTTAAATTTAGTTATTATAAGGAGAAGTAGAGGAGGTGAGTATAATTTAGAGATGTACAGGGCAGCAAATGGAAGACAGTAGGATAAAAAAATGTACTGTGGTTAATCTGAGACAGACAACTGCAGGTTAAGAGGAAGTAGGTTAACATGGACAGAGGGATAGAGATGGATATATTCATGATAGAGCAAGTAGAGTAAAATGTTAATGGTATTATATAGGTAGTGGATAGATGAGTGTTCACTATAAAATTTTTTCAACATAACTTATGTTTAACATTTTTCATAATAAGTTAGAGAGGAAAAAAAAGAAGTAGACGTAAAGGCATCAATGTGAGTTTTGGGTCACAGCTATGCTGCCTGACCTCTGAGCTCAAACATCAGAGCAAGTTTGGAAAAACCCAGAGTTCCGAAACTCTTGCTCATCATGAACATTTTCCTGCGCCAGATGAGCAGAGTTCAGGTGCTGACCTGGCCCACCTCGGCCTGAGCAGATACAGACAGAGGACAGAAACCCAGAGGTTCTACCTAAGAAGTGCAGCCCCACAAGACTATGACTTTATCACTCCTGCTCAGGAAAACCTCAGAAATAAGGCTCAAGGCTAAGTAATGGGCAGGTAGAGGGTGGGCAGGTGGCATACACTCACTCATGAACTCTGCTGTCACCATAGAGATCGCTCAGGCCGAAGCTGATGTAGTGCCAGTGCTCAGGGATGTTAGCAGAAGGGCTCCCCATGTTCCTGTACATGCTAACATAGTCCAAGGGGTCTGGGCCACCCAACCTGCAAAAGACAAAACACAGGGGTGTCAGTGTGAGCCTGAAAGCAGACAGTGTGAAGCTAAGGGTCTCTGCCTTATTAAACTAAAGGTCCCATCCTGGAGAAATCTGGTATGAAAGATAACTAAAGGGAGGCCATACCTCTCTGGGATAAGACCAAGGGATGGGCAATTGGAGGTTACCCAATTCCATAAGCACAACAGACTTCTTTCTCTGATCTCCAACAGCTAGGACCTCTTTTAGAGATAAAACAGATTGTGTGGTTGCCCCTTTGCTTCCTCCAGTTTCATATTACCAATCCTAAATGGGATTGGCAGGGATTATCTCTCTTCCACAGTGCCTGTAAACATACCACACTTCAAGGCAAGAGGTGCATCAGTCAATCCAATTGGCCTCTGTTGAAAGACCATCCTGAGCGTCCCCAATGGGCATTGTTCCTGGAAGCAGAGGCTCAGCTCCACTCCTGCCTCTTAGACAGCTAATTCCTGAAAGACTATATTGTACCCTATGTTAATTTCAGTTTGTTCTGAACAAACGCAATACCTCCAGACCCCTGCCTGCACCCCACAGAGCAAAGCTGGTCTTTTATCAAGCAAGCGACAAAGGCCAAACTTTGACTAGCTCAGCTCTGTACAGATAACTAGAGAAGCCAGACTGAGCCCTGTGAGGGGCCTGCATCTGGAAGGTGATCCCAGAAACTGCTGCCTCAAAAATAGAGCTGGAACATTAAATGATTTGGGGCCTCTGAGGAGCGTATTAAACATCCACCATAATTCCAACATACAGGCAACTGAGGAAGAGATTCAGTCATAATCTCACTCGGAAGATTTAATTCAATAAGGGTTCCCTTGGTAGAGTAATTAGTGCTCTTAAAAAAAAAAATCTGCTTTTCTTCAAAATGTATAGGGAAACTTGGTAGATTTGAGAAATGGACAAAATAGAAACCATGAGTGGAGGAAGTCTGCATTTAGCCACAAACACTCTGTATTTGAGCTGCCTCGGACCGAATCTGATTGTTCCACAGACTGCAAAGCTTTGCCAGCCCTGGGATACTGATGGAGTGTGCTTTGCAACTGGGATCCTATGCTAAAGGAACACTAACAACCAAATAAAAGACATGTTATATGTGATCAAAGCAAGCTTGTCAGTACCATGCAATTTAAACACTTTAAAACCAGTAGGTCTGGTTTCATCCTCTTTTGCCAGGATATTATTTGCCTTTGTCAAAGTCCTTATTCTTTGCTAGGAAATGCTAAGTTATTTATAGAACTTGTAAGAAAGTCGCTACAAATATCTTAGAATCTCAATTGAGTGGATTAGGGAAAGGGACAAATCTGCATGTCTTTCCTTAACTTTTGATTTTCCCAAATCAATTAACTAATTCCATCACCAGTTAGATTAGGAAAGTTTGTCAGGGAGAAAGAAAGGAAAGGGTAGCTATCCCTGGAAGGACCCATGATAGCTACAGAAGCCTCGAACGGACGGGAGTCATGACAGGCTCCATATCTGCTCATTTCCTGCTGCAAATTCCCAGTCCTATCCCTCCTTCAGCCTCGGTCCATCCAGAAACAAGTGCCAAAACTGTACCCCCAGTTCCATGCTCCATCTGCCACTCCAAGCAGTCCTCTTTCTGGCCAAGTCTCCCAGGAGGCACTGCATCAAGGAGAGAGGCTTTACCTTAAAACTCCAACTGCAAGGAACAACCAAGAATCAGACAAAATGAATCTAGTCCCCAAGCACAGTGTTCTGTTCTACTTACTTGGAGGCCTGATAGGAAGCAGATAAGTATGTAGAAAATAATCATATTTTGCACTTAGATGTTATCCAAGGACCCAGAGCATCCTTCAACTTAATTCCTTGAACACCCAACTTTACACCTCAAGGCACAGACTCTGCTGTTCTTGCTTCTGCCCCCTGCTCACTAAAGTCTCAGTTTTCAGACAAGATATCCTTGCTGGCCAGAATCCACTAGCCAAAGAGCCACCCTTCCATTGCAAGAAAAGGAATCCCAAGGTACCATAGGCCACAGCCAAACTCAGGCAGTGTGGGTCAGTCATCCTACTATGAATTGCAGAGAAGCTTTGTGGGATCCTAAATGTGAGGGACATCAACGAATTAATTTCAGGATCTTAATTATGCAAACGCCTCCAAATCTTAAAATGAACCAATCATTGAGCTGTTCCCTCTTATATTTTTCTGCATCCAGGCAGCATTTCTAATTTCACGGAGTGCTGTACGATTGTCTTTATTTATCATTACACATTAGTGCATCTCTGAAGATAAGTCCTGCCTGGTTAACAAGTTTGCAGCAGGAAGAAAAAAAAGTTGCCTAAACCAGTCTTAGTCCTTGGCATGTACTTCAATATCTTTTACACACAACTCTATCCTTCATGGCCACTTGGGTGACATAAAAACAGTTGCCCAAATCTGTGTAGGGATTTCTCCTTACACTAAAATGAGGCCTGACAAAGAGCATGGCAGAGCCAGGCACAATTTTCTCATGACACACAATATATATTTAAATATAGAGGTGCAATTAGAATGGGTGATTAAGTTATCAAGAGCAGTTTTTCACTCAGAAGCTCTCTTCAAAACTCCTCTCAACCAAGAAACAGTTTGCTTACCAGAGAAGACTATACTGTGGACCACACCTCCTCTTGGCTATCAGACAGAGGCAGGCTGCTCCCCATGGCCCTTTCTAAGGAGCAGGTGGCTGGTCCCCAGCCCTTCCAGGCTGTCAGATTCTTCACATGCTCCCAGGGAGCTAGCTGGTCTCAATCCTATAGGGCCTAGCTTCTGCCCGTGTCCTGGAGAAAGACTCAATACTAAAGGGAGAGATAACCAGCAAACATACCCACTCTACTCACTTAGGGTCTACCTGCCCCCATTGGCGCACACCCCAAGCAGTTGCTTGAACAGTCTTTCAGGATTCCATGAAGAGAGTCATCTAATACAATGCTTGCATGAATGTAGTTCCAGACAGATTCAATCAATTCCTCAGCCAACTTTTGGTCCAGAAAGACCATGAAAACGAGTTCTTTTCCACAATCCCCTTAACACCAGTTTTCCCCAGAGGCTGCAGGAAGAAACAGGTTGCAAACAGGAATGGGGAATGAGAAAAGGCCATTCCTACTCCAAGGGCAGCCCATTTGTAAACAAGTCTAATCCTTAACTGAGCTACTTGAGAGTTACTCTCAGCTTCTCTGAGAAACTGCTACCTAAATCCTGAAGCTTGTGGCCGGGAAACTCCTCAACATCTCACTGCCTTCTTTCCTATGTGAATCCTAAGTCTTCAGCATTTACTGTGGTCCCCCCCTTCGATCCTCAGCCAAACCTCTCCCTGAGCCTGCCTCCGTTCTAGCCAATGCTTTAAAGCAAAGCAGCTGCAGAAACAGAGTCAGCTCCGCATCAAAAGAACTGTGCAGAGTAAGCAGAAAGTTTATCAGGAAAAGTTGTTCCATGAAACTTCAAACACAAAAGCACTGCACTGATAATGACTGAGCTCATTGGGAAAGTATCATAAGGAGACCTCCCAGTCTCTTCACAAGCACAACGCTCACAACTTGCTCCCCTCCTAACCCACAGGAGAGCCAGGGTGCCCAGACCCGCCCCTACCCTGTGCAGTCTCGTGCCCTCGGAGCTCCTCCAGCCGCGTTCCTCCAAAGCCCTCTCATATGCTCCCCAGGCCCCGCCTCGCCTC
>NW_006442207.1:12643535-12670618 GCF_000325575.1 Pteropus alecto
CGCCCACTAATGACCCCCTACAGGCGCCCCCTCCTTTCACCACGTTTACAGTTCCCACTCTCCTCTGGTTCCCCTCTCTGCTCCTACACACACCCTCAATTCACTCTATTCTCCTAGTCCTAGTTAACTCTTCAACCTCCCCACCCTCGTTAACCCTTTGCCACCCACAGGCTCCGTTAACCCCTTTGTCCCCATTTCCAACTTGAGCCTTAACTCCTTCCCTCACAGCAGGAAGCCCTCCTTTCAAGTGCTTTAACCATTCTCCTTCTCCTCCTCCTCCTCCTTGGCAAATTACTTCGCCCTTGGTGCTTTAACCCTGCCCTGCGCGCCGGGTCGGTCTCCCCACGGCCCAGGGCATACCAGTACTTGACGATAGCTGTAACCTGGAGCGGGTTCGGCTGGTCAGGGTACAGGCGGCGACACTCTCCGTAGATGGCGTGCAGTCCCGGAGGAAAGAGCGAAGCGAAGGCCGGCGGGGCAGTAGGGCCAGGGGCCGGGGGCGCGGCGGGGCCGGGGGCGCCGCTAGGCCGCAGCTCCGCCATCCGGGCGCGTAGGGCGCTGAGAGGACCCGCGAGGGCGGACGAGCGGGAGAGCACAGACGCGCCAGCGGGCGGACCCGGTGGGTGCGACTCCCCAAGGCGATGGGGGCTGCAGCGAGGTCTAGGCTCCGCGCCTGCGCACGGCGGACCGTCCGCCCAAGCCGTCGCCGCCTCAGAGACCGCCAGAGGGTGCCTCGGGGGCCTAGGGGCGCTCAAAGGGGCGGGGCAGCGGCGCGCCCTATTACGGATCCCATTGGCTAGTGTCTGTGCCAGTCACAGGCGGACGGCTTGCCCTGGCGATAGATCCCGCCTCTCACTCCCTGTGTCAGGGGTTTCCCAAGGCTCTTGGCCTCCCCCTAGTGTTAGGAGGAACCTACGTTTAAATAGAGCTGTGGAACCATCCTCATGAGGTGCTAGGGTCCCACGAAAACACTAGGAAATGTGCTAACGAAGGGTTTCACTAGTCTGCTGACACGCTGCTAACAAGGATTTAAACATAAATCTGACAATAGATTGATTCATTTGTGCATGTGGCATTAGTCTTAATAGATTATAAATCTGAATGCTTCCTACGTCTTTGAATGTCCACTGACCGTATTGACTGACACTGCTGAACTCAGGGGTTGTATGTCGAAATACCTGTTTGGGAGTTCTGACAGAAAATAACAAGAGTTAGGTAAACTAGGATCAATTAAAAAGACTTGGTAATTATTTAATAAAAGTTTTTAGTGATGATGACAATCTCTTCTTTGTTGTGTTTCAGGCAGATATATGCAGATTGCCTTGAGGAATTCCATATCCGTTATCTACTATTACCTTGACTCTCTGTAACTGGGAGAATTTTTAATTCCTAAGGCCCTGGATTGGGACTTATTTTTCTGTTTACAATAACTTTTGAAAAAATAATGTTTTCCACTAAATTATCTTGAAGAAATTCCAAGAGACAGCGATAGAAGAGAGTCCTGACTACCTATTGACTACCTATTGGCTAAAAGAGTCCCTACAATGTGAAGCGGGGGAAAGAAAAAATCTAAAGAAAAATGCGCTTAGCTCATTTGAAAGCAGTGACACCTTGAAAGCAGTGACTTTTCACCTCAATTTTCTCACTCACCAATGTCAATTCTATACCAGTAGTTCCAAAGGCTAGTCTTCAGATCAATGTTAGCCTGTTGCCAAACTTACACACATCCAGGGAAAAAAACACGAAAAACGATGAAAATACACTTTTTTTCCTAAAAAGTAAATTTCATGCAAATTATTTTCCTTTATTCTGGAAATATGTCTGTCCGTGTGTGTGTGTTAAATTACCTTTATTAGAGTGCGATGGTGATAGATGTTTGCTAATGTCTTATGGACCCCAATAAAAACACGGTAACCTTATATTGTCCAGAAGTGGTGGAAAGTGGCAGGACTGATCTGTAAAATCGAAACGTCCACGAATTACTGACCAATCCAAAGCGAACTACAGACAAGTACTTCAACAAGCACTGAGAATCCCTTCAAAGGGACTACAGATCCAAGAGTGCAATACAACCGTCAATCTGCATCCTCTTCTAGTTACCTATAGAGACTACAAAGCCCAGAGTACTGCGTGTCGGAAACGCGACGCAGAGTCTCTTAAACTAGGCGGGGCTCCTAAAGGGCGTGGCTTCCTAACTGCAGGTGCAAGGCATGCTGGGGGTTGTCGTTCTTCTGAGAAGAGGTCGGACCGCTCCCTAGCTGTCCAGCACCGGCGGCTAGACTGCGCATGCGTTTCAGTAGCGCTAGCAGCGGACCCGGCAGCCAGTTCCTTCCTCGGAAGGAGAAATTCTTCTGCCATGGAGTCCTACGATGTGATCGCCAACCAGCCTGTTGTGATCGACAACGTGAGTTGCATCTTTCCTATCTCTAAAGGGACTTATGTTCTCCTTCCCAAAGGGATTGCTTCCCAGGTTTCAGTCTGGGCCGCCGGCTCTTTGTCACTGGTCTGGCCTGTCAGGCGGGTTCAGCCGCCGCTGCCTCTGTCCTTCCCGCCTCCCGTAGTTCACAGGCAGGGAAGCCGACCAGCAACCATGGGATGGAGAACTTGGGATAGATAAGGAGAAAAGCTGTAGTCCAAACCAGGTCCTTGGGCCCTTGGCTCGAGGGGCCTTAACCGCTCTGTGAGCGCCCGGCACCCGCCCTCCCCCAGTTTCCGATAACGCTATTGGCCGCTCTGGCTGTCAGTTATGATTGATGACCCCGCCTCTGAGCGGTGCCTGATGAGGGCTGTCCTCTGCAGTGATTGGCTTGCGCCTTTGACGTTTTTCCGGGCCGCCATAGTGTTTCTCCTCTCTCAGGGGCGGGGCGGTGCACGAAGGCTGTGGGGATTGGCTTCCGGAACTCTCAGCGGCGGGGCCTGATGAGCTAGAGCCCGCCCGCGGGTGGAGAAGGGCTAAGTTTCCTTCGGCCCCGAGCAGGCCTGGCGGCCTGACGACGTATCTGGGTGGGGCCTGAGAATCTGGTATCTGAAATGGTCATAGGATTTCACTTATTTCTGTGATTATAAGTTATGGCGTTAATAAAAGTCGAGAAGAAAGGAGAGTGACAAAGCAAACGGAGGTATCTTCCTCTTCCGAATGCCTAGTTGCTGGGGCGAAAAATTACTGACATATTTGCCAGGAGCTCTAGCACTTACGGAGGGATTTCACATATATTCGAGTTGGATCCTCACAAAAATTTAGTGGATCGTTACTACAGGAAGTTAGATCCTCGTTTTACAAATGAGAAAAAAAGCGCTAAGAGGTAAAGTGAGCCCAAGGTCGCACAGTAGAGGTGCCCTAAATGCAGTGCTTTATCTGTCCTTCCCCTTGCTTGTACCCCAGGCAAATTTATCAATAATAACAAATGAAAAGAATTTAAATACTGCTATTATTTTGGGCGGAGGGGGACAATTGTGAAACAACTGCATTTGTTTCTTCCACTCAAAGGCGTGGTCACACCAACCTTGGTTGATAACCTTTTCTGTGCCCTTTCTGAGTCCCTCTGTTGAGGCAAAACTGCCAGTTTCCTCTCCTAAGTTGTCAGATTCTCTCTGTTGATCTAGCCTTTGGGACCTTAGGCATGTTGCAGGGTCCTTTCATTTGCATCATCTCTTTTAAGCTTCAACTGTGGTAGGTAGATGGGAATGAATATCCCCAGTTTATGCAGGACAGTGAGACTTGGAGAGGTTCAATAACAGTATTCGAACTACCAGGTTTGTGAGTTGAGGAGCCAAGACTCAAATTGAGATCGTGTTCCAAGTTTCTTACTTTTTTGCAAGGAAAGGTGCTTTTTTGTTGTTAGCTTTTCTTCTCTCCATTTTTAGTTTTACGATTTAAAGAATTGACTTGTTTTTTCTTTGCGAAAGCATTTTCTTTATTATGCCGATAATTCTGCCAAAAGGTGAAATAGAAGAAACAAGTAATTTTCCCATTAGGGTTTACTGAGCATCTGCCACGTTTTTAAATTTGAGGCCTCGAGTAGTTCTTGCTGTTTGACATTTAGAGAGTTTTGTTTTATTTCAAAGGGAAAGATGAATAGGAAAGAATTATTTGAAATATTCGGGCCAGCTTTATATTATGAGTTTAATGCGTCTCTATCAGATTTAACAGTTTCATAGCTTAACATGTTACTGCAGTTTTATTGTTGGGCTAAGAAGAGTGTATTTAAAAGAAAGGAGAAGAAAGAAAGCAGGGAAAAGAGGGAAGAGCCTCATTATCGGTTCACAACATTTCTCAGTATTAAGACAATTGTTGACCACTCCTTTCATCCAATTCTGGCACCAAACCAAATCATCAGAATTTAATGAGGAAAATGAGGATGTGTGTGTCCATGCCTGTGCTTTAATGACAATAGTAAAATGATAGGTATTTTTAAAAACTAAAATTACTTTTCCCAAAGGTGTACAATACAACACAACAGTAATACAAGAGGAGGGCAGCTCCCCAGCAACATTTTGAGGACTACAACACTTTGATTAGATTGCTATGTTTATGTCAAAGCTCAAGTCTTTGCTAAGATCACAAAGGTTAAGTTCTGTCCTAAAATGGATCAACATTGGTCAGTCTTAGAACTGTCTTTGTGACTCTGTGGACCTAAGTTCAGGAACAGTATCAGATCCTTACAAGTTAATCAGTAAGATAAGAGTTTTACTGTTTTTGATGGATGTTATGCTCCTTTAGCACCCTTTTAAAAAATGTGATACATTAAACATACAGAAAATTTCAGAAAAATATATAATAAGCACCCACATAGCACAGTGTCTACCACTCAATTTTTTTTTTTTTTTTTTAATGCCTACAGCACCTGGTATTCCTAGGTGGTCTCCCATCGAAATACTAACCAGTTTCTGAGATCAGATGAGATCGTGCACGTTCAGGGTGGCATGGCCATAGACTACCATTCAAATTTAAGACATGTTGACATTTGCCATATTTGCTTCAGATTTCTTTTTAGGAAATAAAACATTACAGATATAATTGAAAGCTCTCTATACCCCTTTACAATCCCATCCTTTCTGTCCCAGAAGCAACCATAGTCATAAAATTGATGTGGTCCTTTCCATCTATGATTTTATATTGTATATGTGTAGTATTTGTGTTTTGAATTTTTCTTAAGAGCCAGCATCTTATGTGCCAGGTCTTCTTTTTATTATAGGAAATCTCAAACATAAAACACAAAGAGAGGGAATAGTATAACAAACCCATATATTCATCACCTAACTGTAACAATATCAACTCTTGACCAATCTTTTTACTACATTCCTACCCATTTCCCTCTCCCATACTCTTTTAAAAACATAAGCAATATACTATTATCAAACCTTATAAAAATAATAATTTCTTAAGATCATCAGATATCCAGTCAATGTTCAAATTTCGCTAATTGTCTCAAAAAAAAATTTTTTTGCAATTTGTCATCAGCTCTTAAGAAATGCTGATTCACTTACGTTTAAGAGACTTAAACTAGAATTAACCGAGGAAATGAAGTCAATGTATTTATTTAACATGGCTACTTGCAATGTGGCATTCAGGCTTTAGGTTGTACAACTTCAGCAAGAATTCATCCCTCACTTGATGGAAAGGGTGAAGAGGTGACTTGTAGAGATATCTCACTATTCAATTATGTGTATTTTGGGAGTTAAGGATGTGCTTCCTTCCAAACTATGCTCTGAGGGTAAGAAAAAATCAGATACCATGTCAAAGAAATATCATGAATTAATTGCTGGGATTGCCTCGAGTAGGGGTCTTAAACTCAGTGCCTACAGAGGCAAAGCAGGAACGTTAAAAAAGAAGAGGGTAGCCTTAAAAATAGTAAGAGGGTGCATTGAGCATGCCTGTTCAAAGGGCCAACTGCTTCTCATTTCCAGCTACAGTGTTGCCAGATCTGATTTTTCAAGAGAAATCAGAAAAGTTAAATTTTATATGCAGCCTCCAATTTTTAACCATTGGAAGTTAATGTAAAAGTAGTTTGTGGTCTCTAGAGACAGAAAGTAGATTGCTGGTTGCCCAGGGCCAGGGATGGGCAGTAGAATGGAAACTGACTGCTAATGGGTACAGAGTTTCTTTTTGAGATAATGAAAAAGTTCTAAAATTAGATTGTGGTGATGATTGTACAAGTCTGGGAATATACTAAGAACCACTGAATTATATATCTTAAATTGGTAAATTGCGTGGTATGTGAATTTTATCTCAATAAAGTTCTTTTTAACAAAAGTACTTTGTGGGCCAAACAAAATATGTCTTTGGGCCAAAATGGGCCACCAGTGGCCTAGAATGTGAGGCTTCATCTCTCAGCATCCTTTTCCCACTTGTAAAATGAGAGACAATTAGCTTCCTTTCCAGCAGGTACTGGGAGAGCCTTGCTGATGGATTTGCTATTTGTTTGCCTTCATCAGAAAGAGAATGAATGGTTACTGGTAGCTAGCAGCAGATTTGAGTCCTCAGAAATCAAGTATTTAATGAGACTACGTTTTCAAGAAGCCTCTCTAAGGCATTTGTTTACTTATTTTGCTAGAGTAACAAAGAGAGTGGCAGCCCTTTTGCCAGGTACACAGTTCCTCGTTATAAATACTGTTAAAGAAATTGACATGATGCTTTTATATGATCTCATGGTATGGCTTGGGCAGAATAGAGAGATGGGCCATCCTGGTGCCTGACTGTGGCAAAAGAGGGAGGAAACCGCCTCCCCTGTCCCCACTCATACTTCACCCAACTGCTGGCCTGGCAGGCTCACTCGTGGGACTGCAGGGACAAGCTGGGTCTGGTTCCTAAGTCTTGTGTATCATTCCCAACACCTTGGCCTTTCCTGTACCACCTCTGCCTGGGGCTTCTGGCATTCCAGCTGCTTCTTCAAGTTCCATACATTAGACTTCATCTGTGAATCATTTCAGCTTGATTTTCATTTTAGTCAGCTAGCCTATCTGAGTACCCTGCAAATGCCAGATACTGCTGATTATATATAAAGTCTCTGACCTCAAGGAACTTGGGCTAGAGACAAAAATGGAAACCATAAGGTCAAATACAAAGCAGAATAAAATGCCTGCTGCATAATGGTACAGTTAATGGTGATTTTATGAGATAATCAAAGACAATAATTAATTCTACTTAGAGACTAGTCTTCAGGAGAAAGGTAGTGAGTGATATTTGAACTGGGCCTGTTATACACTTGATGGGAGGACAGAGAGAAACAAATGAACCTAACATCTTAATCTGCCTTGTTACTCAGACTCTAATCCTTTTGCTAGTAAACTCAAAATCCAGGAAAATAATCTCTTTAAAAATATCTAGACTCTGAAATACAGGTCTCATCTTTACATTTCTTGTTTTCAGCCTCTGCCAAGAGATTCAGTGAGTCTGTTGGCACTACCACACCCAGATGAAGGCAGTGAGCTATTATAGGAAGCTTGAGTAACAAGTTCCCAGAGTCCTCTTGTACAATGCTGTTCTCGCCTCCATGCCGCTGTCCCAGAGCCCTTAGGTCGCAGTAGGATAGTTCTCCCTCCTTCTCAGTCATTTAGCTCAGTTTACAGCTGCACCTTTTCCAGGCTCCTTGCAATTCTGCCCAGCCCGATGAGTTTGCACTTATCTCTCGTTTTCTCTCTTTTCTGTTGGCAGAGGTTCCTGCTGTCTTAGAGAACTGGCTTGCCTTGCTGAACTTACTGCTTTCCCTATCCTTCAATCACTTCTTACTTCCTCCCTCCGTGTTTCCAGAATCAGGCACCAGGATGGCCTGTCTCAACCCCTTATCCCATAGAAGAGCAGGAATAAGAAACAGGGAGGGAACCAGGGGTGTTGCTGGGAAGCCTTTAGGGCAAAGGTAACCTTGGCTATTTAGTGTCTCCTGATGTGTTTACTGCTTCCTTTGTGATTTCTGGAAATATCACACACCACGGCAGAAGTGGTTGACAGGCAGCAGGAAAAGGCTTGTCCCAATTAGCTGCAACCATGTAGGGGTGGAAGGATAAGGGTATCAGGTGTGGTGATAGAAGAGTTAAGAAGGAAGAGAACATGGTGTGTCCGCAGGCAGTACCAAACCTTGACAGCTGTGCTACACGGAGTTGGTATCTGTGTCTTGAGTCAGTGTTTACTTTGGTTGGGCTCTGGATGGTATCAGAGATGCTGGTGGGAGAAGTCAGATTCTTTTCTGGGCACCCACCCAAGATACCAAGAGTTGGAGCAAGAGGATTATAATGTTGGGTCTCTTTTCTTAGACAATGCTTTAGGACTTTCTTGCTCTTTATCATTAGTAGACTAACGAGTAAAACAAAACATAAACACACACACACACACACACACACACAATAACCACAAACCCCTACAAAGCAAAGTGGTCTGCCCCTGTAAGAACCAGCCAATGTGTATTCCATCGAAGTCAGCTTCAAGTGTGGCAGTGCTTGGTGGTGTCTGTCATAGACACCCTGGAGGGCAGGGAGAGTTCAGACCTGAGCTGGGAAAGCAGGTTAAAAGCGTCTCATGGTGTATAACAGAATGAATCATGCGCTCTTCCCACCTTGGTTGTGTTCCTGAACTTGTCTGCTTTGGTGCTTCTAGCTACTCTTCTCAGGTTTTCTTTTTCTTCTCTTCATTAATATTGTTTTTAATGTGAAAAGTAAAACATGTTCAATGTAGAAAAGTCACACAATACAGAAAAATCAAATAATACTTTGAGTGTGCAGTGGAAGTTCTTCTCACCATCCTCAGTCTCACTTCCCTCCCTTCGACATGTATTCACCATACAAATGCGTATATAGATATATTATACACAAATATAAGGTCTCTCTCTTTCTTAAATAAAAATGGAACCATATTATACATATTATATGATATATATCTCCTCTTGTTTTTGTGCTGCTTCTGACTTTGCTTTCTCTCTCCTCTCTCCTCAGGGATCTGGTGTGATTAAAGCTGGTTTTGCTGGTGATCAGATCCCCAAATACTGCTTTCCAAACTAGTAAGTCATTCTGTAGCTTAGAAGTTTGGGAGGTTTGTTAGGTTTGTTACAGAGTCAGCCCTCCGTCTTTTAGGGAGAAGGGATCTGTCATTCGGGTCAACCTTGGTATCAAAACAACAAGCAAAAGACAGGAGCTGGCTTTTGGAGTAAGCAAAGGAAACAGTTGCTTACATGGTACAATTTGAGAGGCACAGGCAAGAGACCTCATTTTAAAATTTGATTTGATCTAATGCCAAAAATGTTATCATTGATAACTCATTGCTCTGGATGACTGCCTCTTCATGGAGCTCTCTTTTTTTAAAATTCTCCTATCACCCAGGATGGGCTTTAACATTAAACTATATTAACTATCTTAGTAAGAAATGAGTTTCTTGGCACTTTCCTCCTAAGGCCAAGAGACTGCAGGCAGGAGAAAGGCACAGGTGCTTGGGGAAGGAGCTTAAAGGGGGAGAAAAAGGAAGAAGCCATCTGTCACAGTTACAACACAGTTCTACTTAGTAGAAGGCTTGGACAGGGGCTAAGGAAATTGAAATTTTTTGAGTTAACATTCATGTAGAAATTCTTGTTTCCTTGTCTCTCTTGGTTTGCACATATGTTGGGGAAAGAGAAGCAGCAGAGATATTGAATCTTCTAAAATTTGTTTTAATAACATAAAATAATATAAATATAATAAAAACATGAAATAACATACAAATAACTTAATATATGTTCATTATAGAAATTGGGAAATGCAGAAAAGTAAAAAGAAGAAACTCAACTGTAACTTCACTCCTCAAAGATAATCACAGTAGAATTGAGTGTATTTCTTCCTAAGTATGTGCCTCTGTACATCCTTCTGATATGTTTTCTGTTGCCAAATGAAAAGCGTTGGTCCTCCCCACTCTCTTTTGTAGTGTGGGCAGACCCAAGCACGTTCGTGTCATGGCAGGAGCCCTCGAAGGCGACATCTTCATTGGCCCCAAAGCTGAGGTAATTCCCAGTCCTATTGAAGAAATCTCAGGCCAGCAGAGGACCTTCGTTATTCCCCACATCAGCAGTGTTCCAGAGAGAGACATAGCCATGAGTAAAAGGAGCAGTTTCCTCTTAAAATCTCCCCTTTGGTTTTCTCATCCTAAGCCTCGTTGGTTCATTTCTCCCCAGAGCAACCTCTGGTTTTGGAGAGAAAATATCAAACCCCACTTTGGGAAACAGAGATGTGTCTAGAAAATGGCTTTTGCCTTCTTTCTGTATTCTGTCACTACCTTGCCAATGATCAAATTGACTGGCTTGGTTACCTTTTTGGCAAAAGGGATTGGGGAGAGATCCTGGCTGGGGTACCCTGGGGATGAGTTGATCAGCACAGTTTGGCAGAGCTCTCAGGCAGCCTCTAGAAGCAGAACAATAATCATGGTTGCCAACCTTGGCTCCAAGTGCTGAAGTCCAGAGGTGGGAGCCAGGAGATATGTCCTGGGACCAGGCAATAAAGAGGGTGCCTCCTGTCACTTGCCCTAGGGTCACCCGAGGGCCCATGGAAAAGCAGAAGCCTTCTGCTTCACTAGCTGATTGGTCAGTGAGAGCAATTTGCAGCATTCTGTTGGAGACTGCAAGAATGGGTGCCCACCCTTAGCCCTGGGTGAGGACTGAGGTTGGGGGGAACTCCAGTCTGGATGAGCAGGATCCACCAGGCAGCCCAGCTGAGAAGCTGACTGCTGCTGTAAGTCCCGTTCTCTATACCCAGGAGCACCGAGGACTGCTCTCCATCCGGTACCCCATGGAGCATGGCATTGTCAAGGACTGGAATGACATGGAGCGCATCTGGCAATATGTCTATTCTAAGGACCAGCTACAGACTTTCTCAGAGGAGGTGAGAGTCCTGTGTGTGGAGCAGCCCTGCAGGGTGTGCAGTGGGCATAATCCCTACCCCAGAGATGAGGAAGAGGAGGAGGAGGATAACTGCCAAGAGGGTTTGAGTCTTACGATGTGCCAGGAACCAGGCCATGTGCTTTTCAGACATGTTTGCATTTAATCTTTACACCATTACACCATTACTTACACATGTAGGTAATATTATCTCCAGTTTATAAACAAGGGAACAGAAATTCAGAGAAGCCAAGTAGTATTTCCAGGATCACCCAGTTAATAAAGTGATAGAGCTGAGATTCAAACTCATATCTTTCAGACTTCAGAGCCTATAATTTCTAAGGAAGTAACCCTCAACTCAGAAACACTAAGGAACGTGAATACTAGGTGTATCAGAATTTCCGGGGGAAGGCTATGTTCTGTTTTTTAAAAATGCATTCAATATTGAAATTTTCTATTTTGAAAAAATTAACTTTTTTTTTTATCATAATTCCAAATTTAGAGTATAGCAAAATCTTCTTGACAATTGGAGATGTATACAGGGACCTATATAAGAATCTTGGAGGAAAAAGAGCGGAGTAAAGGAGTGGAGGCAAAAACAGAGACTCTTGAGGGGGTAGGATTTTGGAAAATTGAGAAATTGACCTGGGCATGGGTAGGTGACAGGCCCAGCTTGCCGTTTTTTGGAGAGATGCTAACAAAGGTTTCCTGGGCTTTCTAGCCAGCCCCACAGAGGCTTTTACCCCAGTACTAATGAGGAGTGGAAATCTGTTCTCGCCTTGATTGACCTATGGGCATTTTTCACCAGCATCCTGTGCTCCTGACAGAAGCGCCTTTAAACCCGAGGAAAAACCGGGAACGAGCTGCTGAAGTTTTCTTTGAGACCTTCAATGTGCCAGCCCTTTTCATCTCCATGCAAGCCGTGCTCAGCCTGTGAGTAGCAGCCTGGCTGGCCAGCCTGGTCCTTTGGGAGGAAAGCTGTCCTTTCGCTTTGGTATCAAGGATGCCTCTCCTTTGGTTCAGAGCAACTTGAGCACCCCACTAGGGAAAGGTTAAAGATGCTGAGAAAGGGAACACTGAGACTGTCTCCCAGCCTCATACTGTCTAGGGGTTTGGTGCCCAAGGCTCTGTGCTCTGCCTGCTGGGAAGGCCACTTGCTGCTACAGCTCTTCCTGAAGGGCCTTGTAGTGTGTTCACATTATTTATTCAGTGCCTACTTGTGCCAGGTGCTATGTGAGGCTGGTAGTAGGGTCATGATGAAAACACCACCGTGGTCCCTGTTCTCATGCCCCTGTCATTCGGGTCATGTTCCCAGCCTGCCTCACACCAAGGTTGTCTATGGCCAAATTTGTACATTGGTGACCTGCAGAGGGGATGTGTTTGATCCCATTAAAAAGTTGTGAGCCAGCATTTAAAAATCAGAAGATTTCCTATCACAATCCAATTCCTGGCTTCTCTGAAAAAAATGGAAAGATCTAGTAATGTCGGGCCTGCATTCCCATAGGGCAGAAATCAGCTGGAGCTGAAATAGCAGCTGCCATTTTAGATCGAGTTTGCTAGTTTGACTTCACCACAGTCCACTCCATTCCTTGTTCTCCCAACATGAAGGCAAACTGTCAGTTGCTATTTATCATATTACAGAGCTATATGTCTATACCCTTGTCTCTACTAAAAAAGAAAAAACAGGACAGGCCTAGAGGGCCATGTGGAGGGGTGGGGGTAGCTGTTTTTTTTGTGGAAGTGAAAATCTTATTTTCCTTTACTCATTTACTTTTCCTGCCTAGCCCCTGTAGGAATTTGAGTTTTAACCTCTTGTCTAGAGAGTAAAAACTGCCCCTCAGGCTAGGTCCCTGAAATGGTTAAAAGCCAGGCCATCTCCTGAGATTGGAAGGCCTGCTCTTCTGGAAGTGGGGAGTGAGCTGGAGAGGCTCAGCACCTTTCATCCAGATATTTCAAGGTTTGCTTCAATGCTCAGGCTTCCTGGTACTCAGTCCAGTCTAAAGCCCCTGGAGAAAGGCAGGCCCCAGCTTTAGTTTAGCTGACATTGAACTCTTAAAAGAAATGAGTTTCTTCCCAGAGTGAGGAGTCAGGGGTTAGTGATGGTTTGTCCACTTTGTTTCAGTTATGCCACAGGCAGGACCACAGGTGTGGTGCTGGACTCTGGAGATGGTGTCACCCATGCTGTGCCCATTTATGAGGGTTTTGCCATGCCCCACTCAATCATGCGTATCGACATCGCTGGCCGAGACGTCTCTCGCTTCCTTCGTCTCTACCTGCGTAAGGAGGGCTATGATTTCCACTCCTCCTCCGAGTTTGAGATTGTCAAGGCCATAAAAGAAGTGAGTGCTGCCCCATGGGCCCAGGGACGGGATAGGGAATGAGAACAGAGCAGCCAGGACCTCCATGACTTGGAGTGAAGAGAGGCAAAGCTCCCATCCAGGGGGTCTTGGCCAGGTTCTTTTCTCCCCAGCCAGGCCACTTGGTGGCTGTGTAATCTCCAGCTGGGACCCCTTACACTGACAGACTCACCTTCCCAAAGTGCTACCATCTTTTAGGGAAAGGGAGCTGCTTCTATTTCTTAAACTGGGTGATGGGTACACCAGTGATCACTTTTTTTTATACTTTATGTACAAATTACATATGTTCTTTTACATCCTTGAGGAATTCAGAATACATTTTTTTTAAGTAAACTAAATCCTCCTGCCACCTGTGGCTCTAGGGAAACCTCTGAGCTGGGTAAGCGGGACCCAGAACCATATGAATAGTAGAAAATTGCCTGAGTCTGGACTAAAATTAGGTTGTGGTCTCAGAGCTAGATCCAGAGAGCCAAGTTTCCATGAAAGTGGAGTAGATGGGAACTCGTATCCTAAGTGCCACTCAGTGAAGGCCGACAGAAATCTCCCTGCTCCTGCTTCAGGGCAGCAACTCTGTAGGGCAGTCACTGCGATGGGCAGATGTCTGAAGCAGCACATCACTCCCCTGGCACTTTGACCAAGTAGGCACCAGGTTTCCTGCCTGCCTGACTCATGCTTGGTTCTGCAGAGAGCCTGCTACCTATCCATAAATCCCCAGAAGGATGAGACACTAGAGACGGAGAAGGCCCAGTACTACCTGCCTGACGGCAGCACCATTGAGGTAGGCGACCAAGCCTCTCCACTCAGTCCCCTCAGGCCCCAAAAGCTCTGGGCCCAAACAGAACTCCCCATGAGGAGGCTGGAGTCAGCTGTATCCTCCTTTTTGCACCCCTTGCCTGGAGCAGTACCGTCTTCTACCAAGCAAGGTGCTAGGGACTTTGCTTCTCCCATGTGGAATCCAGGAGGCACCAGAGGCATTCTTCTAGGTCAGGGTGGGATTATGAACAGGGGTAGTTAGTGCTGTCCTTAACCACTTGGGCACAGAGTAGGGTGAGTTGCCTCTCCTTGGACCTCCACCGATACGAAGAAATTTCCATGAATGAATGAATCCATGTATTCATGCCAGAGGTCTCTTGGCTGGGATTAAAAGGCAAGAGCTAGGATTAAACCTAGGTATTTCCTCTCTCATTTCTCAGGAGCCCTATTTGTTCCTTTTTGTTCCTTATTTGTTCCCAGAAGTCCAATCTTTGTTCCTAGAAGCCCTTGAGCCTGGCCTTCATAGCCACCTGGTTAGGAAGAGGTGGACAGAGGGGCCCCTTCCATTCCCACTCCCAAAGGGACCTCAGCCCCAGTCCCAGCCTCTGAAACTTGCCTGTCACCCTGCAGATTGGTCCTTCCCGATTCCGGGCACCTGAGCTGCTGTTCAGGCCAGACCTGATTGGCGAGGAGAGTGAGGGCATCCATGAGGTGCTGGTGTTTGCCATCCAGAAGTCTGACATGGACCTGCGGCGCACACTTTTCTCTAACATTGTCCTCTCGGGAGGCTCCACCCTGTTCAAAGGTTGGTCTTTGCTCTTAGGGCCCTTCCCCAGGAAGCTTCCAGATTCTGCTGGGCCTAGATGCTCAGAGGATTGACTTAAAATTCTCCTTTTCTGCCCATTCAGGATTTGGTGACAGGCTACTGAGTGAAGTGAAGAAACTGGCTCCGAAAGATGTGAAGATCAGGGTAGGAGCATGGCGGGGGCGGGGGCAGGATAGAATTGGGCTTCAAGGGTCTGTAGTGCCACGTGGTATGGCCACCCCTCCAGCTCTGCCCAAGGTTTTCAAGTAGCCAGGACTATACAGGCACTGCCAGATGGTTCCTGCTTCCACACTGACCCTGAGGTCTGCCAGAGAAGAGGACCCAATCTCATTTTCCATCTTCACAAAAGGGGACAGTCCTAGTACTCAGATGTGGCAGGGTGCTAGGCTGAGGGCCCAACGTGAGGACTTTCAGGGAAACTAACATTGACAAGAGATTGACTTTTGCTGCTCCCCTGTGACACAGTCCCAACATCTTAGTGGCTGCTGAGGGGAGCTAGCCTGCCTAAGGAAGGAGGGATCCTAAATGAAGGAGTGCGCTTGCTGTCTTGGAGACTGCTCCGACCAGCCCTCAGCAGAGCTGAATCTTGCCCCCAGATAGCCCTATCTTCTCTGGGAATTGTAGTTAGGGCTGCTGGAAACCTGCTTCTCAAGATGAGTGTTATGTTGGCCACAATACCCCCCAGAGAGGCCACAGGGTCCAGCAGGGACGTAACTTAAAGCCAGTTGTGTGAAATTCATCCACTGCTGTAGATGAATTGGCCATAAAGAGGAAGTTGAAAGGCAAAAGGTGAAGGGAGGATGACTGTCTCAGATTCCTCTTTCCACCTGCCCTTACAGATATCTGCACCTCAGGAGAGACTGTATTCCACATGGATTGGGTGAGTAGTTCTGTGAATAAGAGCAGAACAGGAAGCGAAGGCATTCATTACTCCTTATCACCCCATCCTGTTAAAGAAAAGCCTGATATGGTTTGGTCTTATGGGGCCTGGCCAACTTTACAAATACACACACTTTCTTTCTCACAATGTTCTTTTGGATTCCTTCTATTCTAGGGGCTCTATCCTCGCCTCCCTGGACACCTTTAAGAAGATGTGGGTCTCCAAGAAGGAATACGAGGAAGACGGTGCCCGATCCATCCACAGGAAAACCTTCTAATGTTGGGACATCATCTTCACCTCTCTCTGAAGTTAACTCCACTTTAAAACTCGCTTTCTTGAGTCGGAGTGTTTGCGAGGAACTGCCTGTGTGTGTGAGTGTGTGTGTGGGTACAAGTATGTGCGCCTATGCGAGTGCAGTGTGGCCCAGGGATCCCAGGGCCCAGAAAGGACAATGAACTACCCACGATGGTGACGGCCTGAGGCCTGGGGTTGACCACTAACTGGCCCCTGACAGGGAAGAGTGCTGGCAGAGGGCGCCACTCCTTTGTCAGTTGGGCCTTTGTCTGGCTGTTTGGGACTATGTTTACTACCATGGGGAGACAGAGAGGGAGGTAAACCCAACCCCTGGGAGACATTGCTGCTGCCCATTCTAGGCTGGGCCAGCCCCACCCCTATCCGCCCCCAGGGTGCCCTGAGGCCCAAGGCAGCTGCTGCTTCCCTTGCTCATCATTCTGTTCTCCATGACTCTTGATCATGGACTGAGGACTGGGACTGGGGTTGAGTTCTGTCTGGTTTTGATTGAAGTTTGGGTTTGGGAGGCAGGGAAGGCTGTTACTGAGACTCTGGGGTCAGGAGAGGGCAGGATGCCTTCAACTTCACCTGGGGACCAGGACCACACTGGGCATTTGAGGAGGGTAGGAGTACTGCTACTTGTGGTTAGCGGCAGAGTTAATATTCCCACCCCTAGCCCCCCATCCAGGGGGTCTCAGGAGAGTAAGGAGCCTGTTGGCCTCCGGCCATTGCTTTTCATCCTTCCTTGGGCAATGCCATCTTCAAACAGTTTTATTTATTGAAGTGATTGTTCAGTATGGGGGCTGGAGAGAGGGAGCTCATCGCCTCCTGCCCACCAGTCACCCTGTTCACACTAATGTTTACAGCACCTAAGCTTAGCGTAGCCTCCGGGGCCCCGCCACTTTGCTGAGGGTGAACTGACAGTATCCATAGGCTGACACCATTTGGGATCTGAGGCTACACTCAAAGCCACTCCCACCAGCCTCTTTCTTTCTCCCTCTTCCACTTGCTCACTGCCCTGGAGTCAGCAGGCTGGTTGCTGGTTGGATTTCCTGAAATAGGAGGTAGAATCACCCTTTGACAGAGGCCCTAGTAAAGGAGGGGTGTTGGGGATCCAGCTCCCTTAAGACTGGAGAAAGAGTTGCAGTTAACCAAGTTGCCTTTTCCCACTCTAGCTGACCCAGGGGAGTAGCTCATAGAAATGAGAAGGTCCCTCTGGGCTGATTTTATGCCGTTCTTGACTTTAGACTTGTTTGTTTAGGGAGGGAGGAGACCAGACCCAAGTCCCAGGAGCTGATGGGCTCAGGTTCATCTCCTCCGATCCAGTGGGGCCAGGCGCCTACCCTGGACTGGGCTGGTTTAGCAGTGGTCCAAAGGCCTTTAGCCCAGATGGTACAAAGCTGGGGCTAGCAAATGTTCACCGGCACCCTCACCTGACACCAAGACCTGCCCCAATCCCAGATTCCAGGCAGTATTCTCCCCCATGCCGTCCAAGGACCAAAGGTCCTGCCAGGTGTGGGCCACAGCAACAGGTGTGTGTGAGAGCGATGTGGCGACCCCGCGGACTGCTGTGTGCTTAACCAGCTCACCTCCCTTCTCTTAGCCCAAGCCTGTCCCTCACACAGCCTCGCACAAACCACGTTGCCTGGTGGGGGCCCCGTGTACTTAAATAAAGTCCTTCCAATAGACCTGTCAGCTGGGCCTCTGTCTATAGTTAGTGCTGGGTAGGAAGAGGGAGGAGCTGTGAGCCCTAAATCTGAAGTGGTAACTGGCCAAGGCTGTCCTCTAGAGGGCACTGTTGCACCAATCAGACTGCCAGACCTTAGCCCAAGTCCCAGCAAATGAGAGGAACTGCTCTTGACATCCTGAAATCAGGCTCTCAAAACTTCCACGTGTATAAGAACCTAAGGAGCTTATTAAAATGCAGTTCCTGGGCCCCTGCTCAGATACTCTGATTAACCAGTCCTCCATTTTAAACTTGTTTACCTGAGGGGTGGCAGAGAATTGCCAGGCACTTTACAAATGTTAACCCATTTGATCCTCACAACAACCCTACAAAGTGTAGATATTTTTATCATCCACTTCACAGACGAGGAGATAGAACCATAGAGAGATCGCGTAATTTCTCAAGGTTCCGCCCTTGATTAGCTAAGATTGGAACCCAGGCAACATAGCCCTAGAGCCTACATTCTTAGCCATTCTGCACACCCTCAACAAACCATTGGCCTAGAGCAGTGGTTCCCAATCAAGGCCAACTTTGCCCCCCAGGATATATTTGGCAATGCCTAGAAACATTTGACGTTTGTCACCACAGGGGAGGAGATGCTATTAGCATCTACTAAGCAAAGACCAGGGGTGATTCCACAACAAGGAATCATCCAGCCCAAATGTGTCAATGCCAAGGCTGAGAAACTCTGGCCTAGAGCAGAGGTTCTCGGTCCCAGCTATGTTAGAATCACTACAAAGCTTTCCAAAACCATAGTTCCCAGGCCATACCCCAGACTCATGAAATCAGAATCTTGGGGAACAGAACTCAGACATTTCTGAAAGCTCCCTGTTGACTCCAAGGTTGAGGGCCTCTGGCCTAAGAGCGGCCACTTCCTTGACCTCCACGTCCAGCAGTGGCGTGTGGAAATGCACTGGGGCTATGACCGCAGGCTGAGCCTTTTTGCCCCTGTACAGCTACTTGTCCACATGTTCCCCCTGCTACCTCTGTGAATCTGATGTGGGTGGCCCCCCAACTCATCTTTGGAAAAATGCCCTGAGTGCTTTTCGTATTAAATGCGGAATCTTGCTACCCACCCCACCACTTCTACACACAGCACAGACCTCAGGAATGGGAACAAAAAGACTTTAATCCATCTGTGATGAGCTGAACCTCTTTAGAGGCCAGGTGGGGGTGGGGAAGCCCTGCAATAGCAGGGGCGTACTACTTCAGGCACAGCTGAAGCAGAGAACCCAGAGAAACCACTGGAAGGGTGGACGGAAGGGTAGGCGGGACTTATGGTCAGCTTCCCTTGGCTGGTTGAAAGGGAGCAGTTGCAGTATCAAAAGTGGTTCCTGAGCCCACATGAAGTTGCAGCCCCAGCCAGGTGGTCGGATAGGACTCCGTGCCCCGTGGCAACCCCATGTGACCATGAGGCAGCCCCATCCGTCCTTCGGCCTCTTCTTTCTCCTGCCCCTGAGGGGGAAGCAGGTCCCTGAACACTTCTGGCCCAGTTCTTGCCCAAGTTGGGCCAGCCAGCCAAGCAGGATCTTAAGACCCAGTGCTGCTCCCGGCTCAGCCGCAGGAGCTCCCATTCTGCCATCTGTCCTCCAGGCTGCACCCAAGGAAGGCAGAGCAGAACACCAGGCTGGCAAAAGCGGCTCCTTCCCAAAATTGCAGGCAGTGTTCTCAGCAGAGTGGTATGGCTGCACCTCTCACACAGTCTTAATGCCCAGGGTTTGAGCTTGTGACAGATTCTGGCGCTGGGCCTTGACCATGTGCAAGCGTCTCCCATGCAGTGTGAACTTGGACCAGGTGAACAGCTGCAGCAGAGCACAGGTGATGGGCACCAGCACCAACAGGTAGAAGCAGCCCTGGCGGAGCACCGGGGCCTGAGCTGGGGGTGGGGCCGGGGGCTCTGGCCAGGGCTGGGCACTCCCTACAAGGGCCAGTGGGGGCTGCTGGAAGAGATCATGACCTAGGATGAGAGAGCGCGCAGAAAGAACAGAGTCAGCCCTTGGCTCCTCCAAAGTCCACATGAGACAACACACACAGATGTCCAAACCATAACTCCTGATTCTCCCCCGACCTCGCTTCTCCCCTGTTCTTCCCTTCTCGGTAAATGGCACTACCATCCACCCAATAACTGGGGCTAAAAACGTTAAAGTCTTCCTAGATTCCTTAACTTCGGTGCTTCCCAACAGCCAATCCTTCACCTTCTCCCAACTCCAAAACACATACCAAACCCAAACACTTCTTTTCCAGACCCCCAGCACCACCCTGGTCCAAGCCTCCATAACCTCTGCCACAGCCTCTCTACAATCCATTCTCCATACAGTGGCCAGAGCTGGCTCTTAAAAATGTAAATCAGATCATGTCCCCTGCTTAAAACTCTTGCAATAGCTTCTTTTTGCACTGAGAATAAAATCCAAAACCTGACCTGCTTCCCAGAGCCCACATCACTTTTCCAGCCTTATCTCCTAACGACTCCTGATACCTTGGGCCTTTGCACTTGCCACTCCCTCATCTAGGATCCACAGAGTTCTTTCCAGACTAAATCCTCCCCATTCAGTCCACATCCTGAGTGTCGCCTCAGAGACCTTCCCTGACTACACAGAGTAGCTTCTCAGTCACACTACAGTAAGTCCTCAGTGTTGTCGATAGGTCCTACAACCTTAAGCAAAATAATACGTATAACGAACCAATTTTACCATAAGCTAATTGGTATAAACAAGAGTATATTCCTGTGGCATCTCATCAATATTTTAAGAAAACAACATTGAACAAAATGATATTATTTGAGGATCTGCTCTATTTTTGCCATCACACTTGTCACTACCTGCTATGTTCTTGTTTGGCTGTCTATCACCACCTCTCCTCCCCCTGACTAGAATATAAACTCCATGATGGCAAAGACCTTGTCTGTCTTATTCATTGTTATCTCCCAGAGCATCACCTGGTAGAGATGGTATTCTATACATATTTGTTTAATTAATGAATGAACTATTGAAAGAATAGAAGAATCAGAGACTCAGCTCCCCTCCGATGCAGAGGAGTGGCAGAAGAGGTGTGGCAGCCCACGGTGGCCCAGACCCAGACTCTGTTGGCCAGTTGCCATTGTCTCATTCACTGGACCTAAAGCCAGGCTTGTCAGTTGGTGTGCCAGGTAAGCTGTGCCCCCTTGAGCCTCAAGAGCCCCTTGCCAGTCCCTGGGCCCTCACCTGTGTAGAAGCACAGCAGCCAAGTGCCCAGCAGCGGGGCGAAGGTCTGGCCTGGCTTGGTCACCAGGGCCACCATGCCAAAAAGGAGCGCTGAGGCGGCCTGCTTGCGGTGGTTCAGCACCAGGTCCTCATCCACCAAGTCAGTGACTACCAAGGTCAATAGCTTACAGGTGCCCTCAGTAAAGACACGGTTGCTGCCAGCAGAGAGAGAAAGTGGGCAAGAATGAAGGGATGGGACAGAGGTGTGAGGGTCAGAGAGGGCAGGCATACCTGGCAATGAAGAGGCAGAGCAGGCCGGGGCGGTCGGGGCCAGCCAAAAGCATGAGAAGGCTCAGGCCTAGCTTAAGCAGGAAGAGCCCCCGCACCACGGTGTAGACACCCCAGCGCCGGCACAGGGGCAGGAAGTAGAGGTTGTTGAGATGGGGAGCGACATAGGAGATGCCTGGGAAGAAGAGGTGGAGCCTTGTCAGGAGGCACTGCCACGATTTCCACAATTTTCCAGAATCAGAGTTTGCATAATGACCTGCCAGGCTCTGCGCCGAGAGATATTTCACATCCTTTTATTGAATCCTCACAGTCCTTTAAGGTAAGTACTATCATGATACATATTTTACAGATGAGAAATGGAGGTCTAAAGAGATTAAATAGAACACACCCAAGGCCACACGGTAAATAAGCAGTCAAGACTCACACCCAGGCTTGTCACACTGTAGTCCTCACTGTTAACCAGCCACTGTGCCTCATCGCCTCTGGGTAGCACTATTACCAACAGGACCACCAATGAGAGCAGCCCTACCCACTCACACCACCAACAGGCTTTTGCCCCTTCCTCGGGAAAAGAGCTGGGGGCTGGAGGTGCGACCCCACAGCAGACTCTGCCCTCTAACACCTGGGCCCCAGCCGGGGAGGTGGCTGTGCCTATAGCTGGGATAGGGGTTCTGGGGTGCAAGCCTCTGTCCTTCCAGCCTATCCAAGGCACACACTCACCCAACAAGAAGGAGCCCATGGAGAGGGAGATGTGGTCTGACAACAGATGCTCCAGGAAGAGGGGGAAGAAGTTGCTGTTGAAATGGCAGTGAAATACCTGCAACCCAACAGGGGCAGTGAGGAGGCTGCTGGGGCAGGAGGGGAGCCGGGCACAGGGCGAAAGCCAATGAGAGCAGTAAGAGCAGCCTTCGTCCCCGTGTCCCTCAACATTGAACATGCCAGAACAAAAAATATATATATATATCTGTTGCTTATCTAATTTTGCTAACAGAAAGTATGGCAAAATTGTCATTAGAACAATTAAGTTTGTTCTTTTTAATCGAAAACACTTTAGTAAAACAAGCATAATGACATAAAAAAATATTTCTAAATTTGGCTAGTTTATACACTACATGTGTTTTAGGTGTGGCACCTGGTGTGTTAAAAAGATTGTCACAGAGTCCCCAAAGAAGGGCCTCTTTTCATACACTCACTTTGCAGGTGAAGACATGGCTGTCCTGAGAGACTGAGACTTGCCTAAAATCACACAGGCAGTTAGGAGCTCAGATGGTGCTAGAACCCAGGTCTCCTCACTACGCAAACTGTGTTCCTGTCCTTGAATCACCCACCGGTTCTCACGAGAGGCCCAGAACTGACTTCCCGGCTTTTGAGGAACCTGTTCCCTTGAGTGAGGCATATACTAACCATGCTAGGTGGGGGACTGCTCTCATACCTGCACCAGATCCATGCCCACGAACCACAGGAAATTCCGGTGATGTGCTAGTTGCCGGAGGTACTGGCCCAAGGTGATACTGCCCGCCTCCTCACCGCCTACAGGAAGCTCCTCTCCACACAGACTATAGGGCAGAGGGGAGTCAAGAATGGCCTAGGGCTGGGCCGTAGCCATCCCCCATCCCAGGGCAGCCACCCATCGGCCAGGAGACCCAGCATTGAAATTAGATTCAGAACGGTGTTGGCAGGAACCTGGAGAGCTGGGACTGAACACTCACCCGCTGTCCACAGCCAGATCTGGGTACCCTGGCTCCCTGCCGGCCATCTCGACCCGCCGCCTCAACAGCCGTGTGGCCCCCACAAAGCCTAGCCCAGAGCCAGCGGCCAGTGTCAGGCAGAAGGCACGAAAAGACGAGAAGTCTTCCTTGTTCCAGAAAGCATAGGAGGCAAAGACAGAGAGAGAGCCAGCTGCGCTGAAGAGGGAGCAGTAGAAGTTGAGGTGCGTGCGGTCGTGGGCTGAGAGGGCCAGGTCAGCCAGCAAGGCATGATGGTGCAGATCCACGAGTGTCAGGAAGCCATCATAGAGGCACAGGCACAGCAAGAACTGCAGGCCAGCTGGGGCCCATGGCACCCAGAATGCCAGGAATGACAGTGCCAGCAGCGGCCCATGCCTGCCCAGGGCCCGTACCCGTGCCAGCACCACGGCCCTCGAGGAGAGCCCAGTGCCCGACCTGCCAGGGAGAGGAGGGTTGTTGGTAGATACTCTTGCAGACTTGGACCCCAGTGTCCCCTACGCAGGCCCCAGAAGAGGCATGGAGGCCCAGAGTGTGGGACTCACACCAGGTGGTCCTGCTGAGCCTCGAGTCCTTAACTTCCGATTTCGGAAGCACACTCACCAGTGGGTACTCGCTCCTCTGTTCCCTTGTCAGCCTGCCAGGCCGAGGGCCACACGGTGGTATGATACCCATTTTTCAGGGTTAGGGGTAGTGATGGGCCCCAGCAGGCCTGCAGTTCTTGCTGTGCCTGTGCCCCTGTGATGGCTTCCTTTACCCAGCAGGGATAGGGTAAAGGAATCTGCCAGAAGCAGCAGAGTGTTTGCAGTACAGCGCCCAATCCAGAGGGCCCGACAAGTCGAGCTGGGGTCAATCTCTCCCCCAAGTGATCAAGGCCAACCATTACTCAAGGCCACTTCTCCAACTTGGACAGAGCCTGCCCTGCCCTTGGGAAGGAAGGAAGCCTGGACAACAGCTGAAAATGGTCCCTTTCTTCCCTCAACCCAAACATGTGGGGGTCCTCCAGCCCTGGGAAAGGGTGGGGTGGGACAGAACAAGTTATGAGTTGTTCCCAAGACACAAACCGGGGCTGGGAGCTGAGGAACTGACAGTCACTCAGCCAGCCGAAGAGGGGGTCATTGAAGCTGTTCCAGAGGAGAAACACCGTCTGTGGGCAGAAGAGAAATGAGGCAGGTGGGCTATGGGCAGCCTCCTTTCCAGGGCTTTCTCTGCTCAGCCTGCACACCACCCCTTAAAGATAACACTAGCTTTCCTGCCTGCAAACTTTTGCTTAGGTCAGTCCCTCTGCTAAAAAAAACTCATTCTAGCGGCCACTGTCCCCATCAAACTCCTATCTGGGGCCCAGCTAGCAAATGTATCCAGCTGATAAGTTTATATATGTGATATATTATATATGTGAATACATAGACAGTCCCTGGCTCATAGGACCGTGGCCATGAGAGCTGGTCATCATGGCTGAGTTTTGGTGGGCAACCTTGCCTGCCCCATGCTCCTGGCTAGGTGGGTCCCAGCACTGCAATCTGCCCAGCTTCCACCCCAGAGACGTGCTGGCCTACCTCTCCGACCCAGAAGGCAGCTCTGCTGATCTTGTACACTGAGACAAAGGTGTCCACGTAGTAAAGCAGGAACACGTTGTGCAGGATGGAGATAAAGAGGGCCAGGGAGCCATAGACCGCAGCGGTGGGCAAGCCCAACAGCCAGGCCCAGGGCTTGCCCAACCCCATGGCTGCCAGCCAAGCCTCAGCCTAGGAGCACTGGGAAGTGCTCATGGCCACAGGCAGTCTGGCCATCCTTGTCCCTGGGGATGAAGGAGTCAGTTAGCTACAAGGATCAGAGCCAGCTCTGCTCCTAACCCCAGACCTGTGAGTCATTTAAAAACTCATTTCCAACTGGGAGAAAGTTAAATAAAACTGGAGAATCGTTAATGATGTACAGTTGAAACAATGTTGGGCTAGATATCATACCAGGGAGTAACCCAAGGGAACTGATACAGGCATGGGAAGCGGAGGCAGGAGTCCAACAAGTACTGAGCCAGGTCCAAATGCGCTCAGGCCATGTGCTCAGTATCTTCTTGCATCCATACTATCTGACCTTATCAGTCTAAATGTGACAACCCTGGGCTGGGACACATGATGTTCCTACAGTATAACCTCAGGCCAACTACTTAACCCAAGCCTCAGTTTCCTCTTCTATAAAAGGGAAAAAGGGATAATCATGCCTACTCTGTAGAGAAATGTAAGGATGAAATGAGGTAACTCACAGAAAGTGCTCAATAAATGGATGTTAGTGGTGTCATTATTATTTTTATAAAATCCCTGCAAAGTATATAGCACTATTACAATGTTATAAAGCAATGGCCAAGCTCAGCGATGTTAAGTAACTTGCCCAATGTCAACAGCGAAAATGTGCACAGGGCTTCCATGCACAGTTGGGCAGAACGGAGAAATCTGCTATGTTGTCATAGTCCACAGATATAGAAGAGTGATAAGATATTTAAATAAGAGTCCACAACATTTCATGCACTTTGATTCCAGAAATTCCATCTAAGGAACTAACTCCGAAGGAATATGTATAGAAACGTTCACGGCAGCAACATTTGTAAATAGCAAAAAGTCGGACACAGCCCAAGAATGCAACAAAGGGACTGGCTCGGCAAGCCTGATGCTCTCCAGAAAGGGGAATCACGCCGGCAATCTCAATACATGGGAGAGAAACTCAAAACCATGTTACATGAAAAGAGAGAACAAAGGACAATGTGGCTGTCCAGCTTCCAACCAGGCTTACTCATGTACGGAAACTGGCAAGCTAGACTGACCATAGGTGGGAAAGGAAATAAAAGTTGGATTTTTATTAGAGCACCATTTCTCACACTGAACTGTGCTTTCAAGTCACCTAGGGACTTTATTAACATGTAGACTCTAACTCAGTGGGTCTGGGGAGGAATCTGAGATTCTGTATTTCTATGGGGCTCCCAGGTGACACCATGTTGCTGGTCCGTTAAGCATTAAGCGAGGCATTAAATCTGTCTCTTTTTTTAGGCTCAAAGCTGCTGTTCTCTTTTCAGAAAAATAATCCCACGTGTGCTTGTCTGACCCGCAGCTGGAAGCGATGGGGGCTTCCTCCTCTCAAACTCCCTGTTGTGAGTTAAGCCGCATCCCTCAAAAAGATATGCTCAAGTCCTCACCCCCAGCACCTGTGAGTGAAACTTTATTTGGAAATAGGGTCTTTGCAGATGTAACCAAGTTAAAATAACATTATACTAAATTCGAGTGGAACTTAATCCCAAGATTGGTATCCTTGTAAGGAGATGGAAATTTGGACACAGAGACAGACACACACAGCGGGAAGATGCCAGGTGAAGATGAAGGCGGGAATTAGATGATGCGGCTACAAGCCAAGGAATGTCAAGGGTTGGGCACAACCATCAGAAGCTGGAATTGGCAAGGAAAGAGTCTTTTCTAGAGCCTCTTTCCAGAGGAAGTATGACCCTGCTGAAGCCTTGATTTTGGACTTCTACCCTCCAGAACTGTGAGAGAATAAATTTTGGTTGCTTTAAGCCACCCAATCCATGGTAATTTGTTATGACAGCCTTAGGAGATTTATACCCACCCTCAGAAGCTGATCCGCTGAGTCCTTGTGACCCAAGCCTGCCCATGGGACTCTACACGTCTGTCCCTGCACTAACACTCACACACATACACACACGCACACACACACATGGAGCTAAAACTTCTGTTTCCTTTTAGAATCAGGCCCTAGAGAGTTAACTTCAACCCCAGTCCAACAGTAATGACCCCACAGGACCCGTCCTTGCCCCATCACCCACCATGGCCCCACCTCTCTGCCCAGCCTTAAAGGGCTTCTGCTGTCTGGCCTCTCTGGCCTATCCAGCATGGCTTGCCTTGGATCTTCAGGCCAACTTCTTCTCTTGCCAGGCCTTTGTTCTTGCTGGTTCCCACCACCACCACCACCAGAAGCACCTTCCCCATCTCCTCACCTCCAACTCACCCATCCTCTAGAGCCAGAACCAGAGGATGCTGGATGTCCTGGAGACCTTCTTCGACTCCTTGGTCCCTCTATGATGTCTCCTGCCCCTGCACAGCAGACTCTTCTGTCTGCCCCCACTGCAGCCTGACAGGGGTTTTGAGGGCAGAGCCTGTGTCTTCTCCCTCTACCTCATAGAGACAATTTTCTGGACTCAACCCCTCTTGCTATGGGAGTGACTGATCG